>NC_085058.1:8915058-9222039 GCF_963662255.1 Cinclus cinclus
TGTCACATGCTTTAAAAGCTTTCAGTAAATTCAGTCCAGGACTTAACTAATGTTCTTAGGACTCCTGCAGGGTAATCTCTGGGGCTTAAGGCTGCATCCCTGAAAACAGACGTTTTTGTGTGTGTGTTGCATTTAATATGAGAGGTGTGAGGTTTTTTTGTTGTTCTCAGGATGGTATTGTATCTAAAGGTGCTGGCAGCTGTAGAAAATTGTTTATTCAAAATACAGGTTTGGTTTTATGGTTAATTTTGCAGATGATAGTTCTCAAAACTCAGGTGTGTTTTATGTATAATCATCTTATTTGTAATGACTTCTGCTTAACCCTGGAAGCTCTGAAAATTGCTTTATAATGAAAAAACAACATTCGTGCTTGAGATTATTTTTGTTAATAGCTGTATTTTCAATAAAAATACCGGCATTTGGAAGCTGAATATAATTTCTATTATATTGCAACAATATTGTTAAAATAACCTCAGTGTTTGATATCACACTTGCAGTGGGGCATGAATAACGTGACTTCTTCTTTGTGATCCCCTTCTTTAAGATATTTAGATTCTGCAAATCAAAATGCCACAGAAACTTTAAAAAGAAGCGAAATCCCAGAAAGATGAGATGGACTAAAGCATTCCGTAAAGCGGCTGGCAAAGAACTGACAGTGGTAAGAAGCTGAACTGATTCACACTTTAGCACACTAAAATGGCTCTTCATGTGGCACAGGGCTGGGCTAGGTGGCTTGAAGCATTGACATTTAATGAAATGGGCTGGGGAGAAGGATTGTGGAAGAGAATGTGAGAGTTTCTTGAGAGTGAGCTGTTCATTCAGCTTGATTAAAACCTGGATGTTCCCCCTTTGGGATGGAAGCCAGTGTATGATGAGGCTCTGCTGGTAACACGTGGGGGCTCCCAAGTCCAACACATTTTTCCCCCACCGATAAATCCTCCACTCTCTGTACATAAACAATTGGTAGTTGTATTTCTGCACAAATAATCTGAGTTATCAGGTACTCAGGAAGTCTCTCTATGTAGACCCCTAAAATATTTACCTGTGAAGTCTCTTTAAAGCTTACAGTGGGTAAGAAAAGTCTTTGCATAGATAAGAATGTTTGAAAAGCATGAGACCTCAAATGCAATTTCAAAATGAAGTTGCTTCAGTGGTAAAAATATTAAACATGAACATTTGGTGTGACAGTCCTTAAAAAATTTAAGAATTACTGTGAGTTAATTACCTGTTTTTTTCAGAATACAAAAAATTTAGTAAGCATTTTGACACAGTGGTTTCCTGCCTTCTGTGGCTCTTTCAAAGGAAAGAATGTGGTTTTATTTTTTAGTGTGACTCTGAAAACCATGATTAATTAACATCTTGAGTAATTGTGTTTCTTGCTTTTGAGTTGTTTCTGGCTATGTTGAATTATCTGTTGGGAAATAGATGAGTTTAAATTACTTTATACATATCTAAATAGGTGACAATATGTTTCAATTTTGAGATACATAATGTATTTTAATAATAAAGCAAATGAATGAATTTAGTGCTGTGTAACTCAGCTTTACCTCAACAAAAACAACCTTTGGGCAGGGAGAAGTCCTCGGATAAAACTGACATAACGCTAAGTGTCCCTGGCAAACAAAAGATCAGGAAACTGTTTTTTCATCTTCAGCTCATGGGGTGAGGGGACATGGTTGGAGGATGGCAGCTGTTATCAGAGTGCCAGAGTTATCGACTGAAATATTTCACAATTTCAAATTAGACTGTTTCAGTGTTCTTAAAATGGAATGGTGGTTGGGGTTTTTCTTTAAACCATTTCAAAATTGCAAGCTGTTGAGGAGAACTTACTTGTCCTTAATGCTTTTGAATCTACAGATTTTCAATTTCCACCTGTCTAATCTGCTCTGTATTTCCTATTCCACATGGGTTTTCTCTGTTCCTTTTGTCTTGTGAAGTAGAAAACAGCTGAGAGAGATGTAAATAGTTCTCTTCAGATAAATCACCGTGGCTCTTTACACTTTGAGGTCCAACACTCGGCTCAATTTCCTTCTCATATTTATCTCTAATGGTTGTTCAAGTCTAGGAATTGAGGTTCTGGGGGGGGCAGAAATTCCATAAAATGTTCAGTTATATGAATGACTGCTACGGTAAGAATGTATTGATCTAAACATGTTTCTCCATATAGTCTGTATTTGCTTTTTCTTGATACAGGATAATTCATTTGAATTTGAAAAACGTAGGAATGAACCAGTGAAATACCAGAGAGAGTTGTGGAACAAGACTGGTGAGTCATTATAGGAAAAAAACAAAAACTCAATTTTTACTTATCATGAATGTGTTTTCAAAAGACTTCTTAGCATATTGACAGCTTGTAGTGATTGTGTTTGAAATTACTGAAATCATGACCAAATTCTTAGTGTGTGGAGGAGGTTTGAGTTGTAAACAGGTGTGGAATTTCACTTGATTATTTTTTTCAGAAATTGGTTTGAAAATGAGGACCAGAAGTCCTTTATTTTGAATTATCATCATCAAAACCCCTTCGTGGTTTTCCAGCTTTTTAAGAGGTTCCCAGTGTAAGCCTTTTACACTGATGCAGTTGTTTCAGTGTTCGTGCTCATTGCACTTCAGTTTGTTCTATAGAACCAATTTCCACAGAATAGGAGAACTGCTTATATTCATGTGAATAAATGCCACAGAGGAGAAGGTGGTACTTTAATTTTTTTCAAGTGGAGTCTTTTACACTGATGGTTAACTATAAAAATTATGCATAGGCACAAAAGTGGAAGCAAATTTAGTTGTAAAATATAAGTAATCAGAGTTGCTACCCAGAATGTTCCCTTATCCTGCTCTTTGGAGAAGGAATAGTTTCCTCTATATAGTGTAAGAGTTGCCTCTGGTATTTAGCTACTATGGGAGTACAGGTAAGAGCAGCTTTACAAAAATAGCTGGGGCTGCAGGGATATAAGCACATTTAAAACAGCTTCTGCTTTATTTCAGTGGATGCAATGAAGAGAGTGGAGGAAATAAAGCAAAAACGTCAAGCCAGATTTATTATGAACAGGTGAGAATTATTTGTGTGATGGGAACCCCTTGCATGTGTGTCTTAGACAACCTTTCCAGAAATGGGATGATCCAGTTTTAGAGAGTAATTAGCTTTGTATATAAGCAGTCATCCAAGGGATGGGGTAAAATATACTGAGTGGGCTCTACCCTGTGTTATTGGCTGTCCAAGGAAATGTAGCTTTTGGACACTCAAGGATAATAGTTGTAATGTACTACTTGTTTTTATAGAGTCTTAAATTTAAACAAAATTCTGATAGGAGTTGGTACATTACTGCATTTTTTGTGGTTTGGTATCCAGTATTTTCTTGAACTGATTTTCAGATACTTTTTACCTTTATTTCCTCATAATCGTATTGTACTCATAATCAAATTGTACATACCTTGAGATATCATGCATTAAAATGAAAGCATACACCTCCTCTTTGAAGGTAATTAAATCTAATTTTCCCCTTTCCCAGACTGAAGAAGAGCAAAGAGTTGCAGAAGGCAGAAGACATCAAAGAAGTCAAACAGAATATCCACCTTCTTCGTGCTCCCCATGCAAGTAAGAATTTGATTTACTGGTTTGCCTACACTGTTTTAGGATGAATGATTCATTCTATCCATCAGATCAATAATCCTGTACATTTGTCTTACAATTAGTTTGTCTGTTGAATATGGAGAATAGTTCTTGCCAGTAAATGTAAGCAGTGTCTTTGTTCTGAATCAAATATACCTTTTTTATTTATCTAGTCCTGCATTCATCCTTTTTTCTTCCTTATTTAGAGTGTTTTAAATTCAGTACCTGGTGCTCCATGAACTGCATGTTTGTTATCCTATACATTTATCTAAGTTGTCCCTTTGAGCTGGTTAGTTGAGCTCAACAAGGCTCTACCACTGAAAGATATGAAATATAGTAGTTCAACTTTGCTCCTTCAATTTGTCAGTCAGTTATGTGGAACTTAGATGAAAATACTGTTCCTTCAGTAAAGTCAAAATGTAAATAATTTAATTTTAAAAATACAGTTAACAAAGTAGAGTAATGAAGACAAGTTAAAAACATTTCCATTAGCTTTTGTTTTGTAAAAATTACCAGTGATTTTGTTTCTTCATTATTATATATTAATTAGAAGTCTGTTCTGTGTTTTTTCTTAGATTTTTTTTTCAGGATATAGTTAAACTTTGGTTTAATCTGTCCCATCCTCCCCCTTTATTATTTTTTTTTTTTTGAGGGAAGGGAAAATATATGAATTCAAAAGAATAAACTCAAGTGTTTATTTCTGTGTTTGGCTTTGCTTGTATTAAATGAATGATGCACAGCACTCTGTGGTACATCTGCTGGTCAAACACCAGTTGCCTTCTTGGTATTCTGCAATTCTGACTAGGCAGAGATCAGAATCAAATCTAAATCTTGGGTTTTTCATTTACTTTGCTTTTCTTTTTGGTCATCTTATTGCTGTCCAACGTAGCATTCAGGAGGGCTTAAATCTTAATTTATAAACCAATGTGAGAAGGCCACTGACCTGTAATAAGTAATCAATTTTTGTGGTCCTTTGCAAGGTTCTGCCAGGTATTGGCAACTCTATCAGTTTGTCCCAGCAGATGAAAACAAGGGTTTGACTGCATTTTAGATTTTACATAAAAACACCAGCAGCTTTTCTGCTAAAACAAGTTTTAGGAGGTGATGGAGGTTAGCAGTAAATATTTAGCTTGATGGATTTACTTGTAAATAGCTCTTCAAGCAATATATTTAGGCTGTTTCACCTGGAATAGATGGATACATTAGAGAAAAATAAAGAGAAAAACAGTTATTTGGGTTTAAAGAAACATGCTGAATTTGATTTGTTTTTCTGAAGGTACACCAAAACAGCTGGAGGACAAAATGGTGCAGAAGCTACAAGAGGATGTGCCTATGGAAGAAGATTCTTAAAGTGCTTTTATTTGCTATTTGTAGCTCTTCAGCAGTTAACAGTTCCTTACTGCCTCACCTGACATCATTCAGAAATGTGCTTAAAGTTGAAGAAAGGTACATTTGAATGAACAGTGGTCATTTACAATTTAAATTATTTTTAAGTAAAAAATGATGGATACTAGTTTGGGCAGTACTTAAAATTCTGGAATTCGAGAAAACCTTGTGAGCAGGATGGAGAATGAGGCTTTATTGTTTGAGATACCATGTGCTCCTTGGGAAGTTACACTTTTTCTGGATAACTTCTCCATGTTCATGCAAGTGATTAAATAATAAATAATGAAAGATGTTGACCCTGAGCTTTTCTCTGACTTCGTCTGTTGTTCTTTCATAGTGGTAAAAGCAGATAAAAAATCTATTTTGGGGCAGGATGCCCCAATTTTCATCAGTCCAGTGTGGTCCAGATTTATTTTCATTCTTGTCCTGGGGGAAGTTTTTCAATTTGAAGAACAAAGTGTTTGTTTTATCTCCTTTCAGCAACCCCAGGATTCCATTACAGTTGACACCTGGCAAAGCTAACGTTGATGCAGGACTTAGGTTTGGAAAATAGTAATGGTGATACCACCTTGTCTGGAGTTGGCCCTGCCATCATCCTCACCCACCAGAATTCAAATCTAATGTCTAATCAGGTAGATGGAGGTGCTCAATAAATCACACTGGAGACTGTTTTTTACCCGACTTCCAGGATTATTTTGATGGAAAAGATGCTGCTAAATCACAAGTATTTTGCATACTCTGGTGGTACTTATTCAGTGTGTCAGTAATGAGATAAATAGTTTTAAACTGCCAGCAGTTCTATCTGCAACAGAGTGATCAAAGAAAGCTTTTAAAGGCACTTATAGCATTTACTGTCATGATATGCTAGTTATCCTGAAAAATAATAATTTGTAGTTCTATTCCAAACTTGAATATGTACTACAGCAATCACTGGGAAACCTCATACTTACCACCCACATGTGTATTTGTAGTTCAGGGAAGAATTGTATTTAAATTTACATAAGGGTCTTGGGGAGTGCGTGCCATGGACAGCCAGTGTACTCAGTTTTTTATCTCTATTTATGAGTTATGTTCAAATATTTAGAAAATTTTGTATTTTAGTGAGAATTCTAGTAGTAAAAATAGAGTTCCTTATTATAATGAAATTAAATTTTTGCTATAATTTAAAATTTGCTGTTAAGGTGATGGCTGATAGCATTTTAGGTGGCCAATGTCAGCATTTCCCCTTCAAACTGTAATATAAATGCCATCTGAAAAGCATATGGGAAGTTGGCCAGAAAACATGTCAGTGGGGTGAAATCACTTAAGATGGTGCAGTAAAATACAGTTTATATGTGCTATATGTACACCAAGACACTTGGGCTTGTGCAGGGAGATAGTAACAGCATGTTTAATTGTACAGCTTCACATAAATGTACTAATTAACAGCTCAAGAAATGTGATTTTTTTTTTTAATGGCCTTTTCTATTGTATTTGATGTCCTTAATCCTTGAGGTGGGATACTTCATCTAAAAATTGTACTGCATCCAATTTTTTTTATTTATTAAATTTTAAAGATAGGATGTTCAGCAAGTGCTCAGTTTTATTTTCCTCCAAAAATAGGGAAGTAAATCTGTACAAAGCAGACAAAGGTGGTGAACCCAATTGAGTGTTAATTAGTATTTATATAAAATACTTTACTTCATCTGTGTTTAAGATTAAATAATTTATATTACATAATATCTGTAGTTATTCTGTTCACCTATCTTTAAATGAATTGCAATAATTAACTGCTTTGTGTGCTTTATAGAAGTGTATCTTTCCTGTGAAGGTTTGTATGTGAAGTCATTGTGCAGCAGCTAAGAGCCATTTGAGGAGTACACTACAACCATAAATCCTGAGCACTGCCAGCCATAGGAGTTGCTCAGCCTGTGTGCCTCAGTACTGGTGCAACTGCAAGCACGGGCTGTGGAAGTGACTCCTGAGTTGTCCCTCTGCCAGATGTGCCATTTCTTTGGGAAGCAGACTTGCAGCTGGCTGTGTATACCTTGTAATGTAGGAGGTAGTTGAGCTTTAGAAGTTTGTCATGAGCAACATGCTTGCAGCACCCGGTCAGAAGGTGCCCTTGTGATTGTTTTTTTGTTTGTTTGTTTCTTATGTAATTGCTGTGGTGTCCTGTTCTCTTGTCTGTCGATGGAGCACAGGGTGAGGGGGGAAGAGCTGCAGCTGAAAAAGGTGGGGCTGATGATCATTCTTCATTCTGTGCATCTCTGCATAACCCACTGCATGCAGAGTCCTTCATGTGTAGCTGCTGAGCTGCAGAGGAGTGGAGGTTTTCTTTTAGGAGGCTGGCTGTCCAACCACATTTCTAATAGAAATTCAAGACATTTTGGTGAATATCTATTTTCTTTGCCTGCTTAAGATGAGAATTGCTTTAGATTTTGCATTTTGTTTACAAGACTTAGAGAGAAAATGTTCAACTGAGGAGTATCCTGGTGGTCATGGATAAATGCTGCCAAATATGAGGAAGGAACCACATTCCTCTTTCTGCTTGAAAACTCTAGATCAGACAGTAGCTTGCAGAGTTTGGGAATAGGCAAACGGGGAGCCCTCATATGCCTCTTGTGTGTGGGGTTGAGCTGTGCCCGGTCCCTGGGGAGGCAGGCCCTGCCATTGTTTCCCAAGAGCAAGCTGAGGAGAGGCATTTTATGAGCAGCACATTGTTATTCAGAAGAGATCCTGGTTTGGTGTCATACATCCAAATCACCTGTCCTGTCTGTGCCGAGATCTAGCCTGAGCAGAGCACAAGGTACCTATGAGAACAGACTTACAAGACAGATGATGATGATGGTGTGTGAATATTTAATCAGAAGAATTATTTATGAATAACTGGTAGTGCTAAATCCCATTATGCAGTTCGTCTTCTTGGCATTTACCAGATCTAACAAACTATTCCCATTTTGTGTTTGTACTTTGTGCTGTCAGGAGTCTTTCTTAAAAACAAACAGGCTCGATCAAAACAAATGTGATATAGTCAAAAACCACTTTTTAACAAATGCTTTGTAGTTTCAATTGCTGTCATATTTTCTTACAAAACAAAACCAGATGTATAGTTGTTTTCTTTCTTTTATCAAATGACGAAAGTTGGAAATGTGGATTTTAATAGTGATTTAGTAGGCATATTTTTCTTTTATTTTCTTTTGTCCATTTTAATCCATCTCTTAGTGATTCAGAGATAACAACTGGTTTTTCTTTGGGGAGGGGGTTAGCCTTGTGCTAACACGTTTTAGCTGCTCCCTCGCTTCCATCCTCAGTTTCCTTGTGCCCAGGGCGCTGAACAGGGGCTCCAGCCCTGCCCTGAGCCCCCCAGAGTACCTTCATGTCTTTGATCACATCTCCCTCTCTTTTCGGTGTGTGGCTGTCACTGCCGGTACCTGTTCAAAGCCCGGCTGCTCGGGGCGCTGTGTGGCGAGCCCTCATTGCTGGGAAGGCCGCGGCCCACTCCGGGTGACGCCATCCTTAGAAACAGCGATCGCTTGGGTTCTGTGGGGTGCCGGTTTATGAGGGAGGGAGCGAGCGTGGTGCCAATTTCTGCACCACTTGGACCTGTGATTCAAGCCTGGGCTTCGCACACGGTTCAGGAGCCGTGCTGGGGAGGCAGCTGATCAGGCCCTAGCGGGCAGGGCACAGTCCTGAGGGGAAAGCTCCTCACAGCTGAGAGGAGAACCCTCGGCTGGCCCGAAGAGCCCCAGTGCCTCACGGCTGAGGGGAGAACCCTCGGCTGGCCCGAAGAGCCCCAGTGCCTCACGGCTGAGGGGAGAACCCTCGGCTGGCCCGAAGAGCCCCAGTGCCTCACGGCTGAGGGGAGAACCCTCGGCTGGCCCGAAGAGCCCCAGTGCCTCACGGCTGAGGGGAGAACCCTCGGCTGGCCCGAAGAGCCCCAGTGCCTCACGGCTGAGGGGAGAACCCTCGGCTGGCCCGAAGAGCCCCAGTGCCTCACGGCTGAGGGGAGAACCCTCGGCTGGCCCGAAGAGCCCCAGTGCCTCACGGCTGAGGGGAGAACCCTCGGCTGGCCCGAAGAGCCCCAGTGCCTCACGGCTGAGGGGAGAACCCTCGGCTGGCCCGAAGAGCCCCAGTGCCTCACGGCTGAGGGGAGAACCCTCGGCTGGCCCGAAGAGCCCCAGTGCCTCACGGCTGAGGGGAGAACCCTCGGCTGGCCCGAAGAGCCCCAGTGCCTCACGGCTGAGGGGAGAACCCTCGGCTGGCCCGAAGAGCCCCAGTGCCTCACGGCTGAGGGGAGAACCCTCGGCTGGCCCGAAGAGCCCCAGTGCCTCATGGGGAGTGGGGCACGGCCTGCAGGCCTGGCCTTTTCCTGCCTGCACACCAAGTAAGGCCTGGAGCTACTTTTTTCACATTTGGTCAGGGGTTGGGTTTGCAATCCATGCTTCTTTAGTTTGGTTATCAGTGGCGGTTTTCTGCTCAAAGTTTGATCGTGAGGGAATGACCAAAAGAATGGCAGGTGATGGTGGGGTTTTGGTTTTGCTTGTTTGTTTGGCTCTTAAGAAAAAATGCAAATTCCTACTTTCAGTCTTCACTTTCAGTCTTTCTTCACAACTGCTAATACAGTGTGGAAAAAGTGTAAAATACAGCTTTCTGTATAATCAAATTGTGCTGAGCTGGTGCAGACTTTCTTCATAGGAAATTGGGCCTTCCCATAGTTTTGAGATTTTCTAGTCAGAGATTTTCCTGAGATATACTTGCTTCAGAGTAATGGCACGTTGGAGCCCAGCACAGGAATGAGATCTGTCTGTGTGTGACACACAGAAACTATAAATCAGTTCCATATGGTGACGTGGTCGTAGGTGTCCATGGCTGGAAAAGCAATAGACAGCTGCTAATGGGTCCAAAGGCTTATATCCCAGGAGAAGATATCTCAACCTTCAGGCTGTTCAATTCCTCAATTACTGTTCTGGCCTCACAAATTCAATCTCCTTTACCAGCCTATCTTATTTATGGGTTGCACTGAATTGTGACCAGAGAGAGGAGAAAGCCAAAATACATCAAGCAGTGATAAAATTGTTTAAGTCTTCTTGTTGCCTGTCTGTCTATATTTAGAGCTCAACTTAAAGAGATCGCATGCAGAGAAATTTATTTTTTTTTTTATTCATGGTGAACAAGAAATATTACTTGAGATTGTGTAGGAACAGAGGCAGGAATAAGGACTTGTGGAGGTAGCCGTGTTGGAAGACATTCTTTGCTGGTCTTGGGTTTGTTTCTGTGTTACTCTCCTCCCCTTTCCTCCTCTCCTTAGATTTTTCATATTATGTTTAGTTTGGTGAAGTCACTTTTGTTTCTTAAACAACTGTTTCTTCACCTTTAAAAGGTACTTGGATAACATTTTGTCTCACACATGTATGGCAATAAAGGGGGCATGTCATCTCCAGCCCTACAGAGATTTATTAGTGACATTGTTTCAGTGTGGGAAACAGACTCATGAATGGAAATAGATATGTTATTTATAAGGCAACAATATTGTGCATCCACAAATTATCTCTGGGAGTCAAGGTAGACATCTCTGCCTAACTGGAAAAAAAAATGTTTGCACATATTTGAGCTGTTTTCTGTATGTTATGCTCTACACTAAACTTGCAAATTAAGAGAATTGCTTTGCTAATCAACTTGACTGATGTGATTCCTGAGTGGAGAATTTGAAAGATTTCTTACTACTTGATAAAAGCTGCCAGAAATTCTCCCTTGTGTTGAAGTGTGGTTTGTTGCAGTAACTCTGTTTGCACAAGCTCCTGCAGAAGGAAGTGTTTTCATTCAGCCTCGCTGCAGAAATTGATGCTGCAGAAATTGACTCTGCAGAACTTCTTGGGGTGAGCAGTGAAATAAGCAAATTGTTTTCTTTCATACCACCATTACCTGTCATTCCCAGCAAAAATTGAGATTGCATTTCCAATCCCTGTTTCCCAGCTTTTTGTACTCCCTAACACAAAACTTGGGGACAGAGCAGTACAGGCCATAGCGGTTCAGCTTAAAACATAAAGGTGGCAGACCTGAGCCCAGCAGTCTTCAGGCCTGGCTGTGCAGACAGCTTTTTCTTCTAACAATCCATACAAACTGTTGGTGAGTGTGGAAGTCAGAAAGAACCAGCTAGGCTGCTCCCCCGGGCTGCTCCTGCCTCCTCTGTTTGGTTAGTTGTGCTGGGCACAGATGGAAAGTCATTCAAGGTTAATTTGATTAGCTGTACCTAGCTTCTGGGGATCTGTGGGGAAAAATCTTTCTTTTGAAATAGAAGATACAGATATCATAATGTGATCTTAAATCGTGGGTGATATTTAGAAAGAAACACTATTTAACCTTCAGCTAGGAAATACATTTAGAATGTTCTATGCACAAAGCATGCTTTAATCCAGATTTCTTTAGGGCATGGCCTTGCTACTGCTTGGATGCCTCATATAGATTATCCCCAGCATATCTGAGGAATACTGTGATACTCCATTTAAAGAACTTGTGCTTTTTCTCTATGGATATCTACTTCCATGTCTTGTATTGACTTGGGAGGAGATTGTGTGCCAGATTTTGTCACTGATGCTGTCAGCTGCGATAAAAAGGTGACAGGAAGCATTCTTCACTTTTCACAGCTGCTGTAGATTCAATTGTTTTGAAGAGGAAGGAGATAGCTTTCTGAAAATTGCTTTTACTGGCTTTTGAAGAATTTCTGCAGCAGATATTTAGAGTTCAGGTTCTGCTAAAAAACATCCAGCTGTGAACACAGAAGGCATTCTTAGGTTGAACTAAAGGTGGTTGAGCAAGATAAAGACCTGTAGTTCTCTAGTAAGAAATGTATCTGCTTCCTGTGCTGATAGAAAAAGGAATTAACAACATTGCAAGCTTTCCTAGTGGTCATTATGTGAACTGCACACAGTTCAGTTTATTTTCTTATTGTATCATATGTATTGATCTACATGACCCTGGTCGTATGAAGACCAGGTATTCTCCCAGTTTTCTAAGGAAATGCCAACTTTTGTTAAACTAATTCTGCCAGACTCTGTAGATTTTTTGGCAGTCATTTAAATCTATTTCATTACCTGAGTTTCATCTGCCTGTCCAAAATCTGTTAATAGTTTTAATAGTTTTTCACTTTTCATGACAACCCTGTTAATTCCAGTTCTGGACATGTTTAAAGCATTTAGACTTTATGCTTTTTAGCTTTATGCTGGTTTGTATCTAAAGTCCATTTAAACTTGTACATACAACCTGTGATGGCCAGTACAGCAGAGCCTTTCAGAGAGGGATCACAAAGCATCATCTGAGTGCCCTTTTCCATGGCTTATCTTCCTAAACTCAGTTGGTAATTTAGGGATTTCTTTGGAAATTTCTGGTGAACCAGTCTTCTATGGCTATATCAAGTCTAAATTTGAACCCCTCTATGTTTTCTCAATGATCCCGTGATGAATACTTCTGTTTAACTGATTGTTGTGAGGAAAAATTTCTTTGTGATTTGGATTTGACGCTGTTGGGTTTTCTGTCGTTCTGGTATTGTGGGAAACTAGATTACTAATTCTCTTTGCAGTGTTGTGAACTTCTAGTTACCTATTTTCTAAACTAAAGAGTTCTGACCTCTTACCCCGTTCTGTAGGAAGGCCTCTGAAAATCTTTGTTGCTCCTTATGTTTGTTCTTCTTGTCTGGTTTGTGGCATGAAACGATGACAAATTCCTGTAGTATTCAGTATATGGATGGGTGTGCCCTTTATGTCTGCACTGTTTCTCCTTTGTTTTTCAACATCCCCAGCTTTTTCTCTGCATGCTTTGTAGAAAGAAAATAACCTTCACTGTTCACATTTATTTAGATTTAGAATTTGCCGGTTCATTCACTATGTTTTCTCTTTCTAAATCTTTAGTGAACAGACAAGTCCATGGCTACCTGAATGCATCATGATTAGAGCTGTGCTTTTAAGAGAAGTGAGATAAACAACATTATAAAAAAGATAAACACATAAAAAAAACCCTAACCCGCAAAGGAATTAAATTCTGTCAAAACAGATCTCAACAGATGAGAATCAGCTGCTCTTAGCAAGCAGAGAAAATCACCTTGAATGTTCTTCATTCTTGAGAACTGTGACTTGGAAGTGAGTGGTGCCATTGTCTTAAATGTTTAAACGTAGTTGATTGTAGATGCAGGGGAGTGTTCTGGTATGGAGTTCTATGAATCATTTACCTTTGTAGGAGTACATTCTGACAGCCTAGAAGCAATATGCCATTTCCCTTCCCACACATTACATGCAATAGCTAAGTAAGTGGTGAGTAGACAGCTACAAGTCAGCAGACCTGAGTTTTATTCCTGGATCTGTTTTCCCTTGGTAATTTTACTCAAGTTGTTCAGCTTTTCTAAGTCCTCTCTAAAATGGTCTGCCATGAGTAGTATGTTCTATCTCTTCCAACTTTTCCATGCAGAGTAAGGCACTGAAGTGAGACTTACTGCAGCAATTAATGTTATCTTAGAATTCTATGGGACATTTAAAATGTCATTTTTATCTTACTTTTCCAGCTCTGAAACAGAGTTCCTTCCAAATGCAGTTCCTTTCATTTATCCTTTCCATCACTCTTTTTGCATAGTTTTTTGTCACTGACTAAGGCTTGTAGAGCCAGGTTCAGTCATGAGACAATTTTCTGGTAGCTCTGGAAGTCAGAGGGAATTGTTAATGTTTGTGCCCAGTAGAAACCAGTATGATACCAGTCTGACTTGGTGCCATTCAGTGATGACTGACTCAGTTGGTCTGACCCCAAACACCTGACTGGGAATAAAGCAGCTCCCATGCAAATAAGAAGTTGACTGTTGTTTTACCAGGTGATTTGCCAAGGGTCTTGGATATCTTACTTATTTCTGTTTCTTCTGCTTAAGTTAAATAGCTGGTAATTCTTTAGTTCTTAAACCTAGTAACACTTTGTTGCTGTGGTTTTTCTCTTCTGCTTATGTAATTTGGAAATCCTAACAGAGAAGTGTAAGTCTAGTAAGCAACCAAATTAAGCACAGGAAACTTTATATTTATTATCACTAGGGACAGAGGACAAAAGAGCTGAAATGTTCCCAAGCTATTCACTGAGGATGTAGCACAGAAATCTCTTTGTGGTTCCAAGCTTGCAGATTTTATGATTTGTAGGCTGAAATGTAATCTGGTATTTTAAAATGTAAAATAAAACTTCTTTCCTTAGCCCCCAAGCTTATGAAGAATGTATCTCAGCCTGAAAGAAGTGATGTCTTACTTGGTTTGCAGACAAGCAAAAGAGATAAGAAGACTTTCACTATTCTAAACCCATTTTTAATTCTGAAACTTAAACTAATCAAAATCAGAACTGTCAACTCTTCACCTTATTGATCACAGTACCATTTGATTTCATCTTGCTGTTGAAAAATCACTCTTACTATCTGAGAGCCCTGAAGCTTTTTGAGATTAATTTGTTGCTGATCAAAACCATTTTTTGCATATTGAAAATTCAGAGGAGAAAGATTCAGTATTCAAATAAAAATACATGGGTTGCAATACTATCTCATGTACTTTCATAAATAATTCTTAAAATTCCTCATTTTCTCACTTGTTTTAAAGAAAGAAGGCCCTGTTAATTGGTGTCAGAACACAGTAGAAAATTACGTGGGAGATTAAAACCCTTGGCTGAAAACAGATTTGTATGACCTGTGTTTTAGAAACTTTATTTGCTTGAGCCATTGCAGCCTGAAAGAAACAAGTATCTTTCTTGAAAACTTGATGATGAGATTCCAGATAATCAGTAACCTAGTGCATACTCCTACGGATGGAGAAAATGCAGTCAGAAAAGCTTTCCTTGGATGATAAAAACTTGAAATGAGTCTCAACATCCAGTCATTAGCATTCAAAGCCCTATCCAGTCACAGAAATGTCTTTTTACTCTTTCCCCCTCAGAGCTATATTTCTTAGGAGGTAAGAATGTGATACAGAAGCCAAAACATGAAGGTGTTTAGTGTGCTGTGACTCAGCTGTCTGGCAAAAATCTTACTTTGGCAGTCCCCAGACTGGTCTGGTGAAGTATTCCTCAGGGAGGGAGATTTCTTTCCAGAACTGTCCTCCTTTGGAGTGGCCATCTGCCTCTATATAGTCATTTGGGCAAAAATAGAAATTACAAACAGAAAATTGCTCTATTGCCAGATTAGCTGCAGAATACACACTGACGCTTTACTCACTCAGGGGGATTTAGTGCCAGGGTTCTTTGCTGGGGATAAAATACTGTATCATATTTTCACCTCCTATCAGTGTTGGATTAAAAACTAAATCCTGCTTATTTTACTTTTAGAAGTAGTCCCAAGGCATTTTGGTAGGAGTAATTGCATATGAAAAGCAAGTAGGATTTGGTATTCTGTGTACACTGAAAATTAAACAAAGGTAAACATTATCAAAAGTTTTAATTTACTGATGTTATTTCTGTTTGTTTTATGATCTGAATCTTTTCTGCTGAATACTTAAAGATGCTCAGAAAAGACACATCTGTGAAAGGAACAGGGAAGAAATCTCTGTGTGTAGGACCTCACCTCATGGAAGACTTGAAATAGCTACTCAAGTCCTTCTCCCTTCCTGAAGTTAGGCACCTATGTAGGTTGTTGAATTTGGGACTTAACAAAGATCTCTATTCCTTTTTTAAAATCACATGCACATTTTTTTTTTTTCTGTAGTTTTTCCTCTATAATATTCTAAGGCTTCTGCTGGGGAGAGGATGCAAAACACTTTTATGATACATTGGGAATAATGCCCTGAAAAAACATCTGTTTTATGGATTTAGAGTTTGCAGAGCAAATTTTAGTTCTGTGGGTAGTGTGGGTGGATGTAGTGGTGAAGAGCTCCAGAAAGTAAAAGTCAATACCTGATAAACTTGGAAAGTTAAAACATCAGCTGTTCTAGATTTTTTTTTTGTGATGAGGGAATGAAAGAATTTCTGTTAAAACAGACCTAAACATTTTTTGTAACCCTCTAATCTTTTGTAATCTGTTCTGTCTGGGTCTTCTGTGAGATTATTTCACCTGCCTCAGTCTTTGACTTTTTGATGTTACCCCAATTTGTAGTTAAGGGTTGCTTTTTGAATGTTGTGTGGAATCTGTTTCAATTACTTGCTCTCATGCAGTTTAACTGAGTTTCCAGTACTCTAGAAGGATCTTTTGGGGAAGGTTATCTTTCCTAGGGAGGGAATGGAGGCAGTCAGGGTGTTCTGTGCCCTGGGAGCACAGAGCACAAGTGGGCAGGGAGATCAGTTAAGAGACAATGTAATTCACCCAAATCCTTCAAAGTGCATGGCCCTAAAGGGATACCATCAGTTTTTAGAAACTGTAGATCCAGAAGATCAGCAGTAATCTTGGATGGAGCCAGTGGGCCTGTGTGAAGGAGTGGGGAGGAAATGCTGTTTGATACCTTTAGCTGCAGGGTTTCTGTGTAGTGGGGGTTCCTTGTTGCTGCTGTTCTTTTTCTGTTGTAAAATTAAGGCTAAATATTTCACAAGGGTGAACCACATCCATTCTGTCTTGAATGAATTGTGCCTTGGGCTAGGAAGAAGCAAACTGGATCTGAGGCCATCCCTCATTCAAGGGAGACTTTGTCTGCAACAGCTTTTGTGCAAGTTGTGTAACAGCCTGAACAATAGCTTTCAATAAATAGAGAAGTTTCCCTTGTACATTCTGCTGCCCTGCAGCTCTTTGCTCCATGCATCACCACTGTCCTTCATAGTTTCCCTGCAGGTCCCTCCACCCCTTCCCTCTCTCCTTGCACAGTAGAGTCTGATCCTTGCCTAGTCTGTAGGTGCTGTTGTGATAAACACTCTTGGGAAAGAGTAACACGGGATCACTACTTCAGCTGCATTTTGAAAGCTCCCTATAAAATGAGTTTAAGTGTAATCCAAGTCCATGGTTCCCAACCTGAATAATTTGTTCTAAGGAAACATACTCACTTCCTGAATAAACTAAAATTACTTAAAATGACATAATGCAGCTTTCCCTTGGTACAAGGACACAGGGCTCTACCTGTCTGTATCTCTACATTTACCATCTTTCTCAGTTACCTCATGTATAGCCCAGAAGGTTTTATGAGAACCATAGGTAATTAATCCTATGTGGTAACTTTCTTACTGCTTTTCCATGATCTGGGGTGATTCAATGTCACTCTCAGATGGTGACAGACAACAAAGCAAACACCAGAGCTGGGTGTGAAATAGTCACTGTGCTACTCTTTGCCTGATTCCAGGCAGAGAAGAGACCTGATAAGTTGTTCAAATGTTGAAGTATGTAATGCATTTTTAGTGTGTTCTGTGGGAATCCCTCACACTGTGTTTAGGTCCTTGTCCATCATGTAGTATACTGGTTGGCTATCAAAAAATTCAAGAACCAAAGGCATAATTTCATGAAGGTTGATATGAAGCAGGCACAGGGTTTGTGATATGCTGGTCTTTTAAACACTTTTGAGTTAACAAACTCATAAAAAAGGGAAGAAATCTTGATACAGTTTTTCAGTTTATTTTTTGAACTTTTCTTTTGAGTTAGCCTGGTTTGATCTCAGAAGTTCCCTAGTCTTTTGTTTCAGCCTGTCTTCTCTGGATATTGATAGTGATAGATGGTTCAATTACTTAATCCTTTCATGCATGCTTTCACTTTCAGCAAAGCAGCAAGGTGCAAAATCAGAGCGTGTTTAAGGCAGTTTTAGTCCTCATTTTTAGCTGTGGTACATTACCTCTATGAGGAACAGCTGATGGCATGTGAAGCATAACTACTTGAATGAAATCTGTCTGCTACATCTTTTAATTCACAGTGCTTGGTGTGTTGTATGCAGAGCTATTTACTGATTAATATTGCTTTGCAATTAGCAGGGAAATGGGAAACGTGAAGTAGTCCTACAGGAACTGCAACATTCTGGAGAAGTAAGCCTGTTATTTTCATCCTTCAATGAAGCACACTCACTCCCCACTGTATGAGGATACATTTAATTTATTTTTTTCAGCTATGCCTTATTGATTCCACAGTTGTCATATTTTCCATGGAGTCTGTTACCAAATCTGCACTGCTCGGGTCTTGTGGCATCACATTTAGATTTTGAACTGCGTCATTGTCTTGCCATCTGTTAAAGCCCTGTGTCTGCTGAGCACTATCCTGAGAGAGGGCCAGTTGGTGGCCAAGTCAGAGAGGGTGACAGATTTTTAATTATGGAGACAGGATGGGAGTGGTGGGGGACTGAACAGTGAGTGGTGATTGCTTGGACAGGGGTTGTGTCTCTCAAACAGCCTGCTAACAGCACTGCAGTCCTACCAGGAGTGGCTGATGTGCACAGGGAATGGCTCTTTGGGGATTAGCTCAGGGAAGTGGGCCCCTTGCTGGGGAAGCTGTGATTGATGGATGCCATGTGGGTCAGAAGTCCCAGTGTGTGTTGAACCTATAGTTTCTTGGTTTGATACCTGAGAAGGCCCATATAAATAACTCCTTCCTTTATTTTCCATTGATTGTATTCAAAACAGGTCACTTAGGAACCGATGATGAAGAGATTATGTGTACACAACTCCTGCCTCTTAGATGCACACAATCTTCAGACCATTTTGCACCAGCAGGTTGCTGGGTGCTCCCTTGGCCAGTCTCCACATGTAGATCTCAATTTCATCAAAAGAGACAGGAGGGAAGAGCCACAGCAGCTCAGAGCAGGTTTGCTGTTTGGTCGGGCTTTTATTGGAACTCATTCTGCTTTATTCTTTCCATGCCTTGATGAGTGTACTTAGAAAGAAAAAGGGATTAGAAACTTCTAGAACAGCCCTACAGAGCAAAGTCTTGCAGAGATTGTGACTGTATAATTAAAGGCCAGTCTGGGGATGGACTATGAGGGTTTATTGTTACCTTAGAACTCCCGTGGGCAGATAGGGCATAGGATGAATTTATTTAGGCTGTAAGAAGGAGGGGATGCCCTCTCTAGACAACAAGGCTGCCTGCAAACTGTCACACTGAGTCTGGGCACTCTGAGAATGCTGCTAACGCTGCAGGACCCAAGGGCTGGGACAAGACCAGAGGCTGTGTACTGCAGGAGTGTGATACATCCCCACCACCATGTGTGGAGGGCTGGGGAAGAGGGATTGTTCTGATTCTGCCTCTTGAAGCATGACTGTGACACAGTTGGGGCACATCACAGAAAGGCTGGAGCCTTTCAGAAGTCCTAAGCTCTCCTGGCTAATATTTTAATTTCAGTACTGGCTCCCCTTACTGGAGTGTTTTTAGTCAGGGGTTTCTTCTGATAAAGAACTTGTACTTTTACTTGACATAATGGAAAGAATGAGTTTTTGTTTTCTTTTCATCTCAGTTCTGCCATTCTGCCACCTCTGGTACTGAATGAAGCTGTAAATTAATTTCTTCACTGCCTGGGCTGTGGGATGGCTGCAGGTGCTCTCTGCCCACCTGGTGGGTGCTGCCTGCCCTGGGAGGAGGGACAAGCCTGGTTTCTCACACACTGAGTCAGTTGCTGAGGTGTGGGGATAAGAGGGCCCCAAAGCCCTGCACTTCTGCATTGGGGAACTTGCTGTGCACTCAGTGCAAAATGTTCAACCCCAGAGGTTCTTGCTGAGAATGCTGTTGGCTTGCTGATTAATGCATTAACTGGTTAAAATAAGGGAAATAGAAGGTAAGTTGTTGACTTGATTTCCCCTCTGTTGTATGCCTCATTAGACTGCATTAATCCGTGTTATGACTTCAGAGATTTTCTCATCTGTTGATGTAAATATAGTCAATGAAATAAAATCCTTATGGAAATTTAATTTGCTGAGTCATCAGATCGCTCATCTTGTTTGATTATGGCCTTGTTGTCATAGCCAGGCTTAATATGCTTAAAGTTCCTGGCTTGCTACTGGCTTGTTTAGCATGGAGCTGAGGGCATCTTTGCAGTGTTACAGAAATAGGAATTAACTTTCTAATTTTCAGAGAAAGAATTGTTCCTGGCTTATCCAAGGGTAGCTTACTGGAGAAATTTCAATAAAATTAGGGGGATTGATTGTTTTGTGGCTTTTTTTTGTTTGTTTGTTTTGTTTTTTATACAGGAGAGATATATTTTCAGCACGGGATCAGTTGGAAAGGCATTGCAAATGCAAGCTTCTGAGTCAGCAAAGGGCTGTCCAGATTAGGAATTGGCATGAATGGTATAAATTGTTTTTGACAAAAACAAATGAATCTATAAATGTACCTGTTGAGGCTAAGAAATTTTTTCATAAGTACTTTGCACCATGTCCTGGTTTGACTCTAGCAAAATCTTTGCTGTTGAGGAAAAAATTGAAGAGAATTTGAACAATTTAGGTGAAATAAGGGCAGGAAAGGAGAATTTAATGCTGTCTTGAAATAGTAATTCCAAAGAATTGTGACTTGTAGTCAAAATAAATGGTGCAGTTCTACAAATGGGGAGGCAAATTTTATGGGATAGTATGCCAGGTATGATTGATAGTTTTGTCTGAATTTTCATCTGTGTTGCTAACGTGAATAAGCTTTAAAAGAGATGCCTTCAGGAGATTTCACTCTCTTGTATAGTGGCCTGTGCAAGATGGTACTCGGGCTTGGACATTTGCACCTCCATAACTAATTATAACCTTCTCAGTGTGGGTTCTGGTGGACAATAAATCCAATTATCTCTTCAGATTCCCAGACCAATACTGGAGGGCTGTGTACAAAGCAGAAAATGGTTCTTGTTAGTATTTGCTAAAACCTATAACAAATGTAGCTGGGTTATTTGAACATATTACTATTACAGTCCCCTCTGTATAAAAGATCAGCATATGAGGATGGTTTCTTTGCCAAGAATATCTGATTTAAAAACTGAAGAAAAATAAATATTCAATCCTGTCTCTAGATTTATCCAGTATTAATATTGCTGTCTCAGCATACTCATCCAGAACATGGTAAATAAAATGTTTTTTCCTGGAAGATCAGAGCCTCTGTCCATGGGTGTGTGTGTGTGTAGCTGCTGGGCTGGTCTCACCTGCCAGGGCACCCCAGAGTGGGGTTGTTTCACCTGCCCTCCTGCCATGGTACCCGATGGGCTGGCTCGGTACAGGCTTCAGACCTCCTTCAGAAGGGGAAATGCTGAAGTGCAAGATTTACTAAAGGACAAGCAAACAAAGCAAGTGTGGAGAGAGGGTGTTGATGGATGGTGCTGGTGCATGGTGGATGGAGAGAAGTGATGCATTTCTTCTGGCTGACACAGCAGGGACAACTGGGATGGAAGTCATAGACACTGAAATTAGTGAGGGGACTTTTTTTATTTGTTTGGGATCATCTATATCCCTATGATAGTGACAGAAAGAATATAATGAAATCTTTATCATTAAGTCATTCTTCCAGGGAAAAAATATTACAGTTTTTTACATAATTGTAATGATGTTTAGTCAAGGGGAATAGCAACTTTTAAAAAACATTGTGAACACATTTCTAGTGCTAAGCCAGGATTATTATTTTTTTTTTAACAACAACTTTTTAATTTGTTGAACAGCCAAAAGCCATTTTGGAGATAACCCAAGGAAATAAACCTTGTGCAATAGGTAAGTCAGATGTTATAAAACATCAGCATTCTAGTGACTGCAAAAATATCATTACTATTGAATTATTTCACAGGATTATAAAGGAGGTATTTTAAAAAAATATTCTGAACCTATGTTCTCTTACTGCTTACAATTTGAATTTTAAATTTAAAGTATTTTAATACACAGTTGTAGGGATAATAACTATTCTTGTCCTCATTAAGGTCCTTATTTGGAAAAGTGAGAGTGGATAATAAGTTTGAGTAGGTATCTAGACAGCAGGGTCAGTAATAAGAGCACAACTGCCATTACATCTGGTAATGACTGGGAGCCATGTTACAGAAAGAGAAATTAAACAGAGAAACAATGGCTTCTAATTACACAGCTAAAAAAAGCCCTGGCTGCTTGTTTACAATACACAGCTGAAAGAATATTGCAGTGAGGGCAGGAGAAGAGATAACCAGTCCTCTGATAAATGGGAACTGGGAGCGGGTAATAAAGAAGTACCACTCATATTGATATTTTTTTCTCTAGTGTTGCCTGGTTTCACATGCTCTGTAAAATTTTCCATTGACCCCAGGAATTCTGCCCAAGTAAGGAGTGTTCTTGCCTGCCAAGGAGGCTAGGAAGTAGAGAAAAAGTGATTTCTTCTGAGTCTTCAAAGAGAATACTGATGTAACCTGATGGTAAATATGGAAAATGTGAGTTAGTAATCTTTGGGAGCTTGATCCTGCTGGTCAAAACTGTCTGGTGTTATCCTCTCATGACTATACTGGTGTGGGATTTGCTGCCTTAAGGGGAGGCTTAGCAAAGCTCCTTTAGTTTTAATATTGCTGCAGCTGCAAGTCAGGTCTGGAAGACTTGACACCATTTCTCTGAGTTCTGAGAAGAGGAAAAAGAACACTTTTAGCTCTGAGCATTAAATTTCTAAGGATTAGGGGGTAGGCTGTATCATTAATATTCAGAAAAGGTACTGACTTGTGTCAAGTTGTCAATTACAAACATATCGGCCAAAATCAGCAGCAGGGAAAACCTTGATAAAACTAATAGAAAGTGGTTTATCAAAGAAAGGTACAATTTCATTGGAAAAACATTTTGGTTGACTGGTGATTTTGATTAAAAAGATAAGTGTGATTGCTGGTGGACCTTGTCTAGGACAGAGCAATCATACTCATTTATCTTGCCTTAGAAAAAGATGCTGATAATCTTGTTGAAGGGAAGAGTAACATTAAAAGCATGAGCAGAAGAGTACGAAAGGAGAGGAATGAGGATTTCCATGGAGAGGAGGTTGAAAGTGGTGGAAACTGCAGTTCTATGGGAGTTTTCACATACTATTATTCTAATATTCATGCTGGTATATTATTCTAATATACAGCTAAAATACAGATTTAATGTGAATACGGTTGCAGAGCAATCAGAACTTAGTGTTGTGACATATTCAGGAAGAGGTTTGCATCCTTTGTGCAGTGAGGTAGCTATGCTGAGGCAAATATATACTTCACATGATTTTGTTTTGTATGGCCCTTGGTTAAAGTTAAGATACTTTGTAGTAGAATTCCTTTTCTGATCTGCAAATCTTGTTAGAGCGGGGGGATGAATGTCAGCAGTAGGAAAGACTGAAAAGACTGGCCTTTATGCCCAGAGACAGCTCTTGTCTGCACTTAACTTGTTCGTGACAGAAAAAGTCAGACAGGTAAAACTTCCTGTGAAGCACTTACATCTCATTTCACAAATCAGTTCCTGGATATTCCCAGAGGATTTGCACTCTAGTCCTGCACAGACACCCTGACAGAAGGGAAAACTGCACTAGACTTAATTCCACTGTCTGTAGTCTATGCCTATAGACTCATACCACGGTGTGGGTCTCATGTAGATTAATACAAGATGTGTGTTCCTCATATTTCTCTATTTTTCAGGCTCTCAGCAGCTGTTAGAGCAACTGGCTTATGGATTAGTGTGTCTGTCACCAGTCCTTTGATGGATCACATGCCTGGTGTTCTTGTTAGTACAACATGTTTGGTGGTGTCACTTGCAAGAGTTAACTGATGTAAACTGGACCAGAAACAAAGGGAACCTTATGAATTGACACTAGAAAGGATATGTCTCACTGTCTCTGCTAATTGGTTCATAATAAGTGCTATTAGCAGATAGTAATTTTTTTCAAGTATTTTTTTTTCAACTTGTTTTTCAAGTGAGTGAAAATAGCTGCCTCTGTTTTGAAAATGACTTCTGGTGTTTCCCATGTTCCCATCCACCCCACTGGCAACCGTTCTGTTATTGCACCTTGTTATTACATCTTAGTCCAACTTGCATGTCTGGTGTCTCAGCTGAAGCCAGCAAATTCTACTCAGCCAGCAAAGCAATAAGAGAGCCAAGGGTCCTGATCTGGACAATCTTGTTTCCATGTGTGCACTACTTTTGCAGGGCATGCAGCTCTCATTCCTCTTTAGAGTTTTCCTTTCTATGACTGAAAACTCAGCACTTCTGATTTGTTCAGTCTTCTGTCTTCTCTTTCCTCCCTTTCCTCAGTGTAGTCTTAGTTTTCCTCCCTAATAAAATTAAACATCTCTCTCTTCAGTGTGCTTGGCAGTTGGATTTTTCTGTTCCAATAATTTTTCCTTCTTTTATTTGAAAGCTTGGTGTGTTTGTTTCTGGCTGCTGTGATTGGAGTGGGAGTGTCTCAAACAGTCTTGGATCGATTCTTGCAAATGTTGTGGTGTGCAGAACTGAGGCACAGAGGCAAGTGACAAGGCTGCAGAGCATTCATTGGCAGAACTGGGAACTGAGTTCTGGCTTAGTCACAAGGCCATTTTGCTCACTGCATCAAGGAATAAATTCTCAATTTTCATAGTAATCCTTTCAAAAATTTTCTTGGATGATTTTTGGCTTTGAAGTAAATTCAGAAGTACATGTCCATTTTTTAAACTGAAGTCTTGGTTTTGAGGGCAAGTTTCTGTTATAATGGCTTTTGTTGATCGCTGTCCCAAAAGTCCAGGGCAGGGAGACTGGGATAGGGATGAGTGGCAGGCAGAATGGGAATGGTCCCCATCCTTGCTTTCCATGTTTTTTTTGGTATTTTTTCTACTCTTCTATTCCTTTCCTCCCCTGTCCCTGGGGTGTAGCAGACAGTATTTGTGACTTCAGTTAAGGCCAGGAACTACATGTGGCATGTAGCTGGTCTCAGCTTCTTCCTTTTGACTCTCATGATTTAGCTTCTGTGTTTTATGGGACACGATGGGACTGAGAAGATGACTTTTCTCCTGGACTGAAAGGAACAGAAAGTAAATGTCACACCAGATGGGTGTTGCCAAAGTGACACAAAGGTACTCACCACTGTTTCAAGACCTTGATGAGTTATGGTATTATTGTCCATGGGGACAAGTGCTAAAGATTTTCAGAATCTGACATGCTGACTGTGTAACATATCATCTGTATTTGTGAAAGAGCAAGTGGCAGATAGTGATGCATAGAGTATCAGAACATAATTGAAATAACCATATTAGACTTTCTGGGTCTAGCAGAATTGGATTGCAGTGTTGATACTAGTACTGTTACACTAGAATGAGGCATTTTCTGTCTTCCAAATAATAGGAAAAATAAATGTATACAGAGATGTTTCAGGAAGGGCAGGCAGCCGACATTCTCTTATTTTTGGGTGTATAACCTCAGCTGCAGGTAAATAGGGGTCACACTGTCAGGAATATCTGGTTTGGCAGTGCATGGCTCTAGCTTGGCCCTGGCAGGATTTAGTGGCTGTGGTTCTGGCAGGCTGGAGCCAAGGGAGCCAGGGAGATGTGAGTGATTCAGCTTTATGCCTGGTGTCAGCCCTGCTGGGTGCAGGCTGGCCCCATGCCCAGCTGCTGCCGCCTGGACGGTTCGTGTGGGTGGGATGCTCTGACAGCAGAGTGCCAGCAGGGCCCTGCTGAGGGGAGCCCTGGGGCTGTGCCCCACTGGGGCAGCAGCTCTGGGGTCGCTGCTGTGGGACACTTGCCCATGTGCTGCCCAATGCCTGCAGCCTGGCATTGCTCTGCTGCTGCTCCTCTCACCCTGCACGAGGGCAAGTGGCTCTGGGGGCCATTGCTGCAGGCCCTGGATAACCCTTAACAGGGCAGGTATGTATGGCCTCTTTGGGCTGAACAGGTGCAGAAAGAATTGCAGGGCTTGTCAGGGAACAGACAATACATATTCTGGCCAAGATTTCTTCAGCTCAGGAAAGCAAAGCCTGGGAAAGGATGTGTTACCTTAGAAATATGCCTGAAGGATGAGCTCCAGAGAAAATTTTGTGAGATAGATGTTGGCACAAGTAATGGGGATGAATTAGCAATGAATACATTTGGATTGGAAGCCAAGTCCCTAACTGTCATTTTTGGACAATATACTTATAGCAGAAGCAAGTGAGGAGTTCAAGAGCAATTCTTTTAAGAAATTATCTGAAATGGGCCTGGTAGCAAGTGCTTTGAATCTTTATCAGGAAGCACCTTAGTCCTGTGAGCTTAATTTGCAAACTATTCAGCATAATTTTTGTGAGCTCAGACTGCATGAATGCAATATGAGAGAGAGAAGGAATCAACAAGTAATCATGAAACAACAATTATTGTTTTTAGTGTGATGATGTTTTTTGATGATGTAGTGAATCCAGAAGTTTTCTCATGACTAAGCAGTAGAATCAAGCAGCTGAGGTTGCTGCAGATTAGTACCTAATTCTTCCCACTTGTGTCACTCCTGGGTTTAATTATTTGATGCAGTCTCTGTCTTGTAGATTTTATTTTCTCACTTGTATTCTTGTCAAATCAGGAGTTGCTTGTCCTCCACAAATTTCTTGCTGATGTTTACTGAATGCTCAGTGGATACCAGAGATGAAGGTGCCTACTTTAGGTTGGCATTCAGAAACTTAAGTTTCCTTTAATTTTGCATAATTTTTAAGAACTTGTGAAAATTATTATGTACGAAACTGCTAAAGTGACAGGAAAAACACAGGAGCTACAGCCTTTTTCAACAGAATAGTGAATAAAATGTGTAAGAGACCTACCAGATTCTGACTTGTCACCACAAGAGACAACATTATGATGCCAATACTCAGGGTTTTTAAGATTTAAGATCTCCTATTTTGTGAAATGCAAATGTTGAGGTTATTGTTGTATGGAAGCAATTAGGAATTAATATAAGTCTATCCCTTCTTTCTGGGTAGTACACAAATTCTGTAGAGGAAATTGTCTGAATAAAATACCTCTCCCTTTTAAATTTTGGAAGAGGAATGTCCAGTTTTCATTAGCTCATTTCTACTGACTGATGAGATACCAAATTATTAATCTGTTGTAAAATCTTGAGGATTAGTAATGGCATTAAAAATTAAATGAAAACATTAAAATTAATTTACTTAGATGTGAAGTCTTGATGTAGACCTAGGTATTGATTGGATTTGGTGTCTGTCTTCTCATTCAGAGAGCTAGGAGTCTGCATACTGGTGGAGCTGGTTTGTCTGAGCTTTTTTTTTCTCTTTGGTTTTGCAGCAGGGTTTTGTCCATAATACTCTAAAGAGGGATTTATTCAATTTCTAAACACTGTTCTCATTAAAACAGGATTCTGTGTTAATTGATACACATTACACCAAAAATTGAGGGTGTCTGAAATAACTGTTTACAAGTAGTTATTAAATTATGTTCAACTGCCTGGGGAAGAAAAATGAGTGGCTCTTCTACTGCTAGTGATCTCAGCCTTAAAAGTAGAATTACCTTTACTTACAACTTGGGTTTCATTTGCAATTAGAGATGTAGAAAGAAATCTGATTTTTCAGATCAAACGAAGGTTTGTATGTGAAAAAAATACTATGAGTTTCTGAAAAAAAGATTTAAATAAGCTTCTTGTGAGTCGCTTTATGAACCTTAAGTCCTCAGGCAGGATAAAATTTAAATATAAACCATTCCTGATCTTCTAAAGCATCTCTAAACGCATGCTTAGTGTGAAATGACTACATTTGCTAGAATAATTGGAGTAAATTATTGCTCTAAGTGTGGTCTTCGTAGGCCTACTTGTATCTAAACCTGCTGTATTTCATTTGGTTGAAACTTCTTTGTTCAACAGTCTCATTTTCAGTTTAGTATCAGCATATTTAGCATGACTTCTAAAATCAAATTGTATCTGAGTTAAAGTCAACTTATTGTAACTTTCCATACTGAAATAATTAGCTTGGTTTTTAAATGATTACACTTTCTTTAGAATAATGTGACTCACTTTGTGGACAGCCTGAATAATAGTCGTATTTAGGCTCAGAGATGGTTCCTGGTAAAGAGTACATGCAAAATACTACTCTGGGCCACTGCTCTATGCCAGGGCAAAGCAGATTTTCATCAATAACTGCAAAAATGGTTCTTCTCAAGAGGGCACTTGGATCTTCTTTCCAGTTAGCGGATGCCATCAACATCCAACTGAAAAGTCAGGTTTTAAAATCTGGTGTTTAGAGGACCCAAAGGAAAGCATAAAGCTAGAATGAGGAGGATTCCACCGGTTTGGCTGGATACTGCAGCACTTGTTTTGTGCTGGGATTTGTGGGATTCCTATATTTCAAGTACTGAGGCACAGAAGTGTAATGAATAATTGTGGCAGGACAGGATTCTGGCAGAGTTAAGTATTTTCATTTTCTCCTTATAGCCACAGACACAAGCAAGCTGTCTTTTATTTAATGTGTTTTCTGAACTGCTGTGATTTGCTTTTGGTATTTGCATATCAGCTGCTGTCTGACTGCCTGTTGCATTCTGATTTGGAGAAGAAACTGTGATTCATCTTACCAAAAGTGTAATTTCAGAGACTAGCTGCTTATGGCTGTCCCTACCCACATCCAGATTCAACAAGCATATGTGAGGTAGCAGACCTGTGTATCAGCAAAACTTCAAAAGTTCCAGACTTCAGTGTGGATTTTCCTTCACTTGGGAGATTATAGAATTGAGTTCCAGCTCTGCCTTAGAGTAGTGTAGATTTTAGTATCATTATTCCTGTAAATATTGAGTTTAACTAATATTCCATAAAGTCCATATTCACTAGTGAATAAGAGGCAGTGAACATCCTTTGCTGCTATATGGCTTTGTGCTCATTAGTTTGCTCCTTTTCACTAACTGTGGTATAGTTTGTGCATCCATGTAATATTCCTTGGAGAGGCTGCTCAGCAAATCTCACTGTGCTCAAGCATATTGCAGGAAGCTTCTCCCTCTCTTTATCTGCATTTCTAACAAATTGCAGATGAGTGTCAATACTGCCCTTTCCTCTGATGCCATGATTTCTTTTCCACTTCTTGATTTCATCTCCTTGTTGTAACTACTCATTCCAGGCATGCCCCTCACTCTATTCAGTCAATCTATCCATATTTGCTCCTTTCAGCATTGTACTGATTTCACTTATTAGCTGAATTACTACAAGAATCCTCTTCTCCCCTCTATAATGTAAACCATGCTGATATTTAAGTATGTGGAGTTGTCATAATATGAGTATTGCTTAGGCAAGAAGCATCTCTCAAATATACTTGGATTTGTAATTATGTCAGCTATACTTTCAGTATGTCTGTGCTATGTGTATCTATATATATGTGTATGTGTGTTTGAAATCAGCTTTTTCCTGAGTTAAAATATGTTTATAGCTGTGAAAGCTCCAGAGTATCCATTGAAGCAGCTTTGCTGCTATGATTAGGTGAGGTTTAAAGCCTTGTGTCTTCACTCTTCCCAGGGCCATTTGAGGAAACAACTGAGCTCTAGTGGAGTCCTGATGACTTCACTGAGACCTCACGTGTGCTCAGAGGACAGTTAATGGGTCAGGAAATAGTTTAAAATCAGCCATGAAGTTCCATGCAGCATTGACTTTTATTTCCACATAATTTGCATATATTTCAATTTTGTGACGCTTTCATAATTCATAATTTACGATATCTTTTCTTTTTTCTTGAAAAGTTGTTTTTAGTGATGGGAGAGAGTATCTCTGAAAATGACTGAATATGTCATGGAAAAGATAAAACAAGCTTTATAAAAATATTTGTGATTGCACAAAACTTTCAAGTGAAAATGTGGAGAATTTTTTTTGTTTTCAATCTTTGAGATGCTTATGGAGTAACAGCAAAACTGGAGTAAAAATAACTTGATTATGAGATAGATATGCGGGTCTCATTATCATAAAGATTTAATGACTGACTTCTCCAATCCTATATAACAAGTTCATTAAAGTCTTTATCTAGTTTATGGTACAACAAGTTTTGCTTGGTGCACAGCTGGATCCTGTCTGTGTGCCTGTAAAGTCAAAGGATGCTGCCCTAAACAAAAGACTTTAGTAACTGGCTGGTGTGTAAATGGCTTAAATTACAGACTCAGTAAGGAGAATGCATCAGCTGTAACTGAACCATTTTTTAATCTGCCTTCTTAATTATGCTTAAAGAAAAAAATAGATATATCTACACAGAACAAGAGATCAGCTCATTATATTTGCTCTGAAAGCTGGTCTTAAATTTGCAATCCCATCCTTGGCATGACTTATTATATACTTAATGCTGTAGGACACTGAAGAATGATAGCAATGGGCTATTTGGCTTTTCTAAGCAGCACCTTTTTCACCCTAAGTTCTGGAGGAAAACAATGTCATCTGGGTGCTTACATTTGGTGTGTTTGGCTAAGAGTCATGGGAGGTTGGTGAGGTAAATGGAACAGACAAAACTTGAAAATAATAAAAAAAGTTATAGAGTATTAGGGAGGCTTTGAACAGAACTGTGGTGGTGTGAGTGGTGAGCAGACTGAATTAGGGACAGGACCATTTGTTTCACAGGCAAACTGGCCTTACTGTGATGAAAGACTTTCTGTTAAATGTGTGACATTGTTGTGTGAACACTGGCTGTTGTGTTCCTCTCTCTCAGGTCCTCCTTGTTTTAGGAGCTGTCTATCGTGAGGAGGAAAAAAGAGAAGGACCATTCTAGGAGAGGCCCTCAAAGCCAGCACTGAGAGAAATAGAGCAGACCGAGGTGCTCTGCAGCTCACCTGGCTCCACCCAGGGGCTGTGGACAGAGTGAGCACAGGTAATGTCACATCTCTGGTGTATCTGTAGCAGCTGTACTGTAGTTGTGCTTCTCTGTGCTCAAGTGACAATGCAGAGATCCTCAAAGATGCATGCAAAAGAAATCCAAATTTTCAATTCCACCAGAATACTGGATATTTCACTGATTATCAAGAATGAAAGTATGCATTTAGTTTCCATATGGATTTGTGTCTGTTTTCTAACACATGGCTAATTCCTGATGAACTTATCTGCTTGGAACCCAAGTAATTGCAATTTTTTGGCTGCTGCCTGATCACCCATTTTGGAATTCCTCCTGTGACAAGGGACTTGGCTGGGAATATTTGTTGGCTGCAATGAAGAAATCAGCTTTGAGTAGTTCACTTGGTAAATTACAGGCTGTGTTCCTAATTATAAACACACACTTGTGGGAACATAATCATACAATTCCCTGAGGTATATCTGGATTGCTGCATCCAGATTTTGAAGGCTAGAGGGTAAGATACTGGGTTTTCTTTAACATTAAATTATGAAGTGAAAACCAGGGGCCTGAGGTCACATGGATCAATTCATGCTGTGCTGGCAAAATAATGAAAGCCTGCTTTGAAGAAACACAGGAAAATCTGCCTTCCCTATAAATATCAAGCTGACTATCAGAGCAGCTGTTTAATTCTTGAATCCTTACTCCTTGTCATGGGGCAAGAGCCCCTGGAGGATGTCAGCTCTGCAGTACACTGAATCACAGAAGACAGCTACTACCCAGCAATAACCTGGCAAAGGCTCCAAGGCCAGGAAGCAGCAATGGCAGCACAGAGGGAAGGTTGAGGTGTGCCAGTGTTTCATTTCTGTAATGGGTAACCTCCTGCTTAACCAACAGCTGAAATCAGAAAATGCCATTTTATTCTGGGTGGTTTTGGGTGAAGCATCTCTCACTTTTGTACCACAGGGTAGTGTGTAAACTTCCCCTCATCAGCAGCACTGCAGGCATGGCACTGTAACCTGTGTTTATCTTCCTCTTGGAGCTGAATCCTCTTAGAGCTGCAGTCAAGAAGCCACTTTGTTCTGCAGCCTGTTCTCAAGGGGACACATCATGAGACCAGTGTATCCTCTCACATGAGTTAACAATTTGCTTCTCATTCCTTAATACCCGACATAATTATGTCCAGTGAGACAATGAGGCTGATTCTGTTTTTTCCCCAAAAAAACGTTTTTGGTTTTTCCCAACAAATCTTTTTGCTTCCCCCTGGCTTTGCTCAGCAGAGTGCTATTGCCTCTCTGATTTAATCTCTAGTCCTTCAGCTGACACTGACTGTAGGACAGCTGTCAGAGCAGTGTTACAGGTCTCATAAAGCAGTTTTGCATGGTTGTCTGTCCTCTTAAAAGACTACCAATAGTCAGATTGCAGCTTCCCAACTATGTGGTTAGTAGTAACCTGGTGTACCCTGGAAACTTGGCTCACTGACATCTGCGTTGACTTCCGTGCTCACAGCAGTTTGCAGCACACAGCTGGTGATGAGAACTGCTGGGATAACATGTATCCAGTCTCTTGCCTTTAAGATTTGTGGCTTGTTCTTCCCATCACACTAGCAGAGACATTGTGGAGAACAAATGGATTGCTAGAAGCCTGGGATAGCTGGAAGCATTAAGCATTTTGTGTAAAGGCAACAAAATCAGGTATTTTCTCTTGGGAGGAAATGCTATTGCACAGCAGGAAAAAAAATCTAGGCTGCTAATGGAATGTTGCTCCTGATAATGTTGAAATTGTTGAAAGGCTGCATATTAATAAGGACAGTATTTCCTTCAATCTTGTCTGTAAAGTCAGAGTCTGCTGGTTTTCCTGGGAGGTTCTAAACAGATTCACCAGGTTTGCTTTTAGAGCACTGCCACTTTGCTTATTAACTCTATTTTGCTCTGTGACTTGTCAGAGTCCCTTTGTTTCATTTGTGGTTATATCTGATGTGCTAGCAGATGTTTGCTGTGCTCTTCCTGAGCTGTGAAATTCTACTGAAATGGTTTGGGTATCTATCCAGAACATTCCTTTTCAGTAGCATAGAAAGAATTACCATAGAGCAAATTTGCCATCACGTTTGCTTTTTACACATGCACGTACATGTGTATAAAATCAATGTACCTATTTGCCATGCTTCTGCTACAGGGCAGAACCATCTCAATAAAAAATGCTTTTTTGGAGTCTTGAAATGGACTTTTATTACTATGACATTTCCCCTTGCTCAGTGGTATATTTAAAAGGGGTTTTCATGCTGCTGAATCATATTGTGTACAAAGGAAAGAAAATTGCAACATTATGAATATTTTTCCTTGCTTCCTCAGAAAAAAAACCCAGTTTTTTTTCTATGTCTGGATTTTATACATTCAAAAAGAAACTAACTCCTGTTAGTCATCAATCTGTTTTCTGGCAAAACTTACTGTGAAGTATTAATGCAACCCAGCTCAATTATGTGCAAGTTCTGAAGTTCAGTAAGTATTACCATGCCCTGAATAGAATTTCATGTATTTCAGTAAACCCTTTAAAAATGCTGAGGCTATTTTTCATGAATACTTAATTTTTAAAAATGAAGTTAATTTGAAATAATTTATATCTCTGTCTTCTCTGTTACATGAAAAAGTAGGCAAAGGAACAAGTTTTGTCATGCTTCACATGTTACCAACTCTGAGTTTATGGCTGTGTGTTTAAGTGTTATGCCCAAAGCAGTTATGGTTTTAAGTGTTTAGCTTGTATGTGTCCAGGTGCTAGGGAAGCATAAATTGGTATGATGTGATTTGATCTTCTTTCTGATTTTTTAAGTGCTAATCGAGTTTGTGATGGTACTTGCTCCTTCTAGAGTTAGTAATTAAAGCAAGTGAAATTCTTGTAAAAACTATTAGCAGACTCTTCTGGAGAACACCTGCTTAGGTAGCAGTTATGTGTTTTCTATGCTTTTATGTAATTCCATCACCTAAGCAGTGAATCATTTTACAGAATCACAGAATGGTTTGGGTTAAGAAGGGACTACAAATATCATCCTGTTCCAACTCTCTGCCATGGGCAGTGACTCCTTTCACCAGACCAGGGTGCTCAGAGCCCCATCCAGCCTGGCCTTGAATGCCTCCAGGCATGGGGCAGACACAGCTTCTCTTGGCAACCTGTGCCAGTGCCCAACCACCCTCTGGGCAAAGCATTTCTTACTAATATCTAAACCTACCTTCTTTCAGTTTAAAGTCATTATGCCTCATCCTATCACTAGACTCCGATCAAGAGTCCCTCTCCAGCTCTCTCAGAGCCCCTTTAGGCACTGGAAGAGGCTCTAAAGTCTCCCTGGAGCTTCTCTTCTTCAGGCTGAGCAACTCCAGCTCTGTCAGTTGTCTTCATAGGAGACTTTTTAAACAGCACATCTATTGTAATTCCATGTTTTTTAGATAAATTAACAGCATTTCAGAAAAGACTATTTCTATTTAGTTTATGTCTTCCTTTCATCTCACAGTACTTACAGTGTAATTACAAAGATAAGCAGAGAGAATTTCACGATACTCCAAGGCATCTGCTTCCTGGGATTGCAATATGAGAGGAGAACCCGCAGAGGGCACTGTATTGTCTCAGATGAGACAGATCCTCCGGAATCGAGGAGGATGTAGGATTTTTTAGGTTTCTGCATTTTCGTAAAATTGCAGTCAGAAGAAGTTTTTTTCTTTTTTCTTTTTTTTATCCCTTTTCTTCTTTTTATTCCTTCCCCCCCTCTCCCCCCCCTCCCCCCCTCCCGTATATAGCGATAAGCAGAGTTACAGGCTGGACATAAGATTTACAATCTCTGTTTCTTTGAGATGAAAAGGTATAATCCAGAGTTATCATGCTATGTTTTCAATGCAACCCTTATCCTCACCTTCCTTCCTTCACTCAAGCTTGTCTGAACATTTCAGCTGTGCAAGCACTCGGGAAATGAATGTTGTAACTTAATGGTGTAAATTCTAAACCTTCCCCGTGTCAGAACAGGAGATCTGAAAAACATTAGAACAAAATGTGCAAAATTTACTGCCATCCATCTAAAGTGGGGCTCAGATTTCAGGTCTGAGCTCTCCTCCCTTATCAGGAGGAGAGTACAATACAGCTCTTCTGCAGAAAGAGATTCACAAATGGAAAATTCTCTTTGTGGTCTTCCAGAGATTAAAATTTGCTCAACTCTGTTTATACAAAGCATTTTTCATGGTTATAGAAAAGTGATGAAAAAGTTGTGTTCCACTGTGTGCTGGCTGTGGATTTAAATTAAGCTTTAGGGATTTTAAAATGCAGTCCACAAGTTACTGTGTATTTCTTCAAGGCTTCTTGACATATTAGTTTAGACTAAGGGCTTCTCTGAGCTAGCTAGTGTCCCAGAATTGCTACAGTCTGCCTTATTTTTTTTCTGCAGATGATTATAATATAATTTGCTTTCTAGTTCTATTTTCACTAATGTGTAGATTTGTGTCTGAAATACAGTTATGTCTTTTAGTTATTGTTGCATGCTCAATCTAGTTGTGGTCCCTTCTCATGCAGCATTTACAAAACAGGTCTGGAGATCTCTCCTTGTTACAAAGTGATGCTTCACAGAGAGCAGTGAGCAATGACAAACACTTCCACAGGTTGTGAAGCACTCAGCTAACAAATACAGAGAATAATGTGCCTTGATTTTTATCTTGGGTCTTCTAGTTCTTTTGTATTTTGAACAATCTGTCTTCTAGTTCTTTAACTGGGGAGATATTGTGTGATAATGACAGATGTTTCAGAGGCTCTGTGTCTGGTCACCTGGTACTTCCACTGCAGTGTTGCAGTTTTTTCTTCCTGTAAAATTGGGCAGAGGTAGTACCCAAGGGAAAAAAACAATAGCAGAATGAGAAAAGCAAAGAAGTTGATTGATCAGATCTTGCTTTAGGAGGGCTTACGAATGATTTTCACCCTTCAGGCTTGTGGCCAAACTTTCTTCCTTTGCTTCTTAGCCCCAAGCTGATAACCCCTCGGTGTGCAGGAGAAAAGCTGACGCTATTGTCCTTTATGCATTTCTGTCAAGGGCACTCAGGACAGGTGGACAGACTCCTGTTCTCTCCCCTTCTCTTCCAGGAGAATTATTCAGCTGTCAAGGAAATTTATTTGGCAGAGGATAGTTCCTGTTTAAGTCTTCTAAGGTTCATTGGGCTGGCACATCCTGATGAAGGGGAGTTTGCTTTCTGGCTGGACCTGCAAGCTGACACCTGAAAATTGTTTTAGAAAACATGTTAATCATTATATGGCAGAGAGATGGCAGCCACCTGTACCTGAATGGTTTTACTGAACAAAAAGGAGACTCAGCACCAAATGTGTAGTTTGGTTCTTTGATTCCATGCCCACTGGGACCTGCGTTAAGATTTTATGGTTTCCTTAGTACCACTTCCTTAGACCTCTCAGAACAGGGGCTGTCAAAAAAGAAAAATTTTCAAAAATGAAAATTTAATTTTTGCCTATGATGCAAATTGTTAGCTGTCTCTTTATCTTGATTTGTAGAATTAAGTTGGAGCAGGGTGAGCTGTGAAGTCATGGAAAAGGCTAAAAGTCCTGACAGTACCCAAACTCCCATTTGACAGTTTAGAAATAACAGGTATGACAGCAAAGAAAATGCAAAAAATCCTGTCTTTGTTCCTGCTGTGGAACCTGTCTCCTTGATTCCTGCCTTGTCTCTGGGTTCCTGCTAGTCATCTTGAAAGGGAGAGGTGTCAGCAACTCTGCAGAATGGTGATTGAGACCTGCAGAGCTGTGCATCTCCTCTGCAAAAGAACACATTTAATTTACATCCCATAGAAGGCAAAGCAATGCTACAGCATTTGGAGGAAGTAGATTTGTTCAGATCACTCAGAAGACGGCCCAGAGCTTTCAGTACCCCTTTTTTGAAAACCCCTACTGACTACTGACTGAAAGTAAGTATTCTGTGAGAACTTAATGGCAGTGATGTTTTTGCCTTGTGCAAAGCGTGGAGAGCACATCAACCCTACACTGGGGTGAGTGGGGAGTGGGAAAAAAATATCTATCAGACAGTAGATGTGGTTTGCTATGCTGGCATTAAAGATTAAATTAACTGGACACTGTACTGATTATCTCAAGTAAAGATTCAAGCGTGCTTCTATTTTTGAACATTCCTCTTGAACTGGGAATTTTGGATATACACTGTATATGAAGTAGAGATACATATGCAGTTTTAAGAGCATCAGACTCACTTGAAAAGGAGGTACTGGCATTTCTTCTAAAACTTCTCTTACGAAGTTTCCAATTAAACTTTCCTACACCAAATAAGCAGGGCTATAGATAGCCTACTCCAGTGGCCCAGATCTAGCAGCACTTGAGAACTCCTGTCTCCATCTGCCCACCTGAGGTGGTTCTCCAGGTACCAGGCAGTCAACCAGTATGGTATGGACAGCCTCTGTTTTTATCTGACTGTAGAAACAGGAAAGGACAGAGCCATTTACCATAGGTCTTTCCAAAAATAATCACACAGAAAAGTAATTTAGCTTGCCAATGAGCAGCTGTCTCTGGAATGCTCCACAGTGGCTTATTAATAAAGTCTACAATACTTACTAAAATGTAGATCAGATTACAACAAGGAAGAGCTTGCTGCCAAAATGTAGCTGTCCAGAAAGATTGTGTGAGCAGGATGTAATCTCTTTGATCAGAACTAGGGCATGTCACTGTCATGAACACCTCTCAACCATAATAAAATATGCCACAAAACCTGTAATGACCACAAATAATCTGGATTGCTGATCTTGTCAAAGATACTGGAGTCAGTAAAGTCAGAATACTCTGAACTCTTCCTGTGCTGTCTCTGTTTGGCATCTGAGACAGAAATTATGAAGCAAGATTATTTCTGCTTCTTCTTGATTTATTTTGTTAAACCCCTTAAAACACATCTGAAACTTTTTGTATTGTGTTGTGTCCTGAAGACAATTACCAACCTGTGTAAACGGGTTTGTCTACTGAACTGTGTGACCTATTAATAACTGTAGTACTGTAAATAGTGCAGTCTGTTAGGAATGAGGCTGCTGTGCATCCACTGTTATGTATATGTTTAAATAAAATCCAGTTATTGTCTGTTTTGGTGTATTTATTGTGTAGCTGACTACATGGCAATTTAAAGTAGATTAGAGGAAGGTGAACATATTTGTCTCTTGTGATTCATGTGGGAGACTGTCTCAGCACACAGTGATTATTATTTCACTGAAAAGGCTTTTAATATAGTAAATTCCACTTAGTGACAATCTAATGTGACTCTCTGAAATATCAGACTGTACAGAAGCCTGCTGGGAATATTGATAGTGTGGCACCAAATGAGAAGTGTATGCAGTAGTCTGTCAGCTACTTTTCTGCTAACTGACATAAAGAAATGCAAAGCAACCCAAATTCTTTAAGACAGGTTTGTGTGTTCTGTTGGGATCCTCCAGCTGAGTCTAACTAGGAAGCATATTTTCTTCTAGGAATAGGAAAATTGCTGAGTGTGTTGCAATGTTGTTTTAAATACTGTTTTATCTCCCTGGGGTATGGCTTATTTATTCCTGTCTGAGGCTATAATTAGAAATTAGAAATCTTTATTTTTAAATGCACGACTCTGACTCCCCTTAAATGATTCCCTCTTAGTCTTTGCTTTTTCTGTCACTCTAATGCTTTGATAATCATACCTGGACAGTACAGAAACAAACTGTATTTTCACATAGTTCAGTTAAGGCAAATTCAACAACAAAAATATTGACTATTTTATTGAAGAGTTTCAAGTTTGTATGAAGACAGTTTCAAGTTGGTATGATGACAGCTTCATTTTCAGGCCCTCCATGGATTCTGTGATCTGGAAATGTGCCTTATAAAAATCTGTGTGTAGCCTGATATTGGCATGGATAGTGCTGATATGACCTTAGAGACAAAACTAGGAGGAACTGTAACTCCATTTTCCATGAGATAAATAGAACCTATTAATTTTCCATATGTTTTAATCACTCTTTTAATACAAGTATTTTATGAAGGACTTCTGTTCTAGTCATGTGTCTTGAAATCAAGACAATTGAATGGATATAGTTATAAATACAATATTTGACATTTCAATTACTCCTTTTCATTTTTTTTTGAGGGAAGTGCCTCAGTTTGAAGATTGCAAATCATCTCAAAAATGACACTATTTAAAGCCATTTACATTGTGACTGCATTGTTCCTAGGAACTAAACCGAAACGAAGTCTGATCAATGATGCATTAATATCTTGGCCTATATATATAAACAAACCCCTCTAGGAGTGGTACTTACACATTAACAATGTGTTATAAATGGGGATTAAAGGAAGAAAATATTCTAGCTTTAAGTGGTTTAGTCATTTGCATGTGTCAACGAAGAATATCAGAAAATTATTATTTAAGCACTTTGGTTTTAATGGTCTTTTTTCTCTCAATTTTATTCTATTCTCCTACCTAAACCTTTAGTTACCTCTTTAGATAATGCCTTCATTCCACTGTTACTGTAATGGATTGAAGTACTGAGTCATGGCTGAAGAGAACACAGACTGGTGCTGGAATTTATTTGGTCTGTGAAACATGAGGATTTGGGCAGTGATGCAGTAATTATAGCATCTCCTCGAGCTTTTGAAAGGCTGCAGACAGACGTGTTTTATACTGCCTGGGAGGCAGGCAGGCACTTCATCAGGGGCTGCTGCTGGAGTGTTGCAACTGAGGGTTGACTAATGCTTCATTTTTCTTAGGAGCTTTTCTCCAGCTCGGCACTGTATGCATGAAAGTGGGATCAGTCTGCTTGGATCAATATCCTCAGCAATGAAGAATTTCACCCTCATTTGATGTTAGTAACAGTGTAGTGTTATAATAGTAGCAGCTGTTAACCGTGTATTTACTGTGCTCTTCTCTGTTAATGGCTATGGCACCCCAGCAGAGTCACTAAAGAGGGGAAGCAGAGACACTCAAACCAATTTATAGAATTTTTTCTTTTGTCTTTCTATAGTTTTGATGTGTGTAAAACACTTGTTCCCATTTTGTTAAATACTGTAGTCTTAAACCTTAAGCTCTTTCTGCATCTCTTCCTCTTCATCCTTCTCTCCTTTGTAAAAGAGAGGAAGCTTTATGTTAAAAAGGCTGCAAGTTTTATGTATTCTCTCAAAAAATATTTTTTTTTTGGTGGGGTGTCATTTATTCTGTAGCTGTTCTGAGCATCAATGAAATCAAAATTTCTACTCTGAAAAAGGTGTTGCACCACAAAAAAATACTCTTTGTATGCACTCCAGGGAGCTTCTAATGATCAGTACCAATACAAACTGCACCTATTAGTTTACAATTTTGCCAAATTACTGCAGTTACACATAATCTGACTTTCAGCAATCTCATGGGACTTCAAAACCTGAACAGAAAAGAAAACGGTTAGGAATTTAAAATTATTTTTCTGTTGAAGAAGATAAAAGTAGATGTAATCAGAGAAGATGATATATGCTTCTGTTTTGGATTAAATGAATGACAGGCAGGAGAGAGCTTTCCCCACCCCAAACACTTCAAATTTAAATTGTGAAACAATGCTCTGGAGCATTTTTCAAGCTTATGGCTGTCACCAGTAGGGGTAAAATATAGCTGGTGACAGTTATAAATAGTGCAGGCTGTATTAATACTCTGTAGGTGCTGTGATTTGTGCTATTAAGAAGGTGAAACTCAGATTTGGCAGGGGGGTAATTTTGAATGAAAGGTTCAAGAAAACCATAATTTAAAAATACTATCTACCTGACATTATTATTGTCTAAACATAAAGATTCAGCACTGACAATTGTAAGTTGATATAAAACCTCTTTTAGCGAAGAGTCAGTGTTTGTGACAGATCCCTGGTCAATATTTGAGTGTCATTTCTGTGTGCTCAGAGCAGCTGCTGTGATTGCAGTCACACAGCCCCGGTTTTCTATCCCCAAACAAGTTGTAGAAGAAGGGTGGGTGCTCACAGCAGGTAACAATTAGCCGAGTGGCACTGGGCCAGCCTAACTTAAATTCGATACTTTCCTGTGACCTACTGCAGCACTGAGTTCTACTTCAGTAATTTTCCTTGCTTTCTGACTTTCTTCAATACCAGCTTATAGCACCAAGGCCAATTCCTTCACATGTACCCTGTTGGTCTGTCATATTCTACAGAACTCTTTTTCTGGCTAAAAATTATTCTCACCAATTTTTAACTGCCACACTGAAAGTTATATTTTGGGAAAGTGAGGATCAAGAAGAAAGGAGGAACAAATTTGTGAGGGACAAATAACAAATAAAAATCAACATATTTATAAAACCATCTTTGCTTATCTCTACTAACAGATGCACATTCAAATGATAAAAAAGGATAACTTCTTGATTTACTTTCAGGTGTGATGGTGCTCCAGGGCAGACAGAGCTTTGAAGTAGGTATGACTAGACAGTCTTCTGAGTGAGGTGCCCAGAATGCCCAAAAGGCTTTAAACCATACCCTTCTAAAATGTTTTATTAGAGTTAAACTCAAAGATTTAGTGCTGAAAACAAAAAATCTCAAAATCCCCATGCAGGTGGAGCCTGAGTTGGAGCTTATATGGTGTTCTTCAGTCTTTGCAGATGGGCCTATAGACTAAAGCTTTGTATTGTCTAACTCAATAAATTTTGGCACCAGCAAACCCTGCTCAGTTCCCATTAGTCCCTGGGAAGTTCTGCCCTGAGCAGCTCTTTCTTCCCTGTTTCTTTCTGTATTTCTGCTTGGGCCTTTGCCTCCTTCCCCTGCCCCCATCACTGTGCTTCTCCCTGGCTCCTCTCTTTTCTCCGGTGGGCTCCAACAGGTATCTACTCAGGTAGATGTCTGTTGGATCTCAGTACTTTCAGTTGCTACTTCTTATATTTTTAATGGATTTGTAGAATTTGTGTCTTAGCCTTGGAAACTGATTTCCCAGCAGATGAAAACTGAGGGAAAATTTATGGCATAAAACTTCAAGTTCCTGGGTTCAGAGAATGTTTAACTTGTGTTTGCAATTAAGCCAGGAGTTATTTTCATGAAACTGCTATTGGGTAATTGATGGTTCTTTCATAAGAGTAAGATGACAGCATAGGTGCTCTATAAATCATAAAAATTAATGTTTGTATTGCATTATTGTAACAGTACTGTTCTTGATTAAATCATGTGGGCTTTGCTCTTGCTCCTAGAACACCAAGAGGAATCTTGGTTGGATCTTGGAGAAGCTGTCAGCACCTCATTCACAGAACACAGCCTGGCTGCTCTCAAGGGGCTTGCAGTTCTTACAATAGAAGTCCTTTCAGCATAGGTCAGTATCCCAAAGCTGTGGAAAGTCTGTAGCAAGGCAAATAAATAGTTGCACTGTTGCCATTTTCTGCAATCACTGAAGTGCTAAAAACATTAGCAGCTTCAGAAATGGATGGTATAATAAGTTAATGTAGTTAACTATCTAGGTTGGATATGAAAGCATGCTTTAATCTCCCTAATTATCTGCCTACTGGAAAATGAACAGTTAATAAAATGGAGGGGATTTTTTCAGGAGGAATGCTAATATAAGACCCTCTTTTCCTGCAAAAATCTTTCTTGGGAAAGCAACTACACATAGCTGTGTGGGTGGGGAACAAACTTAGTATTCAAAGGGCAAGTTATGCAGACTGGGATAATTTTATTTGCATGAAAGTATGCATGTTCATTCTGGAATAACTGATCTTGGAGTGGGTTTTGTTTGACTTTTCCCTGAGTTTATGACATTTATAGGACTTTATCCTTGTTACACATGGCAGTTGGACTTAATGTAAGTTAATATCTCAGTAAAAAACATTAATGCTAGCCCTACTCTAACAAGAAATTGTCCTAGACTTAGAGAGCTTCCTTCCCTAATCATTTTTCTAGAACAAAAATGCATAGATTCCCAAAGGTTTTTCCTGACAGAATTTAACAGGAATTGAATATTATTAAGACTTCCATATTGTAGAGAGGTATTCAAATCTTCTCCAGTTTTGATTTTTTGCACAATATATAGGATACCAAAATATCAGCTGTCAAGGTATCTCATCTGTGCAGAAAGGCATCTACTGAGCCTGGAGAACTGATGAAAGCAAATATCTGTGAGATACTGAGTAACAATGGAAACAGGGAAATAGAGACTCACTATCAATCCAGCACCTTATCTAATAGTAAATTCAGGTAGAAATCTTTTCTGTTAGACATTTAAAATACTCTTCTTCAATCATCCAGCATGTTTGAAAGTGATTTAGGAGTTCTGTAAAGTGCCACAACCATTCTGAATGCTCTTTTCCAGTTGCATTGCATCCCTATTCCCTGCTCTTTAGGAGACACAGTGTTCTCTTAATTCCCTATCGCTATTCAAAACTGACATAAAGTAGAAGTTAACATACACATTGTATGTGCAGCAAACCATTTATTTAGTCTTGTGACAACAATAGAACATATTTATGGATGTGAAAGCAGTCATTTCTTTCTCTGAATTAAAACCTCTCCTTTCCCTGCCTCTTCTGTCTTTTTCCCCTTCATCTCATTGGAAAAAGATCTCTTTTCCATGAGAGAAAAGTATTTAGAAATCTCTATACAAAACATCAGCACTACTAATTTTGTCTGGTTGCTTTTGACATTAGGAATGAAGTCCTGACAGCATCTAATTAGGCCACAAACATGTCTTCTAACATGCAGTGAGGAAATTAATGATATTTTGAGAGGAGCCCTCCCCTTGATGCTTACATTGGAACTCTTAATGTGATAGCTTACAAAAATATTACTGGAAGCACCTGGATGCTCAGCATGCTCTTCATTGGCTCTTCTGAAAGGGTGTTTCTATCTAAATGGTAACAACAGTAATAATGAGAGATGTCTGCCCCCTGTGCAGGGATGATGCCCTGGGAATCTCTGCTCAGGGTGGCACATCCTGGCTCCAGTTTTATTGCAGGAAAGCAGGAAATGCTATCAAGAGCTGGGACAGATGGGATGGCAAGGAGGCAGGCAAGTGGGCTGGGAGCCAGGAAGGTTCGGTCATTAGAGTTGACTGAACTGACTTGTCCTTGAAAAGGTTTGCGGGGCTGGCATTTTTTGATGGAAAATTTTTGTCTATGTGTGTTGAGGAACAGCATCACTTTTGAACAATGAACAGCTTCCCTGCCAGGCTGGATTTGTCACCTCAGTTTCTCTGTTTCCTGGGTTGGGCTGCAGGGCAAGGACAGGATTCTTCAGTGGGGCAGCACCCTGGGGTCTGACATGAACTTCTCAGCAAAAGGCACCTGATACCCTCCACTGAGGCCCTGGGAATCCACTGCAGAAAACTGAGGTAGTCACAGCATTTCCTGACTATAAAATCTCCAACTGTACCCACTCAGTTCTTTGTTAGACTAGACTAAAGACAGACTAGTTGAGCTCATATTTTTCAATTTCACTCTGAAAATGCCTGAATTATGTGAACAGATTTGAAGGAATAAAAACATTTGCTGCAATCTATCAGTACCATGTGAGATTTTTGCAGTTTGAACACTGAAACACTCAGCTTGTTTTTTGTTTTGCAGATACTCAAAAGGAATTGTATCTATTGTTCCTTTCTGTGGCACTGACCCATTAATGAAATCACCTCTTGCCCCCCAAGGGAGGAGGAGGGACTTATATCCTGTTTCTCAGAAAAATTGTCTCTTTATTTGTGTGTTTGTATATTTGTTTTTGACAGATCTAGTTATAGCAGCTTGCTTCCTTTGGTTTGCTTTTTAAGCATGGAATTTTGATTACACCCTTGTCTTCTCTGAAGTATGAGAAGCCATTTACAGTATTGTTGACATGTCAGTTATAATGTCTTTCCTTCTGCTCTTCAGAGACACCAACAAAGGGGATTGTATTTGAGGGAGATCAAGATTTTCTGATGATCACTTTTTATATAGGCAGATGAACAGGATTTTAAAATCAGCTTTTATGTTTGACCTCAGGGGAAAAAAGAACAATATATACCATGATGGCTGAATATAATCAATCTTCATATACTTTCTTTTTGAATTGGTCTCTCCCTCCTTAATTTAATAAGATTGTTATGCATTTATGTGTGAAAACTTATTGAAAATATACTGGTTTCTTCAAATTTTCTAGTACAAATTATTTTCTATGTCATGGTATACCTCACCTTAGACCATTAGGCAAGTTCTTCTAATTGAAATATGGGTTATTAACCAGAAAAAAAAAATCTATTTTTTTTCAACATATTTCGCAGTGCTTACTAACTGATAGCACCAAACTGACAGGTAAGCAATAAGATTAGAAAACTTCCAACAAAGCAGGAGAAGGCTGGGTTGTCCTAGGAGAGTCTCCTCTGCACCTTTCTCAACCATTTGTGCAGTAAAGAGCACGAAGGGCTGTCCAAGCCCTGCCCTGCCAAAGGGGGTGCTGGTCCATATGGGCCAGCAGACACAGCGAGCAGCAGTGACACTGCATCGACTGCCCGTGCACAGGTCACCTGTGCCACACACAGCAAGCTCCTGGGCAGGGTCTGCTCTGGGAGCGTGCAAACGGCTGAGTTTGGACACGAGAGGCAACTCTGTACTTTTTAAAAGCCTTTTCCCCAGTACAGATTTTCTGCTCTGGTCCACCTGAGGTTTGATTTATAACTTAGTCATGTCTTAATCACTGAACAGGAAATCTGCAGTATTTGCTTTAACATATGGTGTGACTGCTACATACACTGAATTAAGAGAGAAGGGAATTTTCTCGTTTAAATAGTAAAATGGAAAACCTTGGAGAATACTTGGACTTAGTACAAATACTGTTACAATAGAATAAGGCATTTTCAGTCTTTCAAATAATAGGAAAAGTCAAATGAACAATGATTGTCAGCAGACAATTTTCTGCTTGTTTTTCTGCAGAAAGGTTGATTTTATTCTAATGGATTGAAAAAAAAAATCCAATAACTTCACAGTAGCAGCTAATAGAAAACAAGGAAGGAAAAGAAAATAAAACTGCCAAACTTTATGTTCATTTGGGATCAAGGATCATTGGGTCATACAAAGAGACATTGAAACAGCAGAATGTAGAAGTTCTCTAGGAGAAAAATAAAGCCATAGAGATTTATCTTCCCCCCTTTGACAAGGTCAACACAAACATTCTCAGAATTATACATGCTGCTTCTGTGTAATTTCTCCATGAGAACTGTTAGGTCATGTTCAGTGAAACAAAGCAGCATTAAGAGCAGTGCTATGAAAATATATTTGCTTATGGAAATATGCATTTTTCATGAGTAAATATGATGGAATAGTAGAATGGTGCTTGTTGCAACTGAGGCTGGGTGCTGTACTGCTTTCCTTGTAACAATGCCTTTTAATCAACTTGTGTTAACTGCTCTGTGAACACGTGGCCTGCACAGAAATGGGTGTTGCAGTCTTTATTTTCAGTGTGACATATTTCCATATGGCCATGCAGCTCTATTCTATTCCCTGGGCTACTGCGTGAGAGCTCCAGAGAGTCAGTCATGTTTCTACTGGATTTTAGCATGGAGAGAGGTGGGAAGGCAACCTGCCAGCTCCCTCATGGGCACATGCTGAGGGTGAACAGGGCTGTGGGGAGAGCAGGCTGTGCTCCAGCAGGGCAGTTGGGCAAGCAGGTCATTTAATTTTGGTCTGTCCATTCCAGCAGGTCTACACCTTCCCGTCTTAAAAGGTTACCTTGGTCTTGTTGTCCATGTATTTCAATTTAATGAAATCTGGCTTTGTAAATTGGAAACCTTTGGTACCTTTTGAAGTGGCGAAGCAGTTCTGCCCCGAGATACTGGCCAAGTCAGGTCTTATAATATATGGCAGTCAGAGGAGGAGAATATGTATCCTAATATATCCAGCAATTTAGAAACTCACTCTTGAAAAAGAAAGGAAATGGAAGAAAAGCTGCCTTTGTTGAAGTGTCCAAACAGCCAAAATGTCTAATACCATTCTAATTTCACTTTTCTGGCATATGCTGGTGGGAGGATCTAGGACCACGTATTGTTTCAGCTCAGAAAAATAGGTTGTAGAACAATGCAAGAGATCTCAGACGGAAAAAAAAAATCACTGAACCAGAACTTTGGGATAAGTAATTTTCTGTTTTGAAGGTTAAATGTGTCTAACCACTGTAACTGAGAGTCAGTGAGCACAGACTGTCAGATTACAGAAATCCTCCTGTAATCCTCCTATCCTGGATAAAACAAGCAGGCCCAGCATCCTGTTTCCCCTCCTACAAAGCAGATTCCTCACTTCCTTCTTGGGCTTCATAAATACACAAGGGTATGAATTGAAACAGAAACAGTCTCTGCAGAAAATATACTACTTTTTTGAGCTATGGCTATGATCCTCAGGGCATTGTCAGTGTCACAGGATTTGGGTTTGTGCTGAGATTACTTGGCTCCTTTGTTTTCATGTTCTCACTCCATTTCACAAGGAATTCAAATGTCTTTCAAAATAGTTATTTCCACAGCTCTGTGTTTTTAAATTGGACCTGATAAGTCAAGTTACTATTGAGGATTAGGCTGACATCAGATTCACCATATATTCCAGTTTTACCTCTATGCACTCATGTTCTAAATTTTGTATCCTTTCCTCCTGGATAATACACATTATCTTCTATGTTCCTCTGATTAGTACCAAAGATACATTTATCTCCTTCATATCAGAATTGTTTTAACTAATTATGTTGCACATACAGATATATTTAACCTCTTAGCATGGCATGAAGAGAATGTAAATTACTTTTTCTAAACACCTATTTTATTTTGCTCTAGTATAGAGCTTTTAGCTTTCCTTTGCATTTGAATAAATGTTATAAAAGTGGGAAGAACATTGATGACATTGAACATTTTAGCTCCAGGGTTTGACACTCTAAATCTGGTTAAAATCTAAGCTCTTTAATGTTTCTTTATCTGCACTGATTAAAAAAAAATAGTAGTATAGGCTGAAATTCTAAATGCTCCCCGAAATGCAGCAGCACAGTGATTTGCTTGCTTTTAGCTATGACCCCTGGCTGTTTAACTAAAATAATTATTGTTTCTCCTATAGCATTTTTCAGTCTAGTGATTGAGAACCTTTTGGAGTACCTGTGCAGCCCAGCAGGAGGTTATTCAGATCCTATGTTTACTACTAATTTTTTAAGTCCTGTGGTTAAAATTGCTGACAGGCTTAGGGAAGACTGGTAGCTGCTTTGTAGTTCTTCCTTCCAGCAAGACCTGCAGTGTCAAGCACCACATGCCTCTCCCCTTAATCACAGGCGTGTGCTGCTGCAGAACTGTTCTTATAATGTGTTCCTTCTGAGCCTCCCCTGTGATAAGGAGAGTGCCAAGTGCCAGATTTCTCTATTGTAAACAAATGATTTCTGATTTGACAAGCAGAGATGAAAGTCAAATATTTTTTAGGCAGCAAGGGAGTTCAATACCCTGCTTGTTTGACATTACTGAGGCGTTTTGCTGATGTCATTTCTGCATGTTATCTCGTCTAATGTGAAAAGGTTTGGTGAAAGTCTACAGAAACATTTGTTTCTTTAGAATTGTGTCTCAGGTTAGTCATGGGAGTGCTTGGCCCATATGGGAAGTGGAAATGATGCTCAACCCTAGAGAAGTGCTCTGGGCTCTTTGGGCAGAAGTGTTGTGGTTAATACAAATACCAGCATTCCTCCCATTGGGGCAGCTCAGAGGGAATACTCAATGTGTTGAGACTTGATCAGCACGTCTCTGACTGCTAAGTGAGAGCTTGGTGGTGTTTTGTGGTATCAATCCTTTCTAATTATCCATCAGCTGGATTGAGTTTCCTAGGTACAACCAGGCAGCTTTAAACAAACAAAATAGAATTCTGAGTGGTGAAACCCACTTTCTTAATCCTGCAAATTGTAGCTGTTACTTGTAACAAGTACACTGCAATGAAGGGGGAAATGCAGTACCGCTTTTCACAGAATACAACTTGGTAGTACAAGTACTTCAAATGCATTTTTCATATTACTCTGTGGGGATTTTTTAAATGGAATTTGTTGGCGTCACATCAGCCTCTGGTGTTTTGTGGCAACAAATGTGGAGAAGAGTGTAATAAACCAAGTCCTTAAAAACATTGAAAGTGCTAGCAGAACTTAATTACTGGCAGAGGCCAGCAAGAAGAAAACTGACTGTCAGATGAATAGCTCCCCTAAAGGTTTTAATTTTTAATTATAGATTAAAGAAAGCCTTTGCTGAGTTGCCTAAGATCAATATGAAGTACAGACCATTCATCCACACTACAGTGCACTAGTGGCATAGTTATAAATATTCAAAAAGAAAATGAAAGTAATATAAACAGCCCTATTATCTGAGAACAATAGTTTCAACCTCTGACACTTCTATATGCTGTGGTGTACTGCAGACTATTCAGAAACAGTGGCTGTGTTCCAAAGGTCTAGAAATACGCCACAGAAGAAAGATGTAATTAATGATTGCGTATATTCATCATGACGGAATTTTCCCCAAAGCTTCCCTCTGCTGTATTTTTGCCTGGCAGGTGAGGAGCTGCATGGTTACATAATGATGTTTCCAGAGTGCAGTGCCTGGCGCAGCCTGGGGAGCACAGCTCACTTCAGTGACACTTAGTTTTTGTCTGAAATGTGGCAGTTTATTTCTTTGCTTAATGCTTTGCTCAGATTTAGTTACCTTTACTGAACTGTATTTGGTCCAAGAGAGCTAATCTGAATTTATTAAATTAATAATTAATGTATTGAATTATGGTGTTGAACTAACAAACATGCTATTCTGTATGAAAGAATGAAATCAGAGTCAATTTTAATTTAGTGAACCTTTCATTCTTTTTTTGTTCTGAATAATGCTGAGATGGGTACAGTTATTCTAGTTTCATACTTAGATGAGAGTATTATGTTGGGTTTTTTTTTAGATACCCTTCCTCTTGACACATGAGGTAGAGTAATCTGGGTTATCTCCATTTACAGTTTTCTGAAACAAACCATCTGTAACCAAGGGAGACACCTGGTGAGCTGCAGTGTGGCTGATGTGAGCTCTGCCTGCCCTATCTTTGTGAAGATTTGCTCTTAACTCCTGGCACTGCAAGCTCACTCACTTTGCTGTTCACAGGTTCACAGAGGTGCTGACATGAAAGCTTTTGTTTTATGAAAGCCAAGAGGATGTAAAGTTATACTGATGGGAATGAGGAGCACGTAGTGCTGGTGCTGTTTGCTGCACATGCCAAAGATAATAAAGGGGCCTTCACTGAGCCTGGTTGTGGAGGTATCTAATTCACTACATAATTGATTAGTAGCAATTACCTTTATAAATCAAATTAACAAGACTGTACCAATGTTCTTTAAGTTACCCATCAATCTGTCAGTACTGCTGGTTAATGCCACAGAAATACTGTCTTTTCTTTCTGGTTTATATGTAAGAATACAAAGTCAGAGACAGAAACAAAATCATGACTGAGGCAGATTGTACCTTATAAGAGAGTTTCAGAAGGAATCTCATCATCTGTGTAAAACTGCAGAAGAAGATATCTTCTGGCAACAAAGTTCTTGAGTGAAGCTGTCTTAGAATATGAAAAATTCTTAAGTGCTGATGTGGAGGCATGGGGTTGATGGTACTGTCTTCAGCTTATGGAGCTGGCAGGGAGAACAGAACACACAATCCCATGAGCAGTGTGCTCAGAGCAGATGAGGTTCCTGGCAGATAGTGAGTTCTCTCAGGCCCTCCTTTCTGGAGATGCCCTCTCCCACAAATCTCTTACAAAAGATGGAAGCTCCTATAAAGTCCATGAAAGGTAAAAGCTCCATGCCTTTCCATATTGTATCCTTCTGAGAAATGTTGAGTAATGTTCCTTGTATTTTACTTTGTAGCTACTTGAGTTGTCCAAAATGTGGAAACTGCTTTGCACTTGCTACCAGCACAAGGAACTGTGGAGAGAGGGGACTTATTTTGCAAAAATTGTTTAAGTCAGCTGTTTTAACAGGTTTCTTGGTGTTGCTCTTTAGCTGTTAATATTCTTCAGAGAATGCCAGAATTTCTTATCTTTCAGCAGTGGGAATAAAAAGCTTTCCACAATAACTCTGGCTTAGCAGACACACATTGTTTATGAGCTCTTTCCCTTTTGCCTGCAGTTAGAGAAGGAGGTGTCTGGGCTGTTATTTTTCTGCCTGCCAGTGTTCTTCACTTGATGTTGCTGTCTAAAAGCACCGAAGGAAGAGGGCTGTGGGACATATTTATACCAGGGGGAAAGTTGCAAGAAATCCCAGTATTATTTCAGGATTGGATGTCATAGAAAAACATTGAGGTTACTGTTGCAGAGGAAGAAGTGGAGTTAAAAGGTGAAAACTAAGATGCAAACAGTGGATGCAGCTGGCAAGAAGCATCTGGTCATCAGCCAAAGCATCAGACTGCAATAGATACAAAGTGACATCTCAAGGTGAATGAGTTAGTAGGGCTTTAGCATCAGATAGCTGCAAAGTGTGCATTTAAGAAGGAGCACTAAAAAATTGTATAAGAATTTTTCTTTATAGCTCTTTGTAGCTGTATACATGTGAGAAAATAGTGAGTCAAGAACACTTTGATGTGTGGCTGTAGAGAGACTCCTGAGCGGTGTTCTGCAACTGTTCTCTCTGTGGGTGTGGGTGTGTTTCCCAAGGCTGCACCGACCCTGCCATGAACATACTGTCTGCCCTGAGTTCACTTCTTTTGCTCAAATGGCCTTGCCAAGCTCTCTGGTATTAAGGTAACTGTGACACAGTTACTCCTTATCTCCTATCTGTAGCTAAGGAGTGGTATTACTTCTAACTCCAGTGCCCCCTATGAATGGCTTTTCTCTTTGCTGTGACTTCTACTTTGTATGCATACTGCTGGACAATATACATTATCCCAAATATTTTAGAAATTAATGTACTGTATCACTATTTTAAAGAGCTCTGAAGTTTTTGAATGTCATTGTGAGAGGAGGTGCAGGAGGCAGCAGTTGGAAGAGGTTTGGGCTGTCTGCCCATTTTGGTCACAGATGTGCTGTATGACCTTGGCCAGCCATGTAGAATTGCCTCAAGCTCAGACCCTTTCTTGTGCTGGGAGTAGTTCTGATGACTGCAGAGAAGACTTCACATGCTGTGAGATACTATTCAAAGGAGTTGAGTGTAATCTTCAATATTTTTTTATGATACTTTTGTCTGTAAATAATTTATTTCCTTCACAGAGGTACTAGAGATTAGCTGAACATTTCACATGCATAAATGAAAGGACTCTTGCTCTAGCAAAGTGGGTTATTGCTGTGTGGAGAAGGTGAATCTGAGATCTAAGCAGAAGTGTTTCAGTAGAGTGGTTTGCATCAAATCTAAGCAACTCCAATTTCACTATCTGCAAATTAAAACCTTACAGTAAAATCCAGTGGCATGTGGGGATTATCTAGGCCTTGTTTGTGGTGGGGTCAAAGGATGAAGTAGAATTTCACAGTATTTTCCTAGGGTTCTCTGCCTTTTGCAGAATATTGTGTGATAGGTGTTATTTTCATTAAATACACTATTAAAACCCAAACAAAACCATAAGGCTGGTAAATATAATTATATCCAAGCTTGCATGTGTTTTTGTTGTAAGGTGGGAGAGTTCAGAGTTTTGATTCCAAAGCTCCCTGTACCGATAGCAAAGCCTGCCACTGTACAAGGATTTTTAAAGCAATTTTATGAAGAAGACTGGAAGGATGGACAGAGGAAATACAAATCTCAAAACAACCTCAGGAGCTCATAAGGCTTGAAGGAAAAAAACAAAGAAAAGAATTGCTCTGTAACAACTGTATTTGCAGTTCACATCCTGTAGGACTTCTCTCTATGCCTTCACACTCTAGGAATTAAGCTTCACAGACTTCAGAGTCTTTACTTTCTTTATGGTTTCTTTGACCAGCAATTTAGAGTCCTGCCTCCTTGGACTGAACCATTAGGAGTAAATTTAACCCATTTCTTTAATGGAAATAATTTGAGCATGACTGAGAGCACCTTCTGGTTTTGCTGGCACTTCATGGGCCATAGTTTAGAAATTTCAGCATGTTATGTATCATGAGATGTGGCCTTTCCAGTAGTGAGATGGGTACAGAACAGTAAAGTTAATTTTCATCTAGAAGTCAGGGTATACAAATCTGAACCATAAAAAGCAGAGATACTCTCAAAGAAAAATGTGCTAGGGATCTTATACAAGGAACAGGAAGATATTTCAAAGTCATAGGGGAATTTCAGCTGTTGGGCAGTTACTGCAAAAACTGGAGTTGAGCCCCCATGCAAGGACTAGTGTCCCTGACTTTTACAAATGGCTCTATGAAATCTCAGTGATGAGCAAATGTCAGACTCAGGCTGTACTCCTTAGGCAGAATGTTGTCTCTTGATGTATTCCAGGATATCTTGTTTGATATTTGCTCCCTCAGTTAAAAGAACATTTTTATGGTCTTAAGCCCATCTAACAACTCAGGTTTTGTGGAAGATTCCCATTCAGATTATTTCACTACTATAGGATTTAAGATCAGAAATTAAAAAAAAATACAATAAACAGGTGAATTTAAAAGCCTTGCAAAATTGAAGAAATATAGAAGTTTCCTTCATTAGAAAGTATCCTTAAATCAATTTTGCAGAAAGTTTAAATCCTTTCTGGTGTTCTCTAGAGTGAATGTGGATCAGTAAACTGTAGACCTGTTGTATTTGTTGATCAGCTGAGGTGGGAAGACAAATCTGAATTTCTTGTAGTATCTTCTACCAATAGACTTGATGTGCAGTCTTACTGAAAAAGGTCATTATCCATTAGTCTCTATGGTTCTGTGGGAAAACTTGCTCTCTGAAGAGTACTAGAAGCAATTTTAAAAGAATTGCAAATTATTAAGGTTTTTACTTAGAAGTTTGAAGACATAAAATTAAACTGCAGAACATCTCAAGCATTTGTTGTAAATTTTGTCATGATTTGACTGTCAGCTGCAGAGCTTTAAAAGAAAATATTATAGATCCTGTTTTCTGTAACCTCTTTTTTTTTCCCCCTAAGTGGCATGGTATGGTAATTTCACCATGTGTTCATCTTGCAGAGCACTTACAAATTTAAATAAATATAATAGAGGTTAGGGTGTGGCTGATGTCACTTGAACTGCTCAGTACATATTGACAAAAATCAGGACAATTTTATAGGCAAATTGTTATCTACCATCTCCTCATAGACCACAGCTGTGATATTAATGGAAAAAGGGTTATAATTTATCAGTTGTGACCTACAACAGGAGCCTTGCCTGATGTATGATGCCTGATGTACAATGTGACTTTCAGTCTTTTTTCACTTATGGACCACTATTGGTTGAATTTAGTTTCTTCTATTGTAAGTTTAAACCTACTGGTAATGGGCTTTCTGCTCTTAGTCACATATTGCAGACATTTTATAAATATTGCAGAGCCCCTACCAGTGCTCCTCAGATCACCAGACTAAACCCTCAGGTTCACCAAGAAACCTCTGTTGGATGGGTGCCATCCTTGGTTGGACTGAGATGTTTTAGAGCTCTTTGTGTGTGTCCTGCGTTAATGGAGTCATAAAAGAACAAGGGGATAGGTAAGTAAATCCTCACACAACTTTTTCAGTCTAAACCTGTAAGTACCCTCATTCTCACCCCAGTTCTCTCAGTTCCACCCAGTATCACCTACAGCACTTATTTCTGACTGCTGCTTCCACAGACTGTTCCAAACGTGTTAAGTGGTTTAAACTGACGACTGCTTTATGCAGATGACTGTGTGTAGTGGAGCTTTATAGTAGACATGTTTTGATGCTTAAGTTTGCAGGAGTTATGCTCTATTAGTCTGTGTATAAACTATTGCAAATAATGTTACTCCTTTGTTTTTAAGCTCTTATTCAAGAATATTGCATTGTTAAATTTTATTGTGCTGAAGTCAGAGAAATTAGGTAGTGATTCAGCTGAAAACACTGGTTTATTTCAAGATTTTATATGTATTATATATTTTTAAAGAAGCGAACTTGTAATTGCAAGATATGGCTTTCAGGTCTTTTTCTCACACAAGATCCTCTTGCAAGAGTTAGAGGGATAGTGATTTTTACTAATTTCTCTATGCACTTTAGGTCCAAGGCACTTGTATGTTAAAATCTGAAGTGTTTTTTTTTAGAAAGCAAAGGAACATTTTTTAAAAAATCAACATACACTAAGAGTCTCTATAAATAGAGACTAAAATAATGCAGGTGAGTCTGTTACTTCTTTCTGGACATAAAAAACAGGGTCAAAAAGGCTAGAAAGACAGCAGAAGGGTGGGAAAAGAGCAAAGATGGGGCAACGCTACGAGGTTGTGTACAACATATATATAAGCTATAATTTGGAAGCTACATGGGAGAACTTGTTCTTAACAAAAGGAAGATGTATAATTTAACTGGAAAAGTTCACTGAGATTTTTTGTACATGAAAAACAGAAGAGTATAAAGGAGAGAAGAGAGTGTATCCAAAAACTACTGACAAAATGGTGATTTGGCTCCCCTGAAAGGGAACACTGACAAGAATATGAGACAAAAAGGTCAGAGAAATAATAATTGGAAATTACTATTTATAGCCACTACTGCATACCTCCTAGGTGTTTTAGCATATGAAAATCCAAACTAAACCAGGAGAAGTTAATGCAAGTAAGAAATGTCAAGGAAACAGTAATTGCTAAATGGAGTTAATTGGATCTTTGTGGAATTGTTGGAGTGGAAAAAAACATTTTGTAGGTGGAAAAAATAGCTGTAGGAAATATCGAAAGTATTCAGATAAATATACTACTATACTTCTAATAATATTTTTTTGTGTGTCTGGCATGAAAATGTTTTGAGTATGTAGGAGGAAAGTGTTGCAGATCCATTCCCTTTTTGCAGAGCAGAATTACTGAAAACTCTATGTTCCCAAAGGAGGTTGTTAATGAAAATATGGAGACGAAAATGACTGAAGAAATCTCAGGTTTATGCTCTGGGCTAAGGGAATGAAACCTACAATGATGATTATTGATAGATCTTCATTGAAGGCATTACTAAAAGTCACACTTTTGGGAGCAAAGCAAATCCAATTTCCAGTTGTTCCCATAAGGTAAGGAAGCCAGTTGATGCCTGTCAGGAAAGCTTAGGTGAAGATGCTCAGAGCTGCAGAGATCCAGCCCAGCCCCTCTGCAGGAAAGGCTGCAGCCTTTGGCTGCTGTTCAGCCACTTGGCAGAGCAATTACCTTGTCCAGGGGCTGAGCCGTTGGAGGTTCTCAATTTGGAGAGGTTGTCTAGGCATGCTTGAATCAGGTCATCTTTCTTTGTTATCGTGGTGATTCCACGCTGTTTGGACCATTGCTCAGACTCACGGAACTTTAAAATAGCCGTGCTTTGCTGAGCTGTTCTGACTAATGATCTTGTCTGTCTGGGGCAGCTATTCACCTTACTGAAGCTCTCCCTCCCTGGCCGCCCCCGGGGCAGTGCTGACTGTGGCACTTTTCAAAGCAGAATTGAAGTCCTCACACAGAAGTTTCTTGCGAGAGCTCTGAATGCCATCAAATTTTCATTGTCAAGTACTCTTTGAAAGGAATAGTACTGTATCCACAATTGCAGATTTCTGGTATCCTAACTACCTGCAAGCAATTTGGGTCAAAGATCTAATGTTCCCGTGTTCCCTTTTCCATTGATCTCTTAGAGTTTAAGAGCGCTAAAAAGAGCTGCAGTGGGAAGTGTCACTAAAACCTAGAAATAGCAGTTTAAGGCTTTTAATCTTTTCATGACCATTAGTAATTGCAGGGGAGCCACCTCTGCCCAGCAGCCAACAGTCTGGGATAGTATTAATTGCAGCAGATTCTACGTATGTGAATGTCTGTGTCTTTTTCTTATGTTTTTAAGGTGTACATTTTTTTCTTTCTATTTCCTGGGAGAATAATATATTAGTTTATACCTTTATAATCACTGAACAAAAAAACTCTAATAATGTTTCACTTGTACTTTAAAATTTTTCAGTTGTAACCTTATAAATTCTTTTGTGTTAATTAAGTAGTGCAAGAATTTTCAGTCTGTGTATCACTGTGTGGATAAAACTGCTTTTATAGACTTACCTAATTTATAAATTCAAATGTTGTTCCTTGAATTTTATTTTGATTTATTATATTGGTTGTCATGGTGTTATGCATTTTATAAGTAAAAGAACCAATTTGTGAGCTGTCTGTTGGTATCACATGAATTTATTTTTGATATATCCCAAATGTAACTGTAACTTTATTGAACTGTCTTTTTAATAATGTTTGATTTATTAAAAAAGACAAGGCTGAAGTGATAAAAAACTTGGAGCAAATTAATATTATTTTAACTAATTGGTTTCAATGGAGTTAGATTAGCAGGTAAAATAATACAATGCACTATTTATTTCATCCATGCCAATGCCATTAACTTCCAGTTCTGGAGTCAGTAAGCAAACTAGAAGTCAAACATATAATTGAAGGTATTTGTCTGTTTTTTCTGGAGTTTCCAGATTATGCTTAATTCTCTTTCCAGCTTCATAGTTCAGGAACCTTGTGCTAATAGCCAGTGAACCAGAATTTTCTGCTGCATGAAGTGCTACCAAGTGGTTGACTCATCAAAACCAATTCAGGATAATTTCTGGGGTCCTTTTTCTGTGATTGGTGAATATGGACATGGATTTTTACGCACATCTTGGTGTTTGACTGCCTGGAATAATGAAAAACAATCTCACACATCATTCGTGTGAGAGAAATTGATGATTCTGTATGCATATTCTTTTTGGATCTTTTTCTTCTATAATAAAAGTCAGCAGGTCTAAGTAGTGTGACATAAAGTAGGAAATATAGCAAGGGCAGAGCTGTGAAATGTGCTGCTTTATACAGTTTCTTGTTAAGTACTACTGAAATAGATTTATTTAGGCTTACATATTCGAGTTTTATTGTTGTATTGTCTACAAAAAGCAGTTCCATCTGATGCTCTGATTTTGAAAAGATTGTGCTTGCTGTACTTTGTAAGTTTTCCCTTGAACTGACTTTCCTTTCTCTGTTGGAAATTATAGGAAAAATTTGCTCCCATTGAAAAAATGGTTTAAAAAATTCAGTAGTAAATTAAAATATAAATCAAGCTGTAGCTGATGAACCAGTGAATGCCTAGGATGTGTCGGTGTTGGATTGTTTAGGAGGAAAACTGACATCCATGTGGGAGCCTTTAAGACTAGCAGAGAACTCCTATGTACAGAAAGGGAACCAAGAGGAATAAGAAACTGGAGGACACAGAATGCCGCAGTGTTTTCCTATTTGTATTTTTAATTTATTTGGGTTGAGGCATACAAATATGAATGTCTTCTGATTAATTTAATTATGAGAATTGCTTCATAACTAAGTGACAGAAATGTTCCAAAGGAAAGATGGAATATTGAACTGTGATCCTTCCAAAAGTATCTTGCACAAGCTCATAAGAGCTAATGAGCACACAGTGAGTGATTACAAGCAGCTGAGAAATGTGTCCTCTCCATTCATAATAATTTTGATACTTTTGAATGTATAATTTGCACTACAAAAGTGTTGGAACATGGCCTATGAACTATACAGAAGACATCTTCTAAGTAACAAAGTTATCTCTTTTGCAGAATTACTTGGTAGCATTGTTTTACACTTGTAAAGAAAAATGGTTTTGATGTCACATGAGCCATGTTCAATACAGATACAGCTCATGGTTTTGATTGTTTTCTGCTCCAGGAAAATTTCTGTCCTTAATGTTATACTTAATGCTCCTCTAAGTTTCTTTTTCTGGCTAGTGACCTCTGTTCTTGTAAGTGATTTTTTTTCATTTAGAGCAACACCAGATTCTTTCCAGAGGTTCTGGTACTTCTCTGTTGTAGTTCATTGTTATATTTACCACTTCACTAGTGAAGAGGAAAAGAAATTAGGTCATAATCTTCCTTCTGTAAATCCCTTTTAATCTTCCTGATGTATTTGAACTTCATGATCTTTAATGCTTCCAATGTGTTTTTTTGCTATCAGTTTTGGCCTCTCAGGTGGCCATCTCATAATTTATTATGGTTATTCTAGAGCACTGATAGTGATAATGCATTCTTGATCAATTTCTGAACTTCATTATTCCATGTAAATAATTTTGATCAATATCATTCTGTCCTAAAACTCTTGATGCACTGAATATTTAAAATCTCTTTCTCCCTCTGAGAGGCATTGAAATAAAGGCAGGACCAGACATAATTTGTTCTTCTTTAGTGACAATATTTTGAAAGTAAAACATTGGAGACCTATTGAAATATCAATAGATAACAAAACAAATGGAAAACTGACTAATAAATGAAAACTCTTTCCACTCTCATTCATTGGAGCATGATACCTGATGTAGTTAAAAGGAGAAATTGATGTTCCTACCAGCTGGACATAAAACTATGCATGTTCACCTGTTTTAGCCTCTCAACATGAAAAATCCAATGGCAGGAAAAAGGTTCTTCCCTGTAGGGGTTAAATAAATTAAAAAATAATTTGTCATTGAAGGTGTTCTGATCATGGTAATGCTTGAATATTTGAAGTATAGAAAGGTTAAGACAAGGATATAGCTTTTCTCTCTTCGAAAATACCAGGTTAAAGGCAAAGCAATTTGTGGAATAGTTGTTAGTATTTTTATTTCAAGCTGGACCTTCACAAGGTGAGAGACTGAAAGACAGAGAAAGAGAACAAACATAATAGCTGCATTAAATAAAAGGGTTTTATATTCATGGTGGTAACTGTAATATACACTGTGCTGGGATATCTTTCTCTTTTAGAAAGGAATCAGAGCCTTTTTTAAAAAAATTGCTATTTTTCCCATTGTGAGATCAAAGTTTCTCTATTGCTGTGTTCCTGATAGCATTACAGTAGAAAGGTGTGCTGTCCCATTTAGCAAAGTAGCCTCATTAATGCAATTCTCTTTAGGTTAAAGTTCTGTCAATTACCAATACTGAAAACATAAAATGTTTTCTTTTTGTGTATGAAAGAAATCAAATGTGCATTGCATTATGAGTCCCATAACTCCACTAAGAGCAAAGATAGCAAGAAAGTGTCATATTTGAACAACCACGTATTTGAAGCAAGATAAAATTTTTAACAACTTACAGCACAATTTGAAAACCATTTTTTCCTCTTTCAAGAAAATTCCTTAGGAAGAAGCCACATCTGCGCTATTCCTGCTTTTTTCCCCCTATTGCTTGTTTAAGAACTGTTTACATCATATTAATAATTTGCAGATAAGATCTTCTGGCTGGGCCTGCGACCCAGAGGAACAAATATCTTCCCTTAGGGGTGTTCCGTGCTAAAGGACAAAGGGATCACTTGTGGCCCTTTTGTGAGAACACGGCATGTGAGTGTTGATGGTCCACCCAGTCCAGGGTTTGCTCTTCTGCAGTGATAGCAGGAGATGTGGTTTAGGGAGATATCAATGAACTTGTTGATATGGACAGCAAGAACCAAACCAAAAAGGCTGAGAGAATAATGGATATTATGAAATGTAATACTTGTCAAAACTGATTTAGGAAAAGCAGACAATAATTGAGATAAATGACTATGCTCCACTGCACCTTGTCCTCCCTTCCTTCCAACCCCCCAGCACTGCAGGGACATATGAATGTGCTTTTGCTTTTTTTAGAGTTGGCTCTTTGTCAAGGTTACCATTACTTGACTTTCTGATACTGCGTTGTAAAGCTATAGTCAAATTCATTGATGTCATGTCTGGAATACAAGGCATGACTTCCAGGGCTTCTCTCAGCAACATGCACCAACCAACTAAAAACAGCCACGTGCACTTCAACAAATGCAATCATTTGAGGGGTTTGGAGTTCATGTGATTATCATGAGAAACAAATTTCGTCAGCGAACAACCAGAGACTCCCTATAGCAAGTGGGAAAATCTGAATTGAAGAATACAATTTTCTCTTGCATACATTTTAAGTGGGTTTGTTTTTTACAAACAATCTCTTTCCATGTCAAATCATTAATGTTATGTTGGGTTAGAAATGCCTGAGGAAGCCCAGGAGATTGTAACTGCTGACATGTGTGGAGACATCTCTTAAGGTCATCCCCAGACTGGTTACAGGGGTCAGTTGTGCTGCTGTGGGTGCAGACAGGTGGGACTGAGCTTCCCATCATTCTCATTTCCTGATGTGGGATGCCCTTGGCAGAGATAAAGACAGTGTTGCAGTGTCGTGGTTTAACCCCAGCCAGAAACCAAGCACCAAGCACCAGTTTTCTTCCCCTGGACGTGGCTCTGAGATGGGTCTGTTACCATGTAGCCGTTCAGAATTTCTCAGCACTGAAAAAAACCTAAGAAACCCAAAAGTTTCTGGTAGAAACAGATAAATTTCAGAAGAGGAACTTTTTAGAATCTTCTTTGAGGCAAATTTTGTAGAGAGGTATCTACCAGAAATGACCTCATCTAAAGAAAATTCCGTTAACTTCTCAACAATTCCATTTGAGCTCTGACTCAGCAATGGCAATGTGAGTAAATTCCATAGTGCCAGTTACTAAAGTGTATTTTAAGAAGCGGAGCTTTGGAAATTGAAGTCCATTGTTTAAATGCAGGAATAAATGTATCATAGTCTTCTAAAATAACCCAGAAAAGCAGCGGGTTAATTTTAATATATAATACTGTCAGGATACGGGGGGGGGGGAACTATCTGTTAGTATTTCTGAGCATTCTGAAGAAGCTGAGTCAGTGCTGGAAGGAAATACCTGTTTGTAGCTGGGAAATGCAGCCGGGCTCCTTTGAATGCAGTGCTTCCCTTTCCCTTCAGCTGTGGTGTGGCGCTGTGGTTTCTGCAGCTTCGGGAGTGACCAAAGGTGAAGTCTGGTGGCTGTGCTGTGTCTCGTTTGTCCCAGAGACGTGTCCTTTGCTGGCCACGCACTCTGCTCTGTAGCTCTTGACTCACAGCCCAGCTTGGATCCTTCCTCCGGGCATTGGCGCTGGGAGCAGGGACCTGTCCGGCAGTGCCAACCGCTTGTGAGCTTTGTGTTGGCTGCACCAAAATGCACCTCCTCCCCAGCTTGTTATCCAGAGACAGTTTGTCCTTTAGGTCTCGGGATCACACCTGGTTTAAATCCACCCTTATTGCTACGCCAGTTTGGCAGCAAACTTTATTTACAATTTGTAATTACCTTACAGCCTCATTACAGCAGACACCTGGTACTTGCTGTTACATTTAAGGTTGCAAAACAGTTGCCATAGCAACAGCTGTCTCTGCACACCATAATTTTGTAGAGCGTTTCCCTATTGGCTAAAAACCCCTCCACAATTGCTTTCTGTCCAAGGTTTAATTTTCCTATCAATCAATTCTAAATTAATTTGAGGTGAAATAATATATTTCTCATTAGAAAAAAAGACCCAACCCATTTTCTTCTGGGATAAACAGATGCAAAAGTAGACAGGCTGAGGACTATTAGTATTGCGTAGACTGAGAAAAAAAAGTTTTGCTTTAATTTAGTTTTAATGAAAGTAAGATAATATCATGGGTATACGAGGCAGAGATCTTTTTTCTGACCATATAGTTTTACTGTCTGTCCTTTTACATGACTTGTTTGATAGTTTTAAATACTTACATATTTAAAAAAATATCAGCTATCTATCTATCTGGAAGATTAACTTTGGTTTTGACACATTTTGCCCTTAAGATAATAGATGTCCAAACAGTAAAAATGACCCAGTGTATTCAGGCTGTGTCCCTTTCACTCTGTGTACGTGTATTGCTAGAATCAGTCAAAGCTAAAGCCATGCTGGAAGATTGGGAGCTTCTAGCTTTAAATTTATCCACTCTGACATGTATTCGACTCAGGATTTACTGCTTTAAATATTTTTAACTTAAATTTAGCAAACTGATTTTCTTCAGACTTAACTGAATCCTGAGGAAATCTACAAAGCAAATCTAATCTGAAGAAAAATACCACATTAGTTCTAACATTAATTGCATTTAATAAAATGCATTGTAAACTGATATAATCTTATTATTGTTGTTTCAGATCTCATTCTATCTATATTCAACCATTGTTTCGTAAGTCTATCATTTGTGGATTTCTTTGGTTTTTCAAGCTTTATGTAAACACTTTGGATTGTCTTTTTGGAATATTCTGCACAGTCTACCTTGTTCAGTTTGGTAGATTTCAATCAACATAAATCCCATTTAAAGCATTTGAAAGACTTAAATGACAGACATATATAAAGACCCAAATTTGGGGGGTAGCAAAATATATTAGGAGTCAAGATATATTTTTGTTCCTTTTAGTAGTGTAAATACTTTAAATATAAATCTGGAAATGTACAGTCAGCACTCAGAGTTATTGACAATTTCTTCTGCATTGCCTTCATGCCCACAGCAGCTGCAGCAGAATTCCAGACCTTCCACTCCACTTTCTGGTTGCCAGCATGACCCCAAATGCCCTTTGATCCAACAGAAGGAGTCTTTTTTCTTTAAGGAATGAAGTGCAGGTTAATTGCTTATTTGTATCTTGAGAGATCAGAAGAAATTAACAGTGCTATGTTAAAATTGCATTTATTCTTTTAATATATGTGTTACAATAATTTTCAGTAATCTGAAGATAGCAATTTTATTGATGTCATGCAATAACTTCCTATTCCAGTTAAATGTATTTGTATCAGTTTTTATGCTACTGTACTTTTTGTGTCAGGGAGTAATTAGTTGAATATTTCTTAATTATAAGTATTAAGTTAAAAGTGTTACATAGTGCAAAAAGTGTGAATGCTAAAGCTGGTGGCATTAATATCATGTGATCCTATGTTTTTCATTTAGCATTACCAAGATTATCATTGCAATTTCAATGTATTCAAAATAAGAGGCTGCAGAACTTGGGCTGCAAGTCTGAGATGGATTCAGTATTTCTGAAAGCTGTTAAAATAATGATAGAAATTTCTGGAAGGAAATATATTTTCCAACATAGTGGTGGTCTGGGAATAAATTCTGCTTGTAAGAGCACCAAGATACATATTTACCTTTAAAAAGACAATAAGTCCAGATCTTATTTGAAAAAGTATTCAGTTTGTCATTGTCATATTCTATTTGTATTAATGAATGGTATATTTTGGACAGTTACATTGCACAGGAAATACCTACTTTTCCCATTGACATTAAAGAGTATACATTATAAAGTGTTAGAGATACTTCTATTGAAATGCAATTCTTTTCACAATTTTGAACCATACCCTTTAAACTGATTGTTCAGTAGCAGATTAGCACAAAGGCACATTTACATTCATGTTTTCACCCTTTGCATCCTCATCCATCAAGTTCAGACCCTTGAGTTTTTATTATGTTTTTATTGAAATGTTAATGTGTAATGTGAGAGTGCAAAAACCTCGAATATATGAAAGTAAATAAATCACTGCCACCTAAAATAATATTCTGAGAAATTGAAAAGAGGACATGGATCTTTGCTGCTTCTGTGCAGATGCTGACTTTTAGAAGCTGATGATATTACTTAGCATCTGCTGAATGTGTCTGTATCTTGAACCTGGTGGGTTATTATTTTTCCATTATAGATGTGTTCCTGGGTTGTTCTATAATAGTAACATAGTTTTGCAGACTGACACCTCAAATAATGTGGCAGTATTAAACTATCTTTACTCTTGGTGTTTGAATAACAGAAGGAGGTCAATAAAACAGATGAAAGTTGAGGTTTATGGAGACAGTTCTAGCTAGAAAGGCAAAATGATATGTGTTATATATTCAACAGCAGGCAGAGTGTTCCCATGAAAATGAATATTCAGGGGTGCCTTTATTAACAAGACAAGACATCAAGTTAAATGGAAAAACAACACATTTTTCCTGAAATAATTTCCTGGGTGTGTAGGCAGCTTTTCTGCAGTGTATTTCAAACACTTTTTGTAAGATGATTTCTCCTGGAATGAGTGTATCCTAGTATTTCTGGCTTGACATTAGTGTTTGATGTCTGAGGTTGCTTCAGAAAGTTTAAAAACTAAGAAATACTCTCTTTTCAATCGTCCAAACAAGCTTTTTGTTATAAGCCAGGAAGTTTGGAGGAGTCCAGGTGTCTGCACTGACACATCTGTGTTTATCAAACTGTTGTTCAACTTTTTGAAAAGAGAACAGACTTTTAACAGGACCGACTTGTTAAAACATCGATTATTATATTTTGACTGCTGATGGCATTGGTGATATTTGAATACGTACTGCCCAGTACAAGTTATTTATTCCAGGCTTTGCAGAAGGCTGACCAGTTTCTAATTCCCCAGCCATCCCTTTTACTGCTTACAACACTGTAATAACACTGGGAACATTTTGTTCTTGGGATTTCCTTAGATTTTTGGGCTTGTAAAGAAGTTGACAGTAGTCCAGAGAGCTTCTCAGCTTGAAACTTGCCTTGAAACTATTACATTTTTCCAGATGCTGCCATGCATCTTCTTTCATTAGAGGCCATGCAATTCTGTTCTGTTTTAAAAGTAGCATAAAAAATTTAGAAGCACGTATTATTTTTATGAACTGATATTTGTACTACCTGTATAAGGCACCTGGCATGTGCCTTGCGTTCAGGATTTGATTTTAAGAACATGTTCTTGATGTCTGTGACCCCATTGCCTATTTGATTGATTCCTTCAGTGTCTATTATCAGCCACCAGCGTTATAAATATTGTAACGTGGATATTAACCTTTTGCTTTGTACCTTTCAAAAATGCTAGTACATTTTATTGATGATTAATAATTAATAACTGCCATTCTGATTTGTTTCCTTTGTTTTCAAATCTACTGCATTGCTGGCTTCCAGCAGGATTTTTTCCAGTGTTTACAATTTGAAGTGTAGTATTCTTGACAGGGGTGTTTTTAATATTATGCATACATAGGAAGGGAAAGAAGGAAAAGGTTTTGGGAGATGGCTACTTTACAGTTACTGTCTTTTTTTTTTTTAATAGCTTTTTTGTTTTAATTTCAGAGAAAATATTACAAAATACATTGCATTAAATAAATATTGCGTTAAATCAAAATCATACAAAGAAACACAAACCCCAAAAGAGGCAACTTCTCTATTAAAAGAAATATATGAAAAATGGGCTGATTATACAAGAAAGGTTCCATTCAGGGGGAAAAGAGTAAAGTCAAGATTTTTCTTTATTATTAATTTAAAGTTTCAACTTCCTAACTAAGCACAGAAGTCATGCAAATGAGGAAAAGGTGAAGCAATTGAATAATTTGAAAGTGAAACATTTTGTTTCATCTTGGAATCAGGAGGGAATTCAAGGAACCATTTGATATAGAGTCTCAAGTTTATAAAATAGGACTTTTCAGTTTCAGAACTTGCACTGGAAAAAGTTCTAGCTGATGTTAGAACAGCTTGCTCTATTTAAGGGTTTGTGCTTCAGCTTGGAGGCATTTAAGGCAAAGTCACCTGATTGGGAGCTAACCAGAGTTGATTTATTACATGGATTGTTGTCTTGTGTTTTGAGATCTGTAGAGAGCAGGATTTGCTAATTATATATCTCAACTTAGATTGAAAAGAAATATTTAATAATACTTTTACCAGAAATATAATGTGAAGTTTTACAAAAAGCAATTTAGTTAGAATGACATTCTGTGCTATCAGCAAGCTTTCATTGTATATGTGTGGCCCATATGGCAACACCAGGCACTTATCAGTATGAGGAACACAAGCAATTTTTTATTATTCATACCGGAACCTCAGTTTGTTCCAACTTTAAACCATTCTTTTGGAAAACAACTTCCTGAGCTGACAGTTGTAGAGAGACTGGTATGTATAAAAGCAACTAGCCATTTCTTAGATATTGATTTAATTACTCCTTTTGGTCTTATGTCTCTAAAATGTACCTGGCCATACTTAAACTTGCTTACAGTTTAGCTGTGCACCAGTAAAAAAAGGTACTTGGCTCCCCTTGGCAAGTCACTCCCTGCAAATCTCCTGTGTTTGTAGCTCCAGAATGTCTGTCCTCATCTTCTGCCCCTATAGTGGGTCTAGTGCTGGCCAAATGCCAGTGCACCCAGTAGAATTATTTACTCATTTTCTGCTGCGAGATTAGGATTAGGAGAAGGGCAAAACAGGCTCAAAACTTCAAAAGGTATAAAGAGAACTTTATTAACAGAATTAAAAGAAAAAGAGTAACACTTCAGAACACTTCTCCTCCTCGCACACGCTCTTTTCTTTCCCGCTGACAGCATCAAAAGACTAAACCTGGGACTTTCAGTCATTTTGACAATTCTAAAATAATCTTACTTCAGTCCATTTAGGGAAAGGAGTCTCTTGCAATGCCACAGATACTTCTCCACAAGAAACAAGTTCTCTTGTGATGTCAGTGTCACAGCAAATCAGCAAATCAGTTGCCCAGGAAAATCTCTTTGCAGCGTGAAAGTTCCTCCTATGCCTTGCAGCTTTCCCACAGCTGCTTTCATGGGCCACTTCAACTTACTGAAGAGCTATTTTAAGGATGAGCTGTTCTAGCATAAAAGCAAAAGTTCTTCTCATCCACCTCTGGGAACATAGGTTTTCTTCTATCCCTGGGACAGGGTTTCTCATCTCACTCTTCTCTCTTTGTTCAAAGTTCTCATTGGATCACAGCTACTTCAACAACTGCTCACTTCAGTACTGATGCTTCTGTTCACAGCTGTAGTTAGAATGTTACATCCCCCCAATGCATTCCACAAATTACAGGGAAAAAACAAAGTCTGATATATCAAATATTTCTTCACCATACCCTTGCAAAAGAACTTCAGCCCAAGACTAAGGCATCTCCTCAATCACCTCCCATCTAGAATTTGACTCCTTCTTCACTGACCTCAGTGTCCTCACCCTTTCCTTTTGCTGATTTGGGTGAGTATTGCTGTTTGCAGGTCCGTTTGTTCTTAAGCTTTATCAATTGAAACAGTTTTTATAGGGTTCTGCAGTGCTGAAAGGTTGATCTCATGCAGGGAGAAATGCTCTGCATCGGGGAAATTGCTTGCTATGCTCCCTGTTCGTCATGTGGTCCCTGCCAACACCTGACGCCTTGTCTTCATGTGAGATGCTTCCTGGGGTTAGTTTTTAATATGTGATTCAAAAGAGGCATTTTCAACTCTTTTAAGTGGTTTACCCGGCTGTCAATCTTCAAAGTTAACCAGCTAATTGGTTCTGCCAAGTCCCCACAGGCACTACCCCCGCAGCCTGTGGACTCCCCCCCGACTGAAAACCAGACTTCATTAAACCACAACAGCCACATACTTCCCTTCTGTTGCCTCCTTCTAGCACTGGAATCGTGTTGTCTGAATTTTAACACAGGACATTCTCCTTTCTACAGTTCTGATAGGAAACAGCTTGAAATACTCATGATATGTTCAATATTTGCATTTTTTTTTAAATCTTTTATAGGAAAATTTTCTGATGCTATTGATTCCCCCCCCCCCCCCCTTTTTATAATTTCTTTCCTTTTCCTGTGCATTAATTCTGATGCAATTCCTCACATTCTTCCTTTTCAAAGAATTGACCTGTGATAGGAACCCTCCACATGGTCACTGAGATGAAAAGCAAAATGGATAAAACATTTAGTTTCTCTACTCAGAGTTCATCCTTAAGGTTTTGGTCCAAAAGGCCACTAGACCCACATATAAACAGTATAAAACCCCTCAGGATCAACTGATACAAAGCAAATTAAATGTTTAGTTATAAAATGCATGGTGGCACAATCTTCCAGTAATGAATTGAACCCCAGGAGAGGCTATGGATGGTAAAAAGAAAAATGTAACTGCTTGTTACTAAAATGCTCTCTGTCTTCGTTGTTTGAAGTATGTAAGGCTAGATACTTGGCTCTTCTGCTTGGTTGTTTTGTTCCACTTGATTTTGAAAACAAGTCACATGCAAACCATCAGTTACTAAGTTGCAGAAAGTTTTACACTGTAACAGAAACACTGCTCCTTCTACTATGGCAAATAGCAGAGTCAGGGTTTCAGTGCAGAAAGTTTCTGTATCAAAATACTTTAAGAAACATGCAAATGAAAGCAATCTCATTTGCTGTAAGTTTTCCAAATGTAGTATTTCTGAATCACTTCATGTGATTCAGAAATTGAATGGCATGTTTGCAATAGGCTCAGGACAGGAAAAAAAATTAAAGATACTAGGGGATGGTTGATATAAAGAGAGCTTGGTCTCTTTGTTTGGCGTGGATGTTATCTCTGAGAAATAGGAGCATGAGGAATGTCATCTAGCCTACGGAAATCAGCCATTAAAATAATAACAGTATCAAAGAAAACAACCTACTAACCTTTAGCAGTGTAATGTATATCATTGATATCCCTTCATATAGGGTGGCAAACTGAAGGGTTTGTTAGAGCAAGAAAATTCTCCATTGTCAGAGGAGCAAAACTCTCCTGTTTCATTAATGGCTCCTGATGTTCATCTGACGCAAAAATCCTAGGGATGCAAAGCTGGTGCTGAGTTACCATCCCAGCCTCTCCTGTGATGGAAAGGTGTGTCTACAGCTACCAATGTAAAACCTCCCCCAGACTTTCAGTGATCTGTTCCTTAGATAGCTGGGGGTTCTCTTGGCACTTAAAGAACCCTGTATTCTTCTCTGGAGATATCAAAATATTGACTGTGACAGCAATACATATGCCACAAGCTGTACAAACTGAATTTCACATCACCTGATAGAGGTAATACACAGCCCGATAACCGTAGTGAGCATTTCTAGCTGTGGGAAAGCTTTTCTGCTCTGCTGATGGATGATTTGGAAATCATCAGAAAATAATTATCATTTTAGGGTGCAAGGCTTTTAACTTAGCCTGGTGAATATGTGTCTGCCTCCCTCAGAAACAGGTGACAAACTTTAACCAAAGAGAATAAACTGATTCTGCTTGTCCTACCAGGGTGATACTTCTGTGCCCAGAAGAGGGTGTTACTGAATCCTTCTCTGCCATTTACCCTACTAGCAGCCATTTCACCCGTACTTACAGAAAATATGGGAAGTAAGCAAAACTGTTCTCACTCATTAATTTAACATTGGACTCCGGGAAATGAGCAAAGTTTTCAAGTGTGACCTTCATTTTTAGGTTGCCCGTGCTTTACAGCTATTTAATATTAGCCATTTGCTTTTTCTGGATTCAAGAGAATTGAACACCTGCTTTTTCTAACAATTACTAATGAAAGTAAACTCTGAATTTGTCTTGGAAAAGAAGCCCTCTGAAAATCAAGTAATGAAATTTGAGACGTTTTTGAAATATGACTTTTAATTTCCTACACTTCAGTGTCCCTGTCTGTACAATGACCTTCCCAGCTAAATGTTGAGGGGGCTTGTCAGCTTACTAATAAACTGGAAGAAAGTCATTAATACTATTCTCAGATTGCACTATGAAAACTCAGAGAGTAAAAGTCCATAGTAATTCCATTTCCCCCATGGAGGTCTTTTCTTGCTTCTCTGTCAAGGGAAGGACTGAATTTCTGTTGCCCTTCAATGGGCTTGCCTCTAAATCTCTTAGATATTGAGTGCTGTGCAGAAACTCAATCTCCATGGCAGTTAAGTGCCACTGGTGACTGTGTAATATTTGTCAGCACAACAATCATTAAGGGATCTGTACTGTCCACTAAAGGATCCAGTGGAAATGATGGATATCTGCTCACACTGCACATCTCCATCCTTTCACACCCATCCTTCAGCATGTGTGCAGAAAGCAAGGAACATGTGTTAGTAGAGTGGCCTCTATCAATTGCACAGAATAGGGGCTCTCTGTGGGGAGTTTTCCATGCCCATATTTGTCCCCTACAGAATGGTTGCGATGTTGGTCACGTAGCATCTGCTGCGTGTCCAAAAATGTCCCACTGTGAGTGAACTTGCTGGGCTGGCTGTCAAATACATTGAACTTTTCTAATTGGAATACTTGCATTGAATAGTAAATTCCTGGGTCTATATTTACCTTCGCAGTGTCTAATGAACTCTGTGTGAGATTGGTCATTCAGGCCTCAGGTTTGTTGGAGCTATGAACCAATTCCTCCATTTTCTGTTAAATGCAGGGAGTTTGCATTTTAAAAATTATCTTTTGTGTGTTGAAATTTAAATAATTTGAACCTCAAATAGCCTTTGGATTTTACATAATTTTCTCCCTGTGTTTTGATGGAACAGTGAGCCTGCAAAAAAAGGTGAAATTGTTTAGCTGGCCAGCCTGTGCAGGCCTATCTTTGAATAAAACATTCTCCTTCTTCAGCAGCTGAAAGCCTGTGGAGATTTTGATGATACAAATGAAAGGCACCTTGTCCATGCACCAGAGAAGCTCACAGTGCTTTGCTGGAAACTGCAGATGGAGGCAGATTGTTGTGTAATGCTGGACAGCTTCCAATGCATTTCCTTCAATGCACCTGTGCTCCAGGTAGAGTGACCCATTCTTTGCCAACTTTTAGAAGGAGTTAATATATATGGAACTCCATTTATGAAAGATTAGGTTTTCACATTCTTGATTGATCAGCCTCAGGCCTTTCAAAAGTATTGCATTCTTAGTGATGTATTTGCTCAAACTTGTGATAATATAGTTTTTTTGTCATTAATAGTTTCTGATTGACAGGTTTGGATTTCTTGTGGCTGAAATAGCCTGATTTCAGATTTCTGAACTTTACAAGCCCTAACAGAAAACTGCATTGAGAAAAATTTCCAGTTCTAAGATAGGATTAGAGACAGAAGAGGAAAAGCAAACCTAAAAATTATTTTTTTCTTTTTTTGCTATATAAGGTTCTGACTAACTTACTTATTTTACTTGTTCTATTTGAAGGCAGAGTATAATACTTCGATAAATAAAATTTTAAAAATTAGCCATAGAAGCAGTTGTCTTCTTTTTATTACCAATTTGACTCATTATATTATTGCCAGGAAATCAGCAATAACAGACCAATATTGAGGACAATTTACATGCATTTACCCTCTCATGTAGAGTGTCAAGTACATTTATGTTTAGTATACTGATTCCTTGTATTTATACAAGATGATCCCCCCCATACATTTGTTTGTTGGTGACTATGATAGTTCTTCCATTGTCAATATCTAAGCATTGTTTATCAATTTCTGACTAAATTTCATGATCCTATCTCTATTGAGAACAGATGTGCTGCAACTAGGGTACAAATGGAAAGATTACATGCTTGACCTTGCTTATGCATGTTGGGGTAAATGAGCTCCAGTAGGGTGGTGGAGTTGAACCCACCCAAGCTGACTATAATTGGTGATATAAACCAGATAATTAGAGACATGATAATTGGAGATGTGAAGACTTCTCTAGTGGAGGGGCACATTTAAGTAATTTGCCTTTGGCCTCTCTGTAAGGAAACTGCTTGTGGAAAGAAGACTGTGTTTTAATAACATCAGATTTCACAAAAGCAGAGAAAGCCATTTGTCCATCATGGAATAGAATATTATAATTAATATTCTGGGGAAAACAATGCTGAATTTTAGATCCATATTTGAATCAAAATCTAGCACCATCTATTTCTGTATTAAAGCCTAATTAGGTACATAACCAGAGCAGCAGCAAATCTACTGATATTACAGCAGTTACTCATTTTTTATCTTTGCATGATTTCAGAGTAATCTCAGGGGCAATATAATGTACAAAGAGAGGCACTGTAAGTGACCTGAGGTCATTATCATAGTGCCAATTAGGAAAAACAGACAGATTTTTTAATATTGCATTTTATAGGCAGTTGAAAATGCTCCCAAACAGCTTCAGTCATGAATACAATTCTCTTTTTAAATAACCTGTGGGCCTCCAGAAAGCAGAGAACAACATGGTTGTTCTGGAAATCCATTTTTAGGCAAAGTATAGTGAAGTATTCATACAGCACTTTTGTAACACAGGAAGAGATACAAGAGAGTAGCACAGGAAGGTTGTTCAGACTTGCTTTTTGACTTGCTTCTCCACCCATGTAAGATGTGAATGAAAAAAACAATAACACCATTTTTTTTAAGGACTATTTCTGATTTGCATGATCAAAATAAGTTTTTAACTTTTATTTTTAATTTAGGACTGTAGTTCAAAGTTCAAGTTTATAAAAAAGGTTATGATGGATTGGTGTTTGCTTTATTCCATCTGTGAGTATCAGTGTGTCGCAAGTTCATTCTGAGTTTAGGCAGGAAATTCAGACAGTGAAGTCTCCACAGAGCTTTGCATTTTATAGGTAGAAAAAACCTAAGTAAAAGCAAGTGCAGAGTAAGACCCTCTTGAAAGAAATCTATTCTGAGGAGATCTCTGTTACCAAGTAAGGTGGCTAAGGGATGACATCAGTTATAACACAAGTACTTATTGAGGGAATATTACAAATGACAGAATTTATTGAACAGGACCTTCTGCTTAGACTGCCAGTCAAGCTTGTCTAATGGTAGTAAAAATGGGAGAATGGAGGCATGAATTCAAAGGAGGCTTCAGCAAAGCAATTGCAGTAGTCAATTACTTTAGATGAAACAGGGTGATAAGAACCAAAAGAATGAATACTTGCAGGCTATTTTGATGCTTTAGAGTTGTATTTTCTTCTTTTACACATCTTTCTCATCCAAACCCATAGCCGCAGAAAACATTTTCAAGATTTTTTCTTCATTCCTGGTTGGAATTAATTTAAATATTTATGTGAAAGATAAAATTATATGCTAGAGGAAAGGTAGACTGAAGCCTGTTTACAGAAGATTCATTTTCATAGCAAGATAAACCTTGTCTTTGTTCTGCAGACAAAATTAACAGAAGTTGTTTGCCTAGAAGATTCAAGTCTAGAAAAATCTCAAAGATTTTCCTTTATAATATTGTGATGATTGTGGTATCTGTTTTTGTATGAATAATTTATATAGATCTGGAGTCCCTCTCTATATTTTTTTGTCTTTTGGGCAAAAGTAACAATTTAACAAAATTAAAAACCAGTCAGATGGTTAAAGTTTAGCTTTTTTTCCTGGCTTAAATCACTCTGAAGGCTCTTTAAGTCCAAGTTATGGCCCTTGACTCCACTGTCTCGATGCAAAATTTGCACTTCATCTGTGCAGCCTCATTACCTTGAGATTTTGCCTGAAAATTATACATGAAAAATGCTGGAAACCCAACCTGGGCACTGATTGCATGTGACAAGCAAGGTAGAAATGAGCTTTTGCTCTGGATTGTGAGCCAGTAAGAATAAAAACAAACTACTCTTATCTTCAGCAATACTGTGGAAAACAGTGAATATCTAAAAGTGGTTATACTGAATTTATAGTTTTGGATTCCAAGTTTTTCTTTTAACTTTGTTTTTTTCCCTATAAAATTCTGCTGCTGGAACACAAAAAAAATGTTCACATTTCCAAATGGGAATAGTTTACATAAGAAAGTCCTTCAAAGCAGGGCAGTGTCTTGCACACCTGCAGAATGTTGTGCATGCAGAGGTTTCCCTGCTCATGACAACTCATGGGTTAGAGCAGCCCTGGAGCTGCAATGCACTTACAAATGGGATAATTCAAAATTGCATCACCTGTCTCATTTCACTCACACTCTCTGCTATTGGGAAACTGCATGTTTTCCATATTGTACAGGACAAAAACCTGGTGGTTGTGGAGGGAAGGCAGGTCATGTTTTTCACTCTGAAGGTGCAGAGAGGCACTGGGACCTCAGACTTGGTACAGTCCATCCAGGGTGGAAATGCAGCTGCCTGTGCTAGTTTATGGGGCACTCCTCCCACCAGTGCATCCTTTTGAAGTAACTGCTCTTTTCTTCTAAAGCCACTAAATAACCATCAAATGGCATCATTCACTGTATGAAGGATACTTAAGGGAGTGGATCCTCATTCATTATATAACTTTGATTTTTAGGTCATTACATATAAAGCTCATGAATCTTTACCAAACTGCTTAATTCACTGAAACCCAGAATTGCTTTCCTTTTTTCACCATGAGACTTGTGCTGAACAGAACAATGTTTAAGCATGTCTGAAAACAAGGGTCATAAATCACCTACTTTAGTACAACTCTTGGGATTTCAGTAACAGGTTTTTAAATCCTGTAGGACTAATGTTACATAAGGGGTATATCTAAATATTATGCTGTAAAATATTTTCCTCTACTAATATCTATGTGTGCAGCTAGGAGAGGTTTTACTTGTTCTATTATTTTGGTTTGGCTCAAGACATTTACTAGCTTTTATTAAAATGAAAAACAATGGAAAAATACATCAAACTTATTTTTTTAAGTGAAGTGTTATATATGTCCTTTATGAAATTTGGCATTTACCTTATGTTGGCTTAATCAGTAAATTAATTTTTATTCCATTCCCTCCTAAATACCTTGCTTGGAGTCAAAGTTTTACTATATTAGATGTGATGGAAATGTGAAGGAAGAGTACAATCTGGTTTTACCATCTGCTACTTGATCTTGTGAATGCCACTTATATGACTCAGTTTATGCAGTATATACAGTTCCTGTCATATTAAAAGCAGTGTGTCTTATTAATTAACTACACACATGGAAGCCCTTGCCTAAAGTCTCAGAGCTACAAGTACTGCTGGAATAGTTCTTGGAAAGGGACCATTCTCTATGTAAGGTTGTTTTGTGTGAGTTTTTGTCTGTAAGGAAGAGCTGCAGGTTAAAATGCATTCTGGAAAGAAAATGACAAACTACATCTCTATGAATATGGACAAGCTTCATGTACAGCTGGTCAATTTGTTTCTCTTCTGAGAAATTAGCTATAAAGAACAGATTTTGTAAGACATATCTACCACAGAATTCCCTACTCCGGGGTAGGGAATGGCAGAGCTGCCTGGAAGAGCTGCCCTTGGGTGTTTTGGTGCATGGGCTCTCCAGGCAGCTCTGCCACTGACTCAGTGAAAAAACTTCACTAGATTGCACTTGTGTTTCAAGGTGTTAATAATGCATAACCTTGCTTTTTCTGGTGGGTAAGCTGGGATGGTGGTATCTTAATTTGATGTCAGTGAGCAGATTTATAGGATTTTGCATAATTACAAAATATGCAAGTTACCCCTGCTCTGGAATTGGAGAAGAAAGTTTTCCTTGTTTTGAGATTCATCTTCTATATTCACAAATTAGAGATTGTGCTTTGTTTTGTAACTCCTCAACTGATGTAATTTTCTACGACTGTCTTCTTTTGTTTTTTAGGTTGTTATTTTATTTTACCCACACTCCTAATAAAATAAAGTTTTACTTTCTAATAGAGCTCAAGTTACATAGAAAATCTTTAAACAATATGGATATCAAAAGTTAATTATGCAAATAATTCAAGTGCTCCACTGAGACCTTAGGAGAATCAGACTCAATTACTCAGTAACAACTGAAACCTCATAGTTCTTATTGTTTGGTTTTTACTTGAGAAAATATTTTTTGAATGAAAATGACAATTATTTAATATTTAGTTTTAACTTCCATAAAAACACAATGTACCCAACTAGGAACTTGCAGGCTGTGAATAAGCAAAATGAACTATGAACTTTACTAGTCAATAGCTTACATATTCATGAGACTTTATTATTGTCACTGATGGATAACATTGCCCATTTAATTCACTTCCTACCTCTTTCTATGAGTCTCCAAGTCAAATCCCTGGTGATTTGCTCTATATTTGAGGATATAGGGAGTGTTTTTCAGGTTTATTGAAGAACAGAATAAATAGCCTTTTCTTCATTTGGCCCATTACAATGCCTTTCATATGGCTTATATTAGTTATTTACCAAGTATATTAACACATTTGTCTCCTGAGGATTAAGCTTAAAAATTGGGAAATATGTGTTCTGAGTAGTTTACTGAGTGTATAGTTTATAATGTATAACCTATAATTTCAGGGACTATACTGATTGTAGAGAATTACCTTAAATCCCTTGGAATAGAGAGTATCAGTGTTTTTCTGAAGTCAGTATTAAGCATCATTGCTGTCTAATATAAACCCTGTATGCTCACAATGCTGATTACGGGGACCACAAGTTCCAGTGGTTTATAGGACTCAGGCTTGAAAGTGGAGAGAGATCATTTGTAGCTGAATAGAGGGTAAAGTAGCCTGTCAGCAACCTTGTGCGTGTCATGATGGCAGTGAGAGGAGAGGAAATATAGGAATGTTTGTTAGGGAGGAATGACTGCCTGATCCATAAGGCCAGGGAGCATTTCCACAACCAGGGGTGAGTTGATCTTTATTTTTTGAGAGAGAAGGGTCCTGACAGTGGTACCAGCCCATTACTTTTCTGAACATGTTTTCTAATAATTGGCCCTGAAATAACCAGCTCCTCTAGATTGCCTGTAGATTGGCACAATAAGAGAGACACAATTCCACTCACTCAGAGGATGGCTGAGATTGGCTTATGGGCACCATTCTGCCCAGCCTCGAGACATTCTGCAGAATTGTGTAATGCAGAATTTCCACACTGAAAAGTTACCCATGTATGAACTTCAGGTACCCCTGGAGGGACCAGAGGGTTTTTGAGTATTTCAGGTTTTGCTTCTGTTGCGTAGATACCTTTTGGATGTAGATTCACACTGTTTCCTTTAAAGCCTCTTTATTTTAGATGTATTTGTCTAAACAAGATGTGAAGCAGTTGATAAGTCTCTCTGACTCTCCTATTACAAAATGGCTTCTCTGTGTATAAATAGATTCAGTATAAAATTTTGAAGAGATTTAATGTGCATTTCAAATTGATATTTGAGAATAGCTATGTGCTTATTTAGATCAACAGATAAAACAGAAGAATCACCAACTGGCAAATCAAGCTGTTAGTTTGATCTTCATGATAGCAATTCCCCACCCCTTCCCCCAAAATGTTGTTTCCACAGTCTGTCAAGATGAGAAATGAAATTGAGACTTAACTGGAAATGACAAAGATGCTCTTGGAGATGAAATTTGATGAAAATCCATCTGTGTGGCTGAGGGAGATTGTATTTCAGGGCAGTTCACCTGTCTGAGCTAGAAGGACACTGAATCTGCAGACTGACAAAACGCTGGGTCTATTATTTGCATATTTATATTAGAGCTGAAGCTTGCCAAATATTAAATGTCCTCCCAAATTATATCTTGTGTCAGAAAACCTGAAATGGGAAACAGTATGGTCTTGTGATCGGAGTGTCATTTATTATACGGCTACTTCTAGAAATCTCTGTTTGGGTATCTTGCAAGAGGTGGACTTCTGTTTCAAACAGCAGTAATTAACTTCAATCAGCTGTTGCTGTAGTTAGAACTTTCTTCTGATGTATGTTTTTTTACATAAAGATATGTTCTAGTAGTGAATTAAAGGGTACTCATAGAGTCATATTCAGGATGATAGCAACACTGGTATTAAAATCACAGGTGAAGGAATAAAGTGGCAATTAAAATTCCATATACAACAAAACTGAGAGATGTATGTGTTCCTGCCCTGTGCCCCGGCAGCGGTTCAGATCCTTTTGTCCAGTCAGGATTTCACTCTTACTTTGTTAATAGGTCTCACCTGTGTCTCCCGAGCAGGTGCAGACACAAGGAGGCACAGGTGAAAACAGTTGTGATTTAAGCTGCAATGAGTGTGAAGGGCTCAGGCCGGGCCTGTGCAGAGCTGTAAATGTGTCAGGGAGGTTTTGGCAGTGCTTGGGACAGTGGCTGGTTTTGCTCTGCCCACAGAGATCCAAACAGTCCCCACTGCTGGGTCCTACTGAACAGGGTAAGGACACTGTGTCTGCAAGAACCTGCATGTACTGCACTTAGGTGACTTTCCTTAAGCCTTGCTAGAGCTCCCTTTGTGTTCACTTTGCAAATATTTGCATGCTCAAATTTGGTAGCAAAATAACAAATTTCATTAGAAAAAAATGCCTATAATATATGATGATTCAGTAGATGAGTATCTGAGTAGTTTAGTTTTTTAAATGTGAGAATGTTATCAATATATAAAGTTAAACATTTGTGCAAATGAAGTCCCTGGATGATTGTATTTTTCTCTGCCCAGTAACAACAGATCATGTTCAAAGTATTAATATTCAATTCCTTGAAAAATGTTTTTTAACATTTTCAGTTACAATGTAATCAGTAATCTCCTATCTGCCTACAGAGTGTCTTAATTAGTTAAAAAAGTTTATTAATAAACTTATTCTGCTCTAAATTAAATGGGATTTTATAGTATGAGGGCTTTATATTAAATATAATGGAAACTGTGGTGATGTTCAAGCAACTTGGCTTTAAAACCTATTGTGATGGGATGTATTAGGTTATATGTTAAAAATCTGACTCATTATTATTTTTGTAGTTAGTAATTAGTGATCAAAATTGATGTATTTTATTATAGATTTAGCATTTCTCTAATGATTGTGAGCTGAAAATTTAATCATGGCCTTTATGCACAATGCTATTGATTTTCAGTTTTTTTGAAAAAACCCCTACAATTTGAAAGGGAAAATTAAGGTGTGTACCTGAGGTTCCTTTTCATATTGAGGAATCTCCAATATGGAGACAACTGTGATCTCCACAGATATATTAAGTCTGTTTTATACAGGGTAACGTTCTCTATGAGAAGTAGCTCGAGATTAGACACACTATCTTGTATTTACTACACAGATGCACTTAAAATTGTTCTTGGTTCAAACTTCACCTGGGTAGCTCCAAATGGTGTCACATTCAAATTACTTTATTTTCTTTCTTGTTTTATACCCTTTAATTTCAGAGACTTGTCCTTTCAGAAGAAGAATCAAATATTCTGTTGGGGTCAGTTTCTGCACTCAGGCGTTAGTTGAACAATACAGCTCAAGGCAGGTGAGTGACTTTAACCAAAGACTAAATTTGATGTGATTTTCTGAGGATAGTTGCATGTCAAGATAACAGTGAATTGCTGATACCTGTATGGTTTCAAATGATTTTTCTTACGCCATTATTCTATTTAATGCTAGCATGTCCTAGCTGTCAGACATTTGAAACACTCTCTTTCCAACCAGATGTTATCTATACAAAAGATCAAGTAGCAATGGCAATTATGTTTCATAAACAATGGCCAGATCCAAATCAATCTGGACATAAAATTCTAGTGGTAGATGTGTCTTATAGCATAATTTTCTCCTAGATATCACACATTTGAGAATATGCCAGCTGCAGTCTAATAATTTTATAATTTGTTCTGTAATAAATAAGACACTGAGATTTAATAAAATGTACCTTACTGAATGTTACTTCTTTGGAAAGCATTTCAGACTTTTTTAGGATTTACTTGAAATATTTAGTAGTTACTCAGGCACAGTTCTGTAATGTTAAGCATGAGATGTTAAAATCATATTTTTTGTAGCTGCAGAAACTTTATGCTTTTATTCAAGTTCTGTAAATGAAAGAGAATGATATTTATAGCTCCATAATGGGTGTCATGGGAGACCTCAAGACTAGTTTATATCCACTTCATATATCAGAAAATGCACTGTAGTTTTATGACACAATATAAAATTGAAGGACATGAAGCCCTTTTTAATCTCATGGTTGTCAAAAGTTTAGAACTTTGTTTATTAATCAAATGGGCAATAGATACATTCTTAATTATGCTACACATCTCAGTAGGACAGGGACACAGGTATTAAGTTTTATTAAGAAAATTGTGTTTAATGTTTTGTAAATGTATATAACTGCTATACTGAAGCCTCAAATTGAGAAATAATATTTAAACTTTAAAAAGCACTGTGTATTAAATCCTCTGTAATCCTGGCTGGGGAGGGTACATACAGAGCTCTGTGTTTCATAAAGCAAGAACAGTATTTTCTCAGCTGATCCACCTAAATACTTCACATATAGAAAATTGAAGAGGATTTTAGTGTAATTCTAGTCTTCAATATACAAATAAACTAAGAACACACCCATCATTTTGAAAGTACAAATTCAAGCTGGAAAATTCTTGTTTCTTCTCCCTCTGGCACAAAAATGTTCCCAATCAGACACTTTTAATGCCTTGCAGTGGGGAGTATTCAAATAGGAAGGATGGTAACATGATTTCATTGTCCAAAAGGCTTTATTACACCAAAAAACCTGAAAAAATTCTCATAATAGTTTCACCTGAATATTTTCTTATCTAAACCCTACCTCTATCTCAGTTTAATTTCCTCAGATATTTCAACTTCCAGTCCTCTGCCCTCCTGTGTACCTGTATCATAAATGTTGATGATCTGTATCCTTTTGGTGTGAGTCTATACAGCATTTATTGCTTTATTCCAGTCTTCTATGGCAATCAGTGTTAATCTATTAAAGTGTTGAAAGCATTACATTGGAACATGCACTGCAAACAAAAAGTAGAATAAAATGAATGTGTGTTTGTATGTGTTAGATACTGCAAATTGCTGTCATTACTACTGATGTATGTATGAAGGTAGAGCATTCAAAGTATTTTTATAATGCAGATATAAATCTTGTGCCAGTGAATGTTAATCTGTTGGATAAAACCTCAAATCAATAATGGATTATTTGCTGCAGGTATTCTACTGGCTTTCATATTTAAGTATGTGTGCAAAGGAGGTAAAGTGAATGAAAGGTACAGGGGGAGTTGCTGTTAATTTATTTTTAAATTTTCATTTTGTTTGGTGTATAAACATGATGCTGTCTGGACGTAGAGGGTGTGCATTTTGTGGGAGTATCCTCAATCCTGTTTATCTTATACAAAAGAACTGTTCCTCTTCTAGTTGTAGTCAATTGTTAGAAATGCCTTCTTGCTAATGGTTGATTCTCAATTATTTTTAAAATGCTTGACCAAAGAGACATCTTCTGGAGCTCTATGTGCTTCAGATTAATCTTTGTATTACTCTCTGTCTCTTGGGTCAATGTTCAGGCCTTTGAAGCTTGACCTGTGGAAGACACACTTCAGTAGTTTTGAAGAAAATAATCTGGTAAGAAACTCCTTTTCCATTTTAGCTGAGCTCTGCTAGCTGGAAATGGTCACAGACCAGAGAAATAAAGAAATGCAATGTTTTCATGGAAGTGACTAACAGAAACAAAGATTAGATGTCTTTGAGCTTAAGATACTAATTTTTTGGTGTTGTTTTAAAATTAAAAATGCTTTAGAAGCTTTTATTCTTAGGCAGTCTCTTGTACAATCTGCCTTTCATAGACTTATGAGCTAAATGCAAATTGATCCTATTGCAATGAGAGGATGGGAAGAGAAAAGCTTTTTATTCTGCCAGCTCAGTGTAATGGCCAAGTGGACTGGGCTCAGTAATTCTTCCTGGTGACATTCCAGTTGTTCTGTATTCCATTCCTCTGTTCTATATTCAGATCCCAAGAAGAAGAAGGCTCAGCAAAGATCTTGGTAAACTATTCCTAATTAATTAAAATTATTTGAAGAATCCTTTGGAGAGGGATAATTAAGTTCAACTTGTTCTTCACTGGTTAAAGAAAAAATGCAAATAATCGTTTGATTACTGTGATTTTTATGTTTAAACAGTCTTTCCCCCCTTCATTTTTATAACTGAAACCTTTAGGATGTAGAAGTAAGTATATATGCCACCCCACATAAATGCAAGAAATAGATTCTCAAATGATGTGGTGCATACATAGTCATAGACAGCAGTTTAGATGAAGCTCTATTTAATTTAAAATACAAATATAGTAAAGACATGGACAACAGAGGAAGCTGTTATTGATTTCTATGCCTGATGCCGCACTGGTTTCTCACAAAAAGCTGATTAGAGACATCCTCTGCTCAGGGAAATCTGCTGTTTGCCTGGGGCAGGCTCGGGATGGTGTTGAGCTGTGTCAGCCTTTGTGCAGCACCCAGACACAGCTAATGGATGGTGCCTGCCTGGGACGGGCTCTGCATTAACCACGGCTGCTGCAGCTGCTTGCAGTCACAGTTGTTTGTCTTTGGATTTTCCTATTGTTTGGGAAGTAATTGTCAGCAGAAGCTGGTAGAACATTTTCTTCTGAAATAAAATCCCCATAAGATGAGAGAAATCAGCCATTTCCTTTGCTGGGTGACAGTACTGGACCAGTTATATTTGTGCACAATAGAAACTATGGGTTTTCCACAGCAACTTTGCCCCAGAGCGTGTTGAGTTCAGTCCTCCAGGCATGAAGGGACCAAGCCTGTCCTGAATCCTGCTTTACCTCCCAGTGAGCCTGTGATGAGGTTGGGGTTTGAGCTCCCTGGCTCCTGCTGGTGCAGGGCTCAGCCTGGGTCATGCCTGGGTCTCTGCCCAGGAAGCAGCATGGGAGGAGCCCTGCCGGATCTAGGGGTCTGCTGTGCTTCACTGCCCTACCAGCAAATTGTCATTACTGTCGCATCACCCCAGGACCTTCTGTTTCAGGAATAATGCATTTCAGTGTTTTTAGGGCAAAGTTTTCTCAGCTTTTCTGGCTTCATGAATTGAAAATTGAGAGACTGAGGCTAAATCAGAATTAAGTGGTGTTTTTATTAAAAATCTATCCAACCTTTGAAGTCGGGTTTACTGACCACAGAGAAGACTCAGCTCCTGTTACCTTATAATTCAGTTGGAATGAGGTTATACCATATTTGTAGTCTGAAGTACAGTATAAAGAAAGTAAAAAGGAAAACTTTTTTTTTTTTTTTTTTTGGCCATTGCATGTATTCTTTTCTAGATAGGTTTTAATTGATGGAGATGTTACCAGGTGAGCTACTTCAGTGATTTTTCTCTATCCTTATTTAGTAGTCTTTTGATGATCTATAAATGCTAGCAGAGACTGGTATCTGTTTTCATAATGCCTTAGAGCATTGTACCTAATTTATAGTCTAAAACTCAAAGATGTAACAGGAAGAAAACAATGTAATGACAGCATGGAAGAGAACTGGAAACTACTTAAAAATTCACCTCCAGAGGATACTTGTTTATGGTTATGTGCCTTTTTTTTTTTTTGAATTGTAATATTTTTGTTCAGAGATATAGTCAGAGTCCTGAAACTTATTATATAAGCTTCTGAATTTCAAACATTTTAGTGGCTTTAATAGTTGTGATTGAGCTGCTTTTGGTAATTACAGATATGGCTGTTTGGTATGGTTTTTCAGCCCAAACTGTTCATAAGGCTTAGTCTTGGGAATAAAATATGTCAAAATTATTCAAGGCAGCTCAGTAGCAGAGTGGAAGGTCTAGCAATTGCCATTAAAATGTTATGGATGTGGTTGCAAATGACAAGGGGACAACCTCACACAAGGAAATCCAGACAGCACAGGAAAACCTTTCCCAAAAGACTGTAATTATTTTGACAGACCATATTATGTGCCAGATTTAAATTGCCAACTCCCCAGTTGTTATAACTAGTGTCGGAAGAGATTTTGCAGTTCTTGGACAGTGGCACTTCTCGTAGGGGTGTCAAGTGATGTGAGCCTCTGAGTCAGAATGCAGGGTTGTACGTGAAAAACTTTCTGGTGGTTTGCTTTTTAAGCTTGCAGTTTGATCCAGAAGATTTTCAGTATCTTGCTGGACATTATTATTGTTTTGTAAAACTGTAGCAGAAATCATAAACTGTAGCGAGCCAGATTCTGCAGCTTTGCACATTTACGTTTATTCCAGTGTATGTACATATTTTACTTTTAGGATGGTGCAAAAGCCATTTTAGCTTTGTCTTGGTTCTTTTTTTTTTCTTCCCCCCCCCCTCGCCCCCCCTTATGCTTTCTCCTCCTTTTAGAAAGGAAATGAAGGAATGTCAAAAGAAAATTATTTTTTTCATTCCTTACTAGATAAATTTTCCTTTGAGATGTCATCAAGTGAGCTACTCAGGGTTATTTATCTCTATCCTTTACTAGTATTTAGATGTTCTAATGTTTACTAATATTTAAATGATCCTTTTAGAAAGGAGGAGATAGATGAGAGATATTTGCCCTAAAAAACACTTGAAGTACTTTTTCTTAAAAAAAAAAATCTTTATTAGGACTTTAAAGTAGTTGTTTATTCTTCTAAGAAACTCTTCTAGATGATGTACCTTCTCTTTGAAAAGCACAATTTTTTCTTCTCTCTACCAGCTAAGAATTCCCATGTGGGAATGTGTGCTTGAATTATGCAATATTCTGAAGGCAAAGCAGTTTATTCTGAATTTGTGAAAATAAATAAAAACTCACAAAGTAGTTTCTTCCATTTAATCTTTTCCTTTTTCTGTTTCTGTCTCTTATAGTCAGTTTTTGATGATTTGATCTTTATTTTTTTTTTTCTCCTTGCAATGACATCGAGTTTCTCTAAGGAACTTGGGTGGAACTGAGCCTGCCTGCAGAGGAGGTTGTGAAGACTGTATTGGTAACAAGTGAGAAGGCCCAAATTGGCACCAACCAGTCTGGCCTTAGAGGCATGTGAAGGACCTATCCTGAGGCTGGGTAGATTTTTTTACAGCTCAGAAAATTTATAAGATTAGGAAAATCAATTCTAGAATGAAAGATGTGCTTACATGGACAGTAGGTTGGCAAGAAGTGTTTATATTTAATTTTTATTGTGATCTGTTATAATTTTCCTTTTTGCCTTTTCTGTTAAAGATGACAACTATTTTAGTTTAATTCCCATGAAACTTCTTTTTGGAGTTTAAAATCCTACTGGTGTTCTTTCTGAGCTTGCTACAGGTGCAAACCTCTGCAGGTGCCCTGCAAAGCCCTGAGTACCTCAGGATCACTGTTTTTAGTAGCTGCTGAAATAATGCTGCTTTTCTCAAGTTCTGCATATTCCTTTCTTCTGCACAGCTTTTCTATACTGCATGATTAGCAGTTGCATTGTAGCTGACTCTACAGTGTTTTTATTGCTCTTCTAGGGAAGCTCCAAACTCTGCATCCCTGCTCCAGAAAGCTTTTGGTAGTTTTTAAAATAATGTTGGAAAAATACAAGCTTTGTAATAAATTGTCAAAAGCCAACTTTGGTGTAACTTTTTTTAAAGGTCAGAGGATGATTGATCACAACAATATCTGGATTCAATTGTTTTGTTTACAGTTAATGTTGTGAACACTACAACAATGTGATAGACTTTTCCTGCATCTCTGAATAGTAACTTCCAAAAATACAGGCTCATCCTATGAGATGTTAAGCCATATATTTTCCAAGAGGAGTATTCTCTGCAAAAACATTTTGTCATTGCAAACAGGACAGGCTCTGCAGCTGTTCAGCCATGAGCCCATTCCAGAAAACAGGAATTTTGGCTCTGAGGGCAGAATTTCTTTCCAGTGTGGGGAAATACCCTGTGTTAGTTCAGTAGAAGATTGAAGCAAAAGCTCTGCTCAAGAGAGTTAATACAGACTGTCCAGCTAACCTGGCTCCACTGTTTGCTGGACTTGTCTCTGATCCTGCATGGTTTCCTTCATGGCTGTCTTCAAATCTGGTTCACTTCTGCTAGAACTTGCCATACTTGGAGAGAAGATGGATGTTCAGGTATGTTTCTATTCTATTTGACTCCAAGGTTTATCTGTTTCTGGTCCTCAGGGAAGAAGAAGTTCTGTGTTGCTTTTAAATGCATAAACCACATACTTAGTCATTACAAATAATGATGTTGTCAAAGTATGAGTTTTCACCCAAAAGAACATCATCACTCTTTATTTGTTGTTTGTTTTACTTGCCTCGCTGAAGATGTTTCTGTGAGAAGATTTGAGGGTTGTTTTCTCAGCTGATGGGAATGGCTGCAAAAATGTTTTACAACTCTCCTGAGGGCATTTTCACTGCAGGGTGTAGGTTTGAATCTCAATCAAGATTTATTGTTTTGAGGTTCTGAACAGATATGTCCAGAGGACTGTGCTGTATGTGGATCCTTGTTTCTGCTGTCCTCTACTTTCCTCACTGACAGCTGAGAAAACTTTTCCATTTTCAGCAAGACACAGCAAATTTAACAGCTCTAACATTATCTTGCTTCAAGTTTTCTCCAGGAAAACTCAATGCTTGGGTGTTTATTAAGTACACTTTAAGTATATCCTTCCACACTGAGAACTCCTTCCTTCCAATGTATTTTGCTATATATTTGTATTATAATTTCTTTAATGAAAGTAATGTTTTTTTTATTAATATAAATAACAGTATTTGTTCATTAGATCAATGTGCAGAGCTAGGTATATGAGGAGAGAGAAAATTATTTTAAAATATTAAGTAAATATTACCTTTACATTTTTGTTTAGAATTACTAACTTTAAACCAACATTATTCAACTGGAGAAGAAAATTGGCCATTTATATGACTAAGCAGCAAATCACAAGCTGTACTGGTTTGAATAGCAAAACCAGTGAGACTTCAAGTTGGTAATACAATTTTTAATAGGGAAGAGAAAAAGGAAAAACAAGATACATGCCATAATAAAAATAAAACCACTGACAGAGTCAGAATACAACCTGATACCCTGTCAGTCAGGGTGTTGGTGCAGTTTTCCTCCAAAGGGTCCAGCGATGATGTGGAAAAAAAGCCTGGTTCTTCCTCTGGAATCCAGTGGAAAAAAGGCTACCTTTGGTATTCTAAACCTCAGTTTTTATCTAGGTAGGAAAGGCTTGGCTTGTCCTCCTGGCTGGAGCATCTCCCAATGGGATGATGTAATCTTATCAGTTATACAGTAGGACTGAATGGCCCATTAACAGAAGATATTCCCCACAGAGATAAGGATGATCACCCTTCTCAGATGGTAAGAGAATATATATCTTGTAAACCAGGACACAAGCACAGAGTCATCTCAAATGGCTCATAAACTACAATTAGGTACCAATTACAATTTATCATACTATTAAATAGTGAAAAAGCAGACAAATTCCAAGTTGTATTTTTTCATTTTAAGGTAGTGGAAGATAAAGAGATGAAGTTTTTCTAGAAAAGTATTCATGGTACACTGCATAGGGCTCTGAAGGCAGGTAAACTTCTGGCTGATATGTTCAAAAGCAAAATTTTAATATGAGAGAATGAATAGTCACTAGAGATTACATTGATACATAATGTCAATTTTTGCTATAATTTAAAAAGTTCTGGATTTTTGAACCATGATTTCCACTCCCTTGCAGTGTTTCAAGTAATGAGAAATAGTGGTTTTAGGAAAACCCATCTCCCACCTGCAGAGCAGGACAGTTTTTGAGTAATAGTTAAATAGGTATAAGCTGCAAATCAGCATTTATCTTGAGCAGTACTGCTAAGGCTGCTGTTAGACTACTTTTTGTTAACTGACATATTACTTGTATTACAGAGAATTTTTTTTCTTCTAGAAAAGTGGTTATTGCTGGCAGAAAAATCAGGATTATTTGGGATTCTGCTCTCATTACTTCTAGGAGTGACAAGAGCAATAAATGCACCTTTGTGCCATATCAGCAGAATTTTAAGGGTTTCCCTGAGTAGGATACCTAATGCAGTGTTTTAAAATAATCTTTAAGTTATGTTGCTTTATTTTCCACAAACATTATGGGAAGCTTCTACTACATTATCAGCACAACTTGTTTTCTGTAGCAAGGGAAAAGGACATCTTATATTTCACATCATGATCAGTGGCATTAGAGCTCATACTGACTTGAATAGATCCATCTCATTTCTGTTAATCTCTAGCTGGTGTATTTGAAGCTGCATAAAGAGAAGCCATAGAGTTGTTCTGAATAAAAAATAATGCATGAATAATTAATCTCCTAGAATTCCCTGTCTGGAAAGAAGTAAAAAAAAAAAATATATACTTTATTATTTATTGCAGCATGTTTTGGTTGTAGTCTGCAAGTAATAACTATAGATAAAGATTACAGAGGAAAATAGATCCTTTAAATAACAGTAGTTGATAAAATTATTATCTAGAAGAGTACTTGAAACATTTCCAAAATTACAAAGATTTTGTTGTGAATTCTTACTTTTACTATTCATCAATTCTTAGAGAGGAATGATTTTATCCTAGAGTCGTGATGGAATGTTCTAATCCTTTCTCTGAGGAAAGATGCATTTTATAGAAATTTGGCTGAGTATGTTATGTTCTGCTATTCTGGATATACTTTTTCTGAGGTCTTTGCCCTGGAGGAGAGAGCACTGTGTGTGAAGTTAATCAAGGAAGACACTCTAAATAATGTTTTCTCAGTAGTTTTAATAACCACTTGTATGAATCCATTCATACTATTAGCATATTTTTTGAATAACAATGTTAAGTATATTACAAATAACATAATAAAAATATACATGTTGTCTATTAGAGGACAAATAATTATATTTTGTATTTATTTGCAATTATTATTTACAATTATATATTAATTATTAATATATGTGAATGTGGACACGTTAGTAAGACTTTGCCATTACTACCAGTACAAAAAGGTTCTGAAATGGGCAGGGCAATAGGGTTCAGAAGCTGTGAAATGTTATTGTGGCAGATGGTTTAGATTGGCTTTTGGTTAATGGGGAACTAAGAAATAAAGTTGAAAACATGAGAAGAAAAAAGGTTGTAAGACAGATCTCATTTTTTTAAAGGAAAAGAATGTATTGGAGAAACAGAATAACACACTTAAGAGAAACAGAGTTTGGCAAATTCAGGGAATTGCTGCACAGGATTTCTTGAAGAGATCAGCTAAGGGATAAAAGACTGCAGCTTCTGAGGGTGACGTAGACTGTTTGTGTACATGTTATACGATGTGGAGGTGAAATAGAAATTATAGAAACAGACCATAATGGCTGTAGCAGGAGCTCATCAGTGACCTGAAGATCAAATAGAAATCATACAAAATGGGGGAAAAAGTATGTAGGATAAAGGTGAATGTAAAGGAATAGAATGGATCTGAATGGATAGAATTGGTTAGGAATTTCTATTAAGAAGGGATACACAAAGTAACAGGCGTCAGGGAGCTAGGAGGAAAGAAAGGAAATGTATTTCCACTGCGAAGCAGAACAAGCATGAATTCTCTCATTCTGGGAAGACAAAGGTGTCCAATATATTTTTCTGCAAAAGTTTTTAGTGTCTCAGTATTTATGAAGATTCATGTTAACAAGGAAATAGTTAAATTGATCTAAGATTATGAAAGTAAGTGTTTTGGGATACTTCAGGGCTAAACGTTCAAGTTGGCAGGATCTGATTAAATTCTCATTTCAATACTTTGCAAAAGAGAGCTGAAGTTGCTTCTGAACTCTTTTATCTTTATCTTTTTCAATGAATGCAGTCACCTGCTCTGCAGAGATGTCAGCAGGGCTTGTCCTGGTTGATCTGGCCTCTTCACACCAGGGAACAATTGCCTTCCCTGGCTCTGAGGAAATTTAGTGATCTTTCATATCGAGGCTTTCAAATACACCCTTCCAGTCTGTCTTTGGACATCCTCCTAGATTAAAGATAGTCCAGGGAGTTTTGATTAAGTCCTAAACCTCCTTACTGGGAACAGGGGTTAATTTGTGGCATTTGCTAAGCTGCCTGGTTACCTTCTGGGAATGTGCTTGGATTTCTTGATAGTACAGCTATTAGATAACTTTTTTCTTTCTTTTTTTATTGTTGTTTTTCCTTTGTTCTTTTGTTTGCTATTTATTAAGAAGTGGGAATGATTCTTCTAGCAGTGAACAACATTGCAGGTGTGTTAAGATCTTTACATTAAAATGAACTGGGAGAGAAGTAAAATGAAGCATCCATATTCATAAAAAGGAGAGATGCAGGAATCTTTAGCTGAAGATGAGTAAATTCACTGACTCCTAAAACAATAAATCAAAGTATCAACTAAAGCAGAATCTTTTTTTTTTTTTTAATGTAAGAGTGTCTTTTTACATGAGGACCTTTTCACCGGAAAGGTGAAGGTGGATTGGAAATTAATTGTAACACTCCAGGGTGAGACAGAAAATGGAATATAGACAAGCTACATTTTTAAGTTGTGTGTGTATAAGATGAGGGAAAAAAGAGAAGGATCCAGTGTCTAAGGGGTCTAAAAAGACACAACCAGCTTGTGATACAATTCAGCATGTTCTCAGCTCCTGCTGATGCTTGTTATTGTCAATTGGATGTCCCTGTGGCTTTCTAACTGCATCCCAGTAGAATCTCATCACCTTGCCACAGCTGAAGGACTATATTAAGTAAAAGTTGAGAGAAGGAATTGAGCTAAAAAGGGTGAAAACAAGAGTACCTTGCAGATTATGGAGAACATATCTACAGTGAGCTATTCTATTTGCAATTTTGATACCTTTTTTCCCTGAACATTTATGCTAGGTGTTTGTGCCTGTTCTTTCTTTTTTGTTTTGTATAAAAGTTAACTGATATATGGTTAGTTTCTAAGCTGTGGGAATGGTTGGACCCCAAAGCGCTGATTTTTTTCCCCCCCTTCCTTATTGAGGATTAGCATTCTTTAAATTACTTAAAGAAATGGAATAACTCACTTGGTTGTTCTTTTCATTGATTTTTTAAGACAAGGCTAAGTGTAAAGGAGGAGCATATCACTATCCATTTTTCTAGTAAAATCTTACTATACAGCTAATGCACATCTTTTCTCCCTGAACTGCTTCTGCCTCTGCACTGTTACGAACAGACCATGAGTCTGAGTGTGCTCTTACTGGTCTCTCTATCATAGTAACAGGCTAGATGGAGAAAAAATTCCTGAAGCTGTGTGTGGGCATTTACAGGGGTTAATACATAACATTTACAAAAGATATAGCTGTTTTTATTGATAACCGGTGAAAACAACAGAAAAGCTGAAGATGGATGCATATTTTTCAAGACTTTAATTGAATCTCAGGAAAAGCAAAAACAATTTATGCATGCGTATTTAGAGTGTGTATGAAGCACTACAAACTGTTTCAATGTTTTCCTTGCACTGTGACAAGAAAAATCTTTGGAGACTCCTATCTGCTGAATCTTTTCAGGAGCAATAACTTAATTTTTAAACAGATCTTAAAGTGTAGCAGTAAAAGCTGTACTTCTTGGCACATTCCACTTCCTTACCATTAATATTTAAAAGGTATGGACTCTTAGGTATTACTAATGAAATCTCCACAGATAAGGAAATACTGCAAATTATTAATTTTCATTTTATTTGTGTTTCTGAAATCGGTGTACTTTACTTAGACTCAAGGAAACCAACAAAGGATATCTACTACCTTCTTTATTCTCTTCGTATTTTGCTTTAGACCTAGAATTCAAGCTGCTAAAGAAACTTTAAATGCCTTTATGCTTAATTGTATTTAGATTTAAAAGTAGTGACTAAGGGGTGTCTCAGATAATTCAGATTGTCCAGAAATGTGCTACATGTGTCTGAATTCAGAGGGTGTCTCTGACAATAGTAAGAGTTGTGCTGTTATACTACATCTTATAAGGCCTTATTGTTTACACTACAATCTTACTGAAGTTCAAGTGACTGAATGTGAGGAGCACTATGTCACCTGTCTGAATATCTCACAGTATTATATTCTTTGCTTAAACCCCCTTGCATGTTGCATGATTATTGACCTTAATCTATTGTTCATAATAACCATATCAAAATGAAGCTTGAGTTTTGTTGTGGATTAGATTTTTTGTCTTTTGTTCCTTCTTACCTATAGAATTTCCCCCATAAGTTGCTAAGAAACACTAACTACTGGGAAAATATAGAAAGTGGCCAAGCTCAGGAATCTGGTTGCCCTTCTCTCACCTGGGGGTTTCTCTCCGAAGGGCAGAGATACTGGGAGAATTGGGCAGGTAAGGGGGTGGAGCAGCTGCAAGTCTCACATTCCCGATCGGTTTTGGAGGAGGTCGGTTGGAGCTCTGGTTTTGGGGAAAGATTTCCCTGCTGCCACAGAGCCCAGCTCAATCCTGCTTTCTTCTGCCATGGGGATCTTGAGCTTGCCTTTCCCTGCCCTGCTGGGAGCTGGACCGCCGCTGTCCTGCCCCCGGTGCTTCTTCAGCGCCGCTGCGAGCTTCTGCTGCACTGTAACCCCGCACGGCCTGCCCGCTGGGTCCTCCTGTTCCAGCTGCACCTCTGGGGCTTCTGACACATCTCATCCACCAGCCCAGGATTCCTGCTCATTCCTGCCCTTCCAGCTTGGTGCTCCTCAGAGTCCTGCTGGGCACCGGGATCAGCATCCCCAGTGGTTTATGAACCAAATTCTCTCCTCCATTCCCCCCTTGTCTGGGCACTGGGATCGACCCTGCCCCAGTGGTTTGTGAACCCAATTCTCCTCCATCCCCTCCTGTCCAGGCACTGGGATAGACCCTGACCCAGTGGTTTATGAACCAAATTCTCTCCTCCATCCCCCCCTGTCTGGGCACTGGGATCGACACTGCCCCAGTGGTTTATGCACCAAATCCTCACCTCCATCCCCTCCTGTCCAGGCACTGGGATCGACCCTGCCCCAGTGGTTTATGAACCAAATCCTCACCTCCATCCCCTCCTGTCCGGGCCCAGATGCTGTTCCTGTGTGCTGCCCGAGCCCGCCCCACAGCGCCCCCTGCAGGTGTGGGGGAATCATTGCCCTCCGTGACCGGCCGTGAGCCAGCAGCGCCCCTGCCGGCTGTGCCTGGAACTGCACCCAGGGAAGGGTCCTGGGGCTCCTGCTCTGTTTGTGCCAGCGCTGCAGATCTTGGTGTTGGTTTGCCTTGTTACACACACCAGGAAAGAACTGCTATTCCTGTCCTCGTATCTTCCTGACAGCCCCTTAATTTCAAAATTACAATAATTCAGAGGGAGGGGGCTTACATTTTCCATTCCAAGGGAGGCTCCTGCCTTCATTAGCAGATACCTGTCTTTTCAAACCAAGGCATGATTTCAGAATAAATTTCCACTTGAACAAGAAGTAATCAGGCATATTTGTGCATAAAGCAGGAAAATCACTGTGTCCTGAGGTTTCCCGTGTGTACCCTGGAGATAGAAACATGATAATAAGAGCTGCTGGAAGTTTTTTGGAAATTTTTGAGATAGTCTACATTTTAAAGTTACTATTAAATAATTTTTTTTGATATATCCACTGAAACACCTGTAAGTACAATCTGGTCAACACTGAGACTTTTGTGTCCTTCCTGTCCATTTCAGAGAAGTTTTCCTTCTGTCTTCTTTCTGCTCTACCTTCCTCATGATTCTTGATAAGAAAAATGAGGGAAATTCTTGTTAAGACATGTTTTGCTTTCTGCTAATATTTTTTACTTGGCCAGCCAGCTTTTCTTCTGAGATTTCTCTGACAGTTGCTCAAGTATTTGGCACTTCTGGCTCTGTAAGGTGTAAGGCTGCCTTTAGATTACCTGTTTTCTTCTGGTAAGCTAATATATACTGGTAGAAGTGCTGCACATTGGCCTTCTCTTCTGGAAGGCAGCGATGGTGACAGATTGCCATTAATCACCCACACTTATAAACATTTCAGCTAAAAGGAACTGGAATCCCTAAAATTCTTTTCCATTCTAGGCAAGTTAGCTTGAAAATACTTTCAAGTAAAAGTGATGCAGTTCCACATTAGGAACTCCCATTGTGACCAAATCTCTTTGCAGTCAGTCTATATATTTTCTTTTTCATTCATTTCTTAGTGTTCTGTGTAAAATCCAGATGTTCTCTGGATGCTGCACATAGTGTGAAATCTGCTTTGTACCATGGTTTTGTGCCCTGCGTTTGCACTTACTAAAGTGAGTTTGAGTTGTGTGTTCCAAACTTAATTTTCTATTTCACAAAATGCAGGTGGAATTTTCCTGTGGCAGAGTGGCTGTTGTGAACTGGGCTCTTTGGAAGTGTTTTCATGCTGAGGAGCCAGATGGGTGAGCACCAGAGTAGAATATATTTCTTTGTCTAAAATAACCTGAGTAGGAGACTATTTCTTGTTAGTTGAATTAGTGAGGTCAGTGAGATTTTTTTCTATAAAGAGTAACTGGCCGTTGCGTGATTTCACATTCTTATAACCGATTATTCTGTATTTAAGAGCAACGTAATTGTTTTTGGCTAAGAACCTCAGAGATTTAATGTTGAAATGAATATTTTTGCAGATTAAGTGAGAGTTTCTGGAATTCAGTTTTTACAAAAACTCAAGATCAGTAATTTAGGTTAGCAGATTAACTGGGCATTTCCTGCAAATTGCCTTAGTAATTCTCATGTGGTATTCAATAAAAGTAAATGAGTGCCCCAACTCCCTTCTTCAAGGCAAAATCCAGATCCAATATCTGCCCCCGCTTCAGTACCCAAAGCTGGTGTGGACTACTTATAAGTTTGGTTAGTATTTATTCAATGAATGCAAATTTGGAAAAAATGTATGGGGTGAGAACCATTCCTTTTATTTCTCTTTGTGTTTCTATAGAGTGACTTTCTTCTTTCTTTCAGACCTAATTTTTTGTTGTTGTTGTTTACTTTGTATCTCACTCTTAGCAAGTTTTTTAGCATTGTATATTATTAAACAAGGGTATTTGCCCAAGAAGGATGATTTTCAGGACAGAACAAAAAAAAAAAAAAAATGGAAAATAAAGCTTAAATGAAAATGTCTTTAATGAAACCATCTTTGAGATATAGGGTAAATCCCAGTGCGATCTTGGAAATGCTACTTGATAGAGAGAATCTGATCAGGAGTGAATGCATAGTAGACAGTGAAGTCTTCCCATGAGGCAGCCTAGGAAATGGGGAAATTTAGAGCAAAGCAATGGATCTAAAAGAATAGTATTTGTTTTTTAAGGGTGCTACGGCAAGAGCAGTTGCTGTCTTCTCCTGAGAAATCATGGTAATTGCTTAATGAGTCTGACAGAGGTTTTCCACACATGCTGTGTTTCTGCTGTATTTCTAAAATGCACCCATGAGAATTAAGGGCCGTTCATCTGTTGCCAATGAGCCTCGGGGTCACCTTCAGGCAGTGCATGTGTAAGGCTGGGTAGAAACTACAATTCAGAAAGAGAAACAAAGCCTGCTGTAATGATCTACTTTAAATTGTTCAGATGTTATAGGAGCACTCCTAGAATATGGCTAAAATGACTCCATAAAGGTCACCTAGAGGGATTTCAATAAAAATTATTTATTGGAAGAATTTTCTCCAATCCTTCAGCGTGAAAAATAATTTGTACCAGGACCTGGAACACCTCCTGTTTTCTCACAGCACCACTCATACTGGGAGATCTGCAAAGTGAATGGGAACCCATGTGTTACTGCAGAATATTGTGCAAAACATTTGGTAGTGGTTTCAGACCCCCTTAATTTTATTTGTGGTCAGCTGCTACGCTGTTAACATTAGTTGACATGCTGTGCCTTATTGCTTTAGCTGTGGTGTGGAAATATTCCATCTAGATGGCTTACAGTGAATTTTGAATATTTTTTTCTTTTTTTGTTGTTTCTGAATTTTTTAGAGCTAGAAATAAGATGAAAATTTGTGTTTCTTGGCATGTCAAAAACTTTGTGTCATACCAAACCCAAAATATAAAATAAAAAGAGATATTTGAATGGACATTTATATCCTTTGATTCCTAAGGCAAACTGCTCAGGGTAAAAGCATCAGAAATGAGAAGGTCATTTTAAATGAAAATGTTCTGTTTCTGCAAACACTAGGAGTTACTTTTTTATAGCTCTTGAAAGTCAAGAACCCTTGTGAAGTGGTTTACTTTGGGAATTCAATTGAAATCAAACCTACAGGGAAGACCTAAGGGTCATAAGCTGACAAGAAGTAAGTGAAACCAACTCCTGAACACCCAGATACAAAACAGAATGCATTTTTCTTACTTTTAACAAGGTGGGATATTACAATTCTTCCCTATGAGTGGTGAGAAAAGCTGAAAATTAACTTAGACCTGGGTGCCGGTCACTAAATTCTGGCAATGCAAGTTGCATTTTGAATGTAGTCTATAAATTTTCTTACTCTTTCCTGTTTTTCCCTGAACACTGCTGGGCCTTTGATTGTTCAAGGGCTATTTGCTGATGGAAAAATATTAAATGACAGGAAATTACTTATAGTGACTATCATCCAGGTGCCTGAATGGTCTATTGGGTTTTTAAAACTTGTTTTAGAGCTTCTAGGTGTGAAAAATGTTTTGTTTTTAAAAGCCATGCTTTTTAATTCTAGATTATTAGATGTAGAATATAATCTTGCAAGTTACATCACAAAATTTGTTTTGATAGCATATATATATGTTCTTTGTATAAGCCTTTCTATTTTATCTAAAGTTTCCTTTGTTGTCAGTGATTTCTGCTTGTCTTCATACACTGAGCTTGTACAATTTCAGTGTGTTATCTTTCTTTGCTTTTGTTCCCAGACTTAAAAAAAAAAAAAAAAAGGCAACCTGCCCAGTTGATGTTGTTAATTAGAAATTCTGATTTTCATGTAACAAGGGAGAAACTACAAGTCAGAATAGGAAAACAGACTTGCTGTAGAAGATGCTGGCAGGCCCATCACTCACCAAATATGGTCTGGTTTGGGTTGTCCCCTAAAACCGTGGATGTGTTCAGTAGAACTGGGATGTGCCCTGAAAGTGGGAAATCACTTTTGGGGAGGAGCTGCCAGTGGGGTGATGGTGAGCAGCAGAGGGAGGTGGCAGAGGGGGAGATGCCACTGCTCCGTCTGTACTGCACGGGCTCTGCTAAGCCAGGGAGGATTTCTTCTCTCCTGTTTTCCACGTTGGAGTGGAGAATTCTAGGAGTAAAGGAAATGGGATTGTGGTAGGAGTCATCCTCTGCTGGGTTCATCTGGTGAGAATGAACTCCTTGCCCTCAGAGAAAGAGGCTGGCACAAAACAAATCCCACACCCACCAAAAGCTTTGTGTTTCTGTGCAAATCAAACCTGTTGAGGGAATTGTTTGAGTTCAGTAGCTTACTGAGGGAGTTATATGTTTAGAGAGCTACATTTTCCAGCTTGTATTCTAGCTTGTGGTATAAAATACCATAAGCCCTTGTGAACGGGGGGCTAACAGGAACAGAAGTCTCCTCAGACTTATCAGAGTAATTTTTTTAGTCTTTTGATCTAGAAATAAATTTGGCAAAGATAATAATTCATAATTCATAATAATTGTTTACTGTTGCCCTTATCTGGGAAAAGCATTTACAAAATATTGCTCTGTTATTAAATTTGTTTTAGTACCTGTTCATTGAATCAATGATTATCTTGTAATTTTTTGTGAATATTTGAAAATGTGGAATTATAGCCTAAAAAAGATGAGAGGTAATTTTGTAAGCTGAAACAGCTAACTGTAAAAATGTAACTGCCAGCCTAATTTCAGAGAGTGTGCTAATTTATTAATTTCAATGGCAAACTAAAGCTGCCACTTCTCAGTCTAAGGCTATGTTTATGAGTAAACATTAAATAATGATAAAATAAATTGGATATATCACCACTTTCCAGCTTTCCCTGAAAGATGTATAACTTAGATTCTACCCTCTCAATCTGTCTCATCTGACTTCTTTCCGTGAGGGTCTTAACTGGATTTCTTTATTACAGTTTGTGTTGGGTTCATGCCAGCTTTCTGCTGCTTCCTACCTTTAGTTTCCATCAGCCAAGGGAAGAAGTGAAAGGATACTGAATGAATGAAGGTTATGATCTGTTGGTGCAAAATCAGCCTTCTGCGCTTGTGATCAAATGATCACCCCATAGCTTTTAACTGATCTTTAATTTTTAATTTTTTTTTCCCCTGGAGATCTGCAGTGGCTTCTGGAATTGAAAACTGTTAATTATCTTCTACTCCTGCTGCTTCTGAGATGGTCTCCCTTATTGACATCACTCTGATTTGTAACTGGAATAATAATTCATTCCTTAGATTCTGACTGCATTGGCCAGGCTCTTCGGTTAGTGGTAATGTAAGAGTGTCAGGATGAGAGAATAATCCAGAAAGACTACCAAACCCCAGAACAGCAATGATGGGAAATCTAGCTGCTCTGATTTGGTTGCTTTTATCATTTTGTAAGTAGCAACTCCAAAATTCCATTTGTGTTCAGCTCTGACTGTATTAAAAGTCCTGCTCGGGCTGTGTTGGTGCAGTGAGGCAGACACCCTTAAGTCTCTGCAGAGTGCATTTGCAAGGTGCAGGATTCAAATCAGTAGTGAGGCTGTCAAGAGTCTGGCAAGATACAGATGTGTTATCTTGCAGGCATTAGCATCACAGGAATGACAGGTTGTAATATGATGTCATTCTTAATGGAGTTTGTACCTCTCAAATTAGGGAGCCATGGGGGACCTCAGCAAGCTCCCCTGTGCTGAAGGATGAAGAATGTGCTGTGTGAATTCTTGCTTTTGTTCAAGGCAGCCTACTTTCACAAAAAATTAATTCCTTCTGCAAGGCCAAGATACTCAACAGTTGAATCCACTTAAACTGAATGTGTTTGGGTTCTGGAACAGTTAATGCCCAGTGCAGACTTTATCTGGTATATAAAGTTGTAACTAGTCAGATCAATGCACTTTTGAGATACATAATGTGCTGCTTAAATTGATGTTGTATTTTCACTTGTCAGAAATCTTTTGCTTCAACTATCTTGATTTTGTTGTGACAAATCAGTCTTAGGAGCAGAAATGATGAACTTGGCTAGTAGGTCTCAAATAATTGAGTATTAAGTATAAATATTTTATATTCCTAAATAAAACAAGATAGGTGTTTATATTTAAGTCACGTTGCTTTACATCCTTTGTATTATGCTGCTGTAGTTTTATTATAGTTATACGTTATGGCAGTTCAATGTGGTTTTTATTTTTGTATGCAAGCTTAGTCCGTCAACAAAATTATAGGAGAATGAATGATAGCTTTAAGCATAATTATGCTTGGTTTTGTTTCTGTCATCTTCTAGCTTCCTTTCCTCAAACTTTGGACTGCTTACAGTAGTGGTCTCTAGAGGCAGAATTACTTTTTAACATCCAGTTTTAGAAGTGAGCTATATTTTTATTGCTCTGAGCCAACAGAGAAGCACAGTTCCCCTAGAGGCTGTTCCAAACAACTTTGCAAGAAAAGAGACAGAAATATTTCAGGAAACCGATTATCCCTGACAAATATATACAGCTGTCTAAAGAGCAACCTCAGACCCATCCATGTCACAGGATTTTTTTGGTCTCTCTAATCTTCTTACTTTTACAGAATCCAGTTTTGTATTCCATTAGTATGCATGTGTATGTTCTAATAGTCTATAAAAACACTGCGTGACCTACTTACTGAGAACCTGGTTTTATATCCCATTAGTGGGCATGTATTTTTACAGTAACAGACTTTTAAAAACACTGTGTGACCCATTTATTCTGCTTCATCGGTAACTCCTGATGTAGTGTGTATATACATCTCCTTTGCCATTGTTTAGGAAAATATGAGAAAACCTTCCAGTGCTGAACAAGAGTTCTGTGCTGTTTGAACTGCTTTGACACTAATATGATGCTTGAAAGCATTTGCAATGTAAGAAAATGGGATGTAGATGAAGCAACCCGTACTTAGAGAAGGATTAATATTGCAATGTATCCTGACCTATTTTTAAAGAAATCCTCATTTTACTGATTTATGATCCCCTGTTGAACTCGCTCATGCTTTACTTGATTTGGTTTTCTCTGAGATTTACTAAAACATGTTGAACAAAAAGGAGTTCCTATAAATGAAGAAAGCATCCATTGTTTTTTTTTTTTAATCCTAATTGTAATTCCTAAATATTGTGAAGGGCCACATTTTTTTGTGTGTAACCTGCCATCTGCCTGTCATATGATATGCTTTATTTTCCATGATACTCTTGATTTTTATAGACTTCTATAAAAAAAATTCTTCCTTTATCTTGACTGGGGCCTTTGAGTCTAATACAAAACTATTTAATATTTTTGCTTATTTTTGTCAGCCTGCTCTGTATTTTCTGTTGTTCTATTCTATTCTGAGGGCAGAGAGACCCAAATTTGATGGTGTTCAAAATGCTTTGCCATGAAGTGCAAAATGGTGTTTTGGTCTTTGTTTCTTTCTTAACAGTGCCCAAGATTTAATTTACTCAGTTTTGACTGCCATTGCATAGTAGTCTAATGGGTTCATAAAATTAACTATTATAGCCCCAGACCTGAAATCCATTTGAGTGTTTATCATATATGTAAGTGACCACTTTCCTATTTGTATGATGGAATGTTATTTGTTTTTAGCCTGATGTGCCATGGTGAGTACTTTGTTGGATCTCTTCTTTTGTTCCATACATTTTCAAAGAGTCTTGTGGTACAGTGCCATCCTTGGAGTGTTCCTGGGGTGCCATGGATTTCCATGATCTCTGCAGAGGTCCATCTGCTTTCAGACATGCCTTGGAGTGTTTTGCATCCTGAATCAGAAGCATATGGTAGTGGTTCTATAATATCCCTCTCTTTGTGTGCCCATACTGATTAAGAGATTATGCACTAGATGAGGTAGGTGTTGGCTACTTAAGGTTAACCTTTGGAGTTCTCCTCTGTCTGTGGGATATGGCTATCCTAGCAGGATCAGAGCTCCTTACATCCAGAGAGTGTCTGGCCCTGAACAGATTTACTCATTGTCCTTCCCTACATGCACCCAGTAGTAACTGGTTTACAGCCACAATGCTAATCAGATAAGTCCCAAAATTCAAAGAGGAATAGAGAGATTCTAGTGCCAGGAATAAATGTGTGTAGCATGGAAGAATGATCTAGTTCAAAGAATTTATAAAAATATGTGAACACTAGTAAGAGAGGGACTGTAGTCTTGTGGGAGTATTGAAGTGTCTTTGGTGTGAAGTTAATCCATGGAACTAATTGTATTTAATTTGGGGGTTTTGCATTGTAGTTCTCAGGCTGAAGTAATTTCATGGAGGAGTTGCACAAAAGCCTATGAACATGTTGCTTTATTGTACCTCATCCACATGTAAATACTTTCCCTCCTATTGTAGTAAAAGGGCTTATTTACTTTAAATATTACCTAGGCTCATTAATTGCAGTATTGGAATTTTTTAGTGTAATGGGAAAAGCTGTTCTATCAACAGAGTGGCATTAAAAATGAATATTGTAGCTAAAAAAGTTAATACATTTGATCTGCAGTTAATCACCTCCCACTGGGGGGGAACGGTACCATAATAAATAGTTTTTCTGGCTGGCAAAGGTAATGTTTAGAAGACATTTTGCCTTGACTTTTCAATTTGGGAATTCAAAGTGTATAGAACTCAATAATTGGTTTAATTTGGAAGTTTTACATTACAGTCTTGATGAAGTTCATTTACTGTGCATCAATAAAAGGGATGAGAAAATGCTTAGGAAGTGCTGCTTTCTGAACCCCTCTTTTAGTCTGGTAAAACATGGTGCAGCTTCCCTCTTGTTACCTATAAATCATTCCAAGTACTGAACGTTATATGACATGAATAAACAAAGGTGTGACCTGGAAAGATGCAAGATCAGTTTTCAGCTTGACAAGGCACATGAGGTGAGGTAATTGATCCATTTGACTTGTAGCAACATGAGAAATACATTTGATTCCCTTAAACACTTAGGTATATGTGATGTTACTAGCTTTAGCTTCCAGGGGCTTGCAAATGTTTCTGCCCTGAATTCAGTCTTGAGAGACAGCTGCTGTTGGGTACAAGGGGAATAAATTGAAGGTGGGAGTAAGCTCTTTACTTGTCACATAGAAACGTGACTGCTGAGAGGCTGGTATTTGATTATTCCAAAGTAATACAAACAAGTGTATAAGGTAAAATGTCAGTTGGGATGGTTTTACTTTTAGCCTTTATTACCTGTATTTAAGGCCCATCTATTCAGCTGGAGAACTTGGAGTACCTCTAATCTTAAATGGTCTATTGCTTAAATTTGCTAATTGCTAATGCAATTTAATATTATGCTTATTACATTTATCTTTTATTTTCAGAACTGAATCTCTTTCTGATGTGAAGCTTTACTAAATGACATAATTTTCCATAATATTAGCTGCTGACTAGCTATAGTTCATGATTTCTAGAACTAAGCAGGCAAATTCTGCTGCAGAAAATGTGATTACAGAATGTTTTAAAGCTATAGAAGTTCTATAAAGTATATAGACATCAACATTACTTATTGGCAAAATGACCTGCCTAGGTTTAAGAGTTACTGTGTGTAGGTTTCAGCACAGTAGTTGATCAAGGTTTCAGTATTTCACTTGGTTCATCAATACTTGTGAATTTTTATTAGCTGCTTTTAATGATCTAAATTATAAATTATTTAAGTCTGTTAATTGTTACCAATAATGTTACTGCTTTCATAATATAAATCAAGCATAGCATCCTATTTTGGATGCTATTGGAATGGCATCCTAATTTATTTTAAAATAAATGTTGATTTTTACAGGTTTCTAAGACAAATACTTTTATAAATGAAAAGCTTAATTCTTGCCATTTCTATTGATGATCAAAGCAGTGAGTATCTGTCTGTCTCCTGGGATTGTATCTTTTGAATAAGAAATAATAAAAATTAATTTGCATTACACTGACATAACACGCAATTGTAGGAAAAACCTGTTACACTAGTTGATCAAAAGAGATTATTGTAGAGAGAGTGCTTGGCAGAGGAGACAACTCTGGAACAAATAATACTGAAAGGAGGCTTGTAAATGAGTCAACTTTATTTGAGGCTGGAGTTAAAGGACTAAACAAAGACATACTTATCCAGCTGTTGGTATTGCTTTCTATGGTATTGTTGTTCAATGTGTAATGAGAAATAACAAGTCTTTCCATGTTCTGCACCCACCCCTCACAGGGATGTTTGTTCAGTTTGCTATGTTGGTCTTTCCAAGAAGATGAATCTACTGTACTGCTAACAGGGATAGGGATACTAATTAATCTCATTTAGCAAACCCCGTTGATATTATAGCATTTGTCAGTGTGGTAGGGTCACTGAAGTTATTTCTTTAATGTTTATTTTATTTTTAATCTTGACTGAAGGTGGTTCTGTATAACTATGCAGCATAATTAAATTGAAATTGCATGATATCAGATTGCAATTTTAACTCACAAAAAGCTAGACAATTTTTGGTTCATGTATTTCAGGTGCCTAAAGTTCTCCAAAATTAACTGCCACTACTCAATTGCACTAAAATGTGCAGAGTGGCTTTTGATATATTTATATTTCATTCCCTGAAGCAAAGCAAATTAGATTTAAAAATCATGTCTGAAATAACTGAAATAAATATTCCACTTTATTTATTATAGCAGTTCATGAGCACACCTGGATAACCAAGGAGTTTTAAGAAAAGGAAAGACAATCTGGAATTTTATTAATTATGCAAGTTCTGCAGGAAGCAAATATTAAAATTGTAAAGAATGGGACCCCTAGATTGTTTTTTATTTTTGTAAGAACTCAAAGGATATGCCTGTGGTGAAGTTTTAATTTGGATGGGTTATGCTTTTGAAATTAATCTCTTGATCATACCAAATTACAGTTCTTTGCTGTACATCATGAAATGGAACATGAAACTTTCATAATTTTGTAAGATGTTCCATGAAACTAAATTTCTGTTGTGGCTTAATCCCAGCCAGCAGCTAAACCCCAGAGAGCTGATCACTCACTCCCCCACCAGTGGGGTTGGGAGAGACAGCTGTAGAGTAAACACTGGGAAATCCATGGATTCAGATAAAGGAATGGGACTGGAAAAGTTTACTAGGGAATGACAAAGCTGCAGGCACAAGCAGAGCAAAAGAGGGAATTAATTCAGTGTTCTCCAGGGGCAGGCAGGTGTTCAGCCCTCCCAAGGAGGGCAGGGCCTGTCACGTGCAGTGGGGACTTGGGAAGACAAGTGGCATCACTCCAAATGTCCCCCCTTCTTCCCCCAGTTTATATACTGGGCATGATGTGACATGGTCTGGAGCATCCCTGTGGTCAGTGGGGTCTCCTGTCCTGGCTGGGTCTCCTCACAGCCTCCTGTGCACCCTCAGCCCTCACCAGCGTGGCCCTGTGAGAAGCAGGAAGGGGCTGAGCAATAACAAAAGCATCTCTGTGTTATCAGCCCTGTGTTCAGCACACGTCCAAACAGCCCCACAGCAGCCACTGCAAAGAAAGTCAGCTGCAGTCAAAACCAGCACAACTACAAAGTAAAGTCCTAGGAAATGTGTATTTTGTGGATGTTGGGTTTACTCTACAAATCCACTGCCGTCGGTCCTTGCTGCTTGGTCACGTAGGCACAGCCAAAGCTGGGGCTAAAGTTTCATCAAATCTGATATCAAACTGAAATAATGATGTGCCATGAGCACTATTGCCAGCCAGAGATAGTCTTCCACAGGAAAACTTGTGCTAATGAGGAATGTGATGAAGATAAGTCCTACTCCTGTGAAATAGGTTGATACCTATTGAGGACTGTCAGATTCTATGAGGAAGGAGAAGGGTGTTTAACAATTGTGTGAGGAAGGACCAGTACCTTTAGGTGTCTTTGTGCTTTTCACGTAGCACATAAGACATCATGGTTGGCTCTCAGGAGCACCACTGGAAGCCACCTGAGTTGCTATAATTTGTTTCTCGCATTATTGTCAACAGAGTTTTGCTCAATATGTGAGATCTCTCCTGTAATCCAATGTGGTTCAGAGTTGATAGGATTCACTTTTCTGTGGTCTTTGAGTAGAGTTGGACACTTGGTGTGAACATCTGTAAATATTTACAACCTGACATTCATCTGTGATGGATAAAGGATGATGCAATCAAGGACAGGGGTAGGGATTAAACTAAATACTAAATAATGCAGCTGGGTAAAGGTAAAAGCTGGCCAAGAGATTGCAGCTAATAACAATTCCCTTCTAGATGAAGGTGAAGTATAGAAACTGGTACTATTGCAGCAGGTACTGTCCAGTGATAAAGGCACGAGCAGGTGGTGGATTCTGTTCTCTTAGAGAAAAAAATTAAGAGGACCACAGAATTTTTACTATTGATTTGTGTAGTATATTTATGTCATCAACCTGAGGAGCACTGCTTAGTTAAAAATTAAATATATCTGTATAAGTACACCTCTTTGCTTCATTAAGCTTAGTAAATTTTAGTTCAAAGTTACAGAATATTGTACTTTTATTTAGGAAGCCAAGTAGATATTTTTTTCCTTAAAACAAAGATACTGCATAATATAAAGATTACTGAGGTGCCTACAATGAATGCTAATGACAATTTCTTCATCAATGCTTCACTGTATTCGGACTATTAAGTGTTCATATTTGACTGAATTTATGAATACATAGATTAATAATTGCAATTTTTTTTCTGGAAAGAATCATTACTGCAAACATAATTTGAGCCATGTTCATTGTTCATTTTAAAAAAAATTTTCTTTTGTGAGAGAACTTCTTCCTATCCTTTCCGAATAATCTCTTGGATATGGTTAGGAAAATGACAGAGAAAAAATATGACACTAAAATATACAACTAGTACAATGCAAGTATTTAGTTTTGTTGTGTAGCTGAGATAAACTAATTTGCCATTTTGAATCTTGTCATGTGTGATCACATGATCTCTTCATTTAAAGAAGTAATTGTTTATGTAACTTCTGGAGAAGGTCTAACTTTTGGGCCAGTACTGTGGTTGCCCCTGCCTTTGAGAGCAACCAGATGAGAGAATTTCTAGGAACCTACCTCTAATCCATCTGGTTTTGGTTTAGATTAAGCCACTGTTCCCAGTAGTTACTAAAATTCATCTCTTGGAAATCAGGCATTTCAGAAATTAAAACTGCTTTAATGTGTAGTGGTTCAAGTATAGATTTTAGCGTGGTTTTGTAAATAGGAACTGTCACTTCTACCACCAACAGTGTGATAGTCTTTTGGTATCTTATTTCACTGTTTACTGAAAATACAGAGAGGTGTAAAATATCTTTATTATATAGTCTACAGTCTCTTCCATCTGTGAGTGCACTGCCACAGTCTCGTTCTCCATCTGTCCCTGATTCTATCATATGGTTGGTTCAGTACAACCTATGGTTGTTTTCTTTGGAAGAGTCTCAAACAGAAACTGAGTGAACACAACTGAGTGAAATGTTTAAGCATATTGCTGTTATTTTAATGTTCCAAATTTTAGCACTAGTGATTTAGATTTTGGTTGTTCTAAGTCAAATCCTGAATATAAATTGAGTTTGGATTTTTTTTTCAGGGGTCTTAAAACATTTTTTTTTGTTTAATAACCAGTAAAAAGACATGCTCGAATGCTTTGAATCTAAACCAGCTGGGAATACGAGTTAATAAGTTTAACAATAGTGGGGATCACATGTTCTATAGCAAAGTATGACAAATAACAGTTTAAGATGTAATAATTGCATTTTACATTGTCCTGGTATTTCTGAGGATAGGGGATTTTCATCCATGAAGCAAACTCTAATATAAGTATGTCTGGAAAAAACTGCAAGCCTTGGAGTCACTTACTCAGGAGGAATTCTGCTTAAGGTTCTAGCCCTTCTCCTTATTTGACCTTGTTATTTATGTATTTCCACTGAATTATGGGATCACTGGTAACTAGAGACTCATAACACTCAAGTTACTAACAAATGTTTATGGAAGTGAACATGAAAATGAATGAATGTAGAAAATCTGATGCTGGATTTTCTTGGCTCTGCGCAGCATTACTGTTTTTAGTGCACAGTTCTAATTGTCAGTGGAATGTCTGGGAAGACAATTTTCCTTGCCTCTCATGTTTCTATAGCTATGTAGGTTAGCAGACTGTTATACCTTCCAGAGCTGTCCTTTTTTCCACTAGTCCCATAATGCTGCATGATGTTAAACCTTGTTTAACACATGCGGAATGTTAAAAACACTCATGTATTTATTGATCACATTTCAGGGACCAATTTAGTCTACAGATTATTTTAGGGTACTAAAAAGAATTGCTTTTAATTCTGAAATCCAATTCATGAAGTTGTAGAGAGATAGAAATGGCTTGGATTTTCCCTTCTGGATTGATCTAGAGTTATTTGACTAGCATTGGCATATCATGAAGAAATATTTTTATGCTTTTAAAGGTTTTTAATAGAGCTCATTATAATGAGCTGTTTAACATAATCAGATTAGCAAAATCCAGTATCTTTGTTCCTCAACTGTATTTCTGCCTCTTTGGTCACTTCTTTCCCCTGTGCCCCGTCCTTGTTAACATAGCTCAGTGGATTGCTGTCATCTTCAGGGGATGCCTGCCAAGGTTTCAGCTCAGCTACTGGCTGGTAATCTTGGCTATAAATACATCCTCCCTCTTCAGACAAGCTTGTAATAAATGAGGGAAATTATTACCTCACACAAATCTGAAATTTCAGCATGGATGCTGTGTGTTAGGTGTCTAGAAACAAAATCCCACTTTGTAAAAAACACATCTGAAGAGCTGCTCCATGCAAACCGTATAAAAGTGCCCGTATTGTCAAGTTGTTGGTGAGTAACTGCTGGTGCTTCTGTGCTATGGGTGGATGTTTAGAGAGGTTGACTGTCATGTGTGGGTCGTGTTTGCAGCAAGTCTAGCACAACAAAGCCTACAACTTGACCTGTAGGGGCTCTCTCTGTCAGTGGTGAGGGACAGGGGTGTGTAGGTCAACAGATGGTAGTTACAGGTAGTTTTCGAGGAGGATTTTTCCTCAGCCCACGAGCATACATTCAGTCCTGAGAAGACACGCTGTGCTGCTGTAAGCACTGGTTATGCAAGTTTCACTGACAAGGCTTGTGGCGAGGGATTGCGAGAGCAGCAGGAGAGCTCGCTCTCTACCCAGGGTTCTGATTAAACTCCATTCTTGAGGCAGAGCTGCTCTTTGAGCACTGCCCGATGCTGTTTGGCTTGTTATTGAAGGAAGAGATTGCCCACAGGTAATTTGATAATTTCTTTGTCAAATCTAGAACTGGGACCCCGCATAATAGAACAAGTTACGCTTGAATTATACCTGGACTTGACATCACTGGTTTCCTGTTCCATTAGAAAGCTGACTTGCATGGCCCCAGACATCTGCCATGGTTCAGATGGGCAGTGTCAGAATAAATGCCCCTATGGGAAGAAAGGGAAACTAGGAAAAATATTTTGCAATAACCTCATGTATATTATTTCATTCTAATGATCTGTCTGGCAAATTTGATGGGCTCTACTTCTATTAAGGAAGAAAGCAAAGAAAAATAGACAACTGAATATATGTGTGTTCTAGCAAGCAAATTTAATTTCCTCATTGGCCACAGATACACTATGTCTTGACAACACAGATAAATACAGCCCTTGGTTAAGAGGTAGAGGTATCTGTGAATGATGAAAATCCATTCTGATGCTTAAAGTGCATGGAAATCCTGCTCTGTGTTCACCTGTACTTGTGCAGCCTAATGATCCTTTTGTTAATCCCTGAGCCAGGGACTGGATCAGAAAATTTCCCTGGGAAGAAAGAAAGGTATTGCAGGAGAATGAAAGGATAAGTGGATGAAGTGTATGTATATGCACATATCCCCTCTTATTTTCTTTTTTCCTCATTTATTTTGAGCAATACTTGTTATGGATTTTCCCTGCACTTGTAGGCTTATTCAACCTTATGTCACATCCCTGTTTGTGCTAATACAGCAAACTAATTGAGGTTAAAAATAACCTCTATCTGGAGCACATACTTACAGGCACAAAGCCACTGAGAAAAGAGTGAGAGCATCCAAATTTATCTAGCTCCTCAGGCTAAATTCCAAATTTTGCAGAAGAATAGAGCTCAGGAAGGAAAGCTTGGGAAGGTGGTCTCTGGAGAGATGAAGGAAATGTTCACAGGTGCTGTGAGAGAAGAGTGTTGACCAGGAGCATCTTTTAATTCAGTATTGTGTGAGTTGAGAGAAAAATATTAATTCATCAATATTAATACACTGAAAACAGAAGGTTTTTTTAAAATTATAATTAATGCAACACTGTTCCTTTCACCTGAGCAATCTTTTTGGTGATGAACCTAGAGAGCCCCTGAACAGGCAGCCATCAATAGTAAATATTTCACAATCTGATAAAGGAATATTTACTGAAGCTGATAGAGGCAATTGCTTCCTAACGATACTTTGGATTATTTTTTTTTAAATTATAGTCAAGGAAGTGCTATTTATATATTGTTTGTTTAAGTATAAATTATTTTATGATACAGTTTAGGTGTATGAAAAAATTAAATGATTTTGTGGTAATTTTCACAAAGATACATGTTCAGCAATGATTAATTCTGCTGTGCTGCTACAGTGCATATTGCTCTGTTTTTCTTGAGTTTTCAATATCCAGCTTTATGTTGGCTGTATCTAGAGCAGGTGTTGTAACATTAAATTGAATAGATTCCATAATAATTAATATGCACTGTTCTTTTGTTCAGTAATATTTAGTTTTATTCTTCTCTCTGCACCCCTGAGGCAGACTTTGGAGAGGAGTTGGGGTCAAGAGGTTCCAGGATATTGAGGTTGCCTCTTCTCTCTCTGTAGATATTTATGGTGAATTTTTGTCCCCCCCCATCTTTCCAGGAAGTATGTGAAGTTTGTCTGCATGTTTCATCTTTTGAAATGCCTACTAGTCAGATGAACTGCTCTGTATATCAGTGAGGGGAAGTCAAAATATATTTTGGAAAAAAAGGAAAGCTTCTGCTGCTTCTAACGTATATATCCTTTCTACATACTGGACTAAAATAGTTGTATATCACCCTTTCTATATTTCAACTCTTGTTTATTTATATCAACATATTGGGATGCTCCCAAATGTGTTTATTTTTATAATAGCAAATCAGCGTGCAGGAGAAGTAAACCATGCAACTTGGGAATTGCTTATCAGCTGTATAATGAAGATGAATGGCAAGCTAAATCTCATCTGATTATGCAAAAGTAGCTTTTTATGATAGCAATGCCTTTGCTTTGTGGTTTGTAGAAAGCTGGGCATCACGCATCTGATTAATCATGTAAAATTAGATGGAAAGAAAGAAGAGGAAAAAAAAGTGGTGCTGTGTATTCTGTGTCTTTTCCAAGCAGGTGGCATTACCTGATGTTTAAAATCTTCTTTGTAGGCAAACTAAGAATATAAAATGATTGTGAAATTCTTAAGTTGTAGTGAGCCTCATTAAGAACTGGACCTACTAATGTGACTTCCAGAATATAATAACTAATGTAATCTATTAATGGTAAATATTTGCCAGGGTTGGTTACATCTTAAGTTGAATGGTATAAGGCACCAACACAAAGACAGTCCTAAACTGCTAATCTTGACTTTCCTGTGGGATCTAAATTAATGCAAATTTGTTGATAGCATCTTCAATAATAGATTTCTGCATCCAGCTGAATCCAGCTTTTATTTACCTTGACTCAGAGGTTCAGGCCTTGGATCTCCATTACCAAAATTCAGTTCTTCTGTTTGTTTTCTTTGTTTGTTTTTCTTTGTTTTGCTCCCCCCTCTGTGTTTGCTCTCTTATTTAGCCTTGGAAAGTGCACAATAAAACTTCTTGCATAAGTTTCGATTGTCCTTGAGATCTAAAACATTGTAATGAGAAATCTCAAAAGGCACAGGATGGCTCATCCTGCTGTATTCCTGAGCCACTGCTTTATCAAGGAGAATCATAAACCTTGGAAGATTTGCAGATGTCTTTTCTTGGGAGATTTTCAGAGTGATGCAGTTCAGAAATCCTCCTTCTGAATTGAATGTTAGCACAGCAAACTGGATCTGTGGAGGACAGGAATTGTTTATTGTCACAACAGTAAGTGACAAACTGTACAGTAAATTACTGGAGCTGTTTTTTAGGGCTTAAAAGAGAGAGAAAAGTATCAGAAAGTAAGGGGGAACTGAGTCAGATAATATGAGTATGTTTTCTGTTCATCCCCAGACTTTCTGTGAAAATGAGGGCACTTACACAGCAATGAAAGGTAATGAAAGCAAATTGTTATTGTTCAGCATCATAAATACCCATAAAACCCCAGACCTAAGCACTGATTGTGCTTTTTCATTGATGTGCCAGAATATATCTTGCTTTTTGCAAGGATTTTGTGTTGTGACACAGCAGTATTTTCTGCATATTACTTTTGTCACCAGCACTAGAGCTAATCTCCTCAATGACGTCCAACTCCACCATGTCTGCATTATTACCTTGTTTATAACTGCACTGTGTTTCTGCTGTGCTGCAGAGAAGGGTGTCCTAATTTACTTGAAATAGTGGCTGCTTGAGGATAGGATGCTCAGGCAGTTACTGCACATTCAGTTTCTGGTGGTTGATTGAAACTAGAAGCTTTATGCCACATTTCAGGGCTATTCTGAAGTGATTTGTGACATGAAAAGATAAGACCGGATTGTAAGAACTCAAAATGGATCTGAGTGGCTCATTTGAAAGCAAGATGCCCACACTTTCTCTCCTCAATCACACAGTTCCTTCTTTTCCCAGCTAGGAACTCCAGCTTTCAGAGTGAAGTGTTTATAACATGAAATCTCAGTCTCAGAATGTGCTTTAATCTCAGGACTGAAATGTGCTTTAATGTCAGGACTGAAATTAACTGTTTTCTAATGGGAAACTTCACCTACACATAGGGAGACAATCAAGGACAGGCAGCTGACAAGTGTCCTGGAATTGGTTCAAAGATCACTGCTTTGAAACCTACAGAATGTCCTTTCATCTTCAGGTGGTTTAATTACTTGAACTCAAGTTTCTATTTTCTTTCAAACAATATTGTTGTAGGCAGAATGTGACCTTGGCCTCTGGCAGTGATTGGAGTGCCCCATGTTTTCATCTGAAGGGTGCACCCAGTTTGCCTGATGAGAACCAGGTCTGTGAACATGCTGGTTTTGGTCAGCTGAGGAACAGCTGAGGAGCTGTTCCCTGGTGAAGGCACCTGCCTCACAGGGTCACGGGGAGTGAAACTCTGTCAGTGGCACATTCAATAAGAAGCAACACTCCTTGAGTCTATGGAAAGATGAAGTTCCATTTGCCTGGTGCAGTGTAAGAGTTCTTGCTCAAAATGCAGCAAACAGGACACACCTCTGGCAGATTTGCTGACAGGTGGCTGCTGAAGTCCAGGTTGGAAAGTCACTTTTGTCTTTTGACATCAGTGTGAAGGGGATGTAATTCCCTGCTGCTTTGGACCAAAACAGTAATTCATGCGCAGAAGGGTACAAAAGAGGTGTAGAAATTTAAGTGATACCCTTACACCTTTTTCATACTGCTCTTAGAGTTCAGAATAAGGAAGAATCAGGTCTTGGTAAGTGTTGGATGTCTAGAAATAGATGGTGTGCCCAGAAACTAGGAAAGTAGTTTGTGATGGAAGGGTTGTAGTTTTATCATCGGGAGCCTGAATGAAAGAATTGGTTTCTTATATGATCCCAAACTCCGTGCCAGATGCTGATCCACCTCTTTGGATCAATTTTTGTCTATAAATAGCTGTTCTTCTCTCTAAAGCTTCTGCTTTGGAGGATTTGACTTTGCAGAACTTGTCAATGCTTTTAGCACTTCCAGAAAGGTAGCCTTCATTCTGTGGTTTTAATTGAACCCCATTCATTGTACCCTCAGTCAGTAAACAGAAGAAAGGTGACAGTCTTTTCTTTCCAGTATCACCTTTCTGTCTTCCACTTGACGAATGAATCAGTGTCTTTGATTTTAAAAAATTGCCTGAGTTTCACATATGTTTAGTTTATTTCCTTTGAAAATGTTTATTTAGGTGAAGGTTTTTCTTGGAGTGAAGAGTGTAAAGGCAGACAAATGAAATACAAGTGAAAAAAGGCTTATTGAAAAAGATTCACTTAAGCATCACTAGCAATAGGTCAGGCCTTGTATATAAAAAAATTCTATCTGTATGATGTTTTCCCTTACAAGATGGAAATAGAGACATCCAGTCAACCTTCACTAAGAAATTGCTATGAACGTAGAGCATCTGAGCACAGGAGCTGCTCTGTGCTCCTCAGAGATTTGCCATGCAGTTTCAGAACAACCTCTCAGTTGTGTAAAAAAAAAAAAAAAAAAAGAAAAGGTTTGTCAGATGGTGTTTTTTCAGCTTGATTGTAGCCTGTCAACTTCACCTTTAAATGTCACTTCCTATTCACATTTGCCTGTTACAGGTGCAAAAATTCCAAAATTACTGTCGTGATTCTGATATGTTTGTGTTTTGTAGGAACGTTTCTCAGCAAAATCTGTTCTGGGAAGCAGGAATTCAGAGCATGCCTGCAAAATAACACTTCATATACGCCTGCTTCATACTTGGAAATGCAGACTCTAGCCATTGATCTCGAGCTCATTGGAGGGGAAATCGTGTCAGCAGTAGTGAGATGAGTATCAATGTGTTTCCTGGTGTAGACAGGGGCTTGCTTAGCACTGCTAAACTCTTGATTCCAGCTGTTAGCAGGATGGCATGTGCAATTACTTGTGAGACTGACAGTCTGTATTGCCTCATTTATAGTTTTTAAGGGTATGTAAAGTGCTTTAGCACAGCTGAGCCAGAATTTAAAACCCTTGTGAAAACATGGGAATGTTGTGTTGTTGTGATTAAAGGAAACTGAAGCGTGACCTAATGGCAGCTTAGCTGAGAAGAAGAAAGGATGAACGCTTTTTTTTTTTTTTTTTTTTTTTTTAAAACAAAGCTAAAATCCAGCAGAAGGAGGAGCCTCATTGCTGGAGGCTATAGTGGTTGATGTGTGGATTAGGTATTCTCTAAACAATTAGGAAGTAAGTGTTTGTGCTGCTGCATATTTAGAGAGGGTCAGGGAAATTATAACATGGATTTCTTTAGGAACAGTAATTAAATATAGTAATTACTGAAGAAAATATCATTCTATATTTAGAGCCTTTATTTCATATCTAATTTGAAGAAGAGTTTCCCATTTGAAAATTATAGTATTATAATTGGCTTTTTCCCCTCTTTTTGAGTTAACATTGTTAGAACATAGTAGCTAACTTAGCAAATATCTGTTAATGAACAAGTAATTTATATTAAAATATATTTAAATAAGAATTATTACCTGTCAGTCAAGGCATTGAGAGTGCTTGAGGTTTTTCCTTTTAACTTTTTAATGTATTTCTGATAATTTTATTGTTTTTTTCTCTTCTGTTTCTTAGAATGTTTGTATGAAGTTCTCTTTAGCTGAGCTTGGTTTTCAGAATGTGTTTTTTTCTGTTCAGATGATGGAGATTTTGCTTTATCAAGTTCAGTAGGTGTTCAGGGATGTATCCAGTTCCCCCCTTTGAATTGCTGTGGGGTATCTGTAGCAGCACTGCAGCCTCAGCTGTTGGGGCTCCCCTGTGTTGGCCAAACTGCAGGAGCAGCTCTGAGTGCAGGCAAGGCTTCATCCAGGAATGGTGCCTGGCACTTGTCACCCTCATCACAATCAAATGAGATCTGTCAGGTTTATGATTTGTGTGTCTGGTAGGAGCCATCTCAGTGTGTTTCTGACTCTTGATAATTAATGAGTTTTTGAAGGACAGATATTAAAACAAACATGTTCAAAACAAAGCTGCCTTTTTAATTTTTTTTTAAGATTTTTTTGGTCAGAAATATTCCTTTTCAGGCAGATGCAGAGCTCCGTCAGGGTTATTCTTGAGCATATTTTGGAACAGTATGCCTAAGTAATTATTCTGAGTTATTATTTAGGAAAGAAATTGAGGGGTAGTCTAGACTTGAAAGCTAGCTCTATGTTAAATAATTAAGTACAGCTGGAAAAAGGATATCTTTAATGAATGTGTTTTGTATATAACTTTGCTGACAAGCTTCTAACTGAACTTTCTTCCCTTCTTGGTCTTTCTTCTTTCTGAAGTCCTTGGATTGACCACTACTTGAAATTTGTTTATTTCTTCTCCAAGCTTTTAATCTAAAATATCTGTACCCAGACACTGCATTACACAGGCAGCCTTCTTAAAACTGGCTTAATCCACTTCGTGTAAAGACAAGTTGTGTTTCAGTTATATTTTGTGAAAAAGAGCCAAACTACTTAAATAGTAGTTTGTAGTACTTATGTCACTTCTTCAAGTGTGGAAGTTTGCTAGTTTGACAGTTAAAGCTGGAGTTCAGATACACATCATTTTTGAAAAGTTTTTTTTTTTTTTTGTGCTGTGTAACTCTTGCCAGCTGACAGAATAACCTTGGCAGAGTGCAGCCTTTGCTTCTTTTCCATACATATTTATTCTGCTACCCTAGGATCATCCAATGGGAATTCATTACTTCAGCTATGATTGAAGAAATCTTATTTTTAATCTAAGTAATTTTCTGTGAAGTTTAATTCATAACATAAGAGCGCCTCCTGGGTAATAACTAAAAATTATATATTTTTAATGAAAAGATTTGCCTTGAATCCTCAGTGTCCAGCAGACTTGCCTCCCACTCTCCAAAACTCACAGATCATCTTTACCATATAATGTTTAGTATTTCGTTACAATTTAATTACTGGACTAATTCAAGATTAACAATAAAAATTGTCTCGGTTGGATTTAGGGGCTTTTAAGAGTTGTAGGGGTGATTGGTTTCCAGTTGGTTGTCTTACATTAAGAAACACAGAATTGCTTTGGGAAGAGCTCAGGCTAATATGACTTGCAGGCTCTATTTTTCCAGTTTGAACACTGGCACAGATTTATCAAATCCCTATGACTGTGTGTGTGGGTTTGTGAAAATGCTCAGTGGTATTTCCAAATGGCCCTGAGTCCTCTGCGTTTTACGTTCCCGAGTGACTTTTAGCAGCATCTTAGCTGCAGTCTGAATTGATCACCTGGCAATGAAGAGAAGCGGCCTCAGTTTCTGGGTTAGTCAGAATAACCCTGCAGAAGTGGTTGTGAGCCCCAGAACATGCAGAGGGGTGATGGGCTGGCGTTCACAAGTCTGGCTCTGTTCCTGCTTCTGGCTTGGGTTTATTGTGTGAGCTCAGGCACCAGGCCCTGCTTCAGTTTCCCTTCATTCTACTGTGCCTTACCTACTTTGGGAATCCCTTCTCAATAAAAAGATCTACTTCTGATTGCATTTTTACAAATAATAGCTGACCTGCGCAAAGCATATCTGTACCAGATATACTATTTGTTGTTCTATATGTTAAATGCTAAAATGAATAAACACCCCCCCCCCCAAAAGCCCCATATGAAAACCCACACTAAACCTCAAACATAATCACATAATCCTTTCTTCCTTACTTTTTTTTTTTTTTTTCCCCCCCGGGATCAAAATATTTTACACGGCTCTTTGCAACTTAATTTAAAATTCAGTATAATCATAGATCAGACAGCATGTTAAATCTGAATTAAAATCTTAGCAGTTTTTAATTTTAAATTTGGATGCCAATTTGCACTTGTACATTAATGAATTGAAATAGTTTCATGAATTTTGGAGAGTATTCAGCCTTTTGGGGGAATTATTTTTTCTTTTTGATACCTGGTGATGGCAAATATAGAAGTATTAGATTTGGTGACATAAAGTAATACCTGAAAGTGATCTGAGGTCTCATAGGTATTTTTAAATGATTCTGTAATTTATTTGTGAACTATTCTGTATCTTGGGAACAACTCCTGGTTCCTAGAGTGTCATGAGATTTTGTTTTTGCAGAGTGCTCTTTCAGCTAGATGCCTTTAAAACACCCAGAGAAACACTGTAGATCTGTGCCACTCTAGAATTTCAAAAGTGTACATCAAAAGCTTAAAAACATTGTGGTGTCTGCACAGATTGACTTTTGAAGAATACATTAAAATTTATTAAATGTAAGTTATTTTGTAATGTGATAACGAAGCTGTGCACCAATTAAGTACTTGTGATCTTTTTATTCATAGTTTAGGACAAAACATTGCTAATTGTCTTGCAGGAATTATGGATAGTGATGGTGTATGCAGCGTCTTTCAGTTCCAGTGGTAGCTCTTGCATTTTAGCTGAGAATGGGTATAAAATTATTGAATTACATCTTTTAACAAAAGGTTGTTTCTCTCCATGCTGTGTGAGAAAAATTCAAATACTTGTAGATGACGTGATGTATTTTCACATGGAACAAAAAATTAATGCCTCAGAAAATGTAAAGGATGCCTGCATTTAATGGTGAAATCTCAGAAGTGCTGTTAATATCTTTCTGATTAATAGTGGAAAGAAAGAGATGAACTGAACATATATGGACTCAATTAACAGGAAAATCAGTGAAAAGGAGAATTAATTTATATAGGTTTAAACATTTTTTAGCTAAGACCTGATTCCTGCTATTGCTTATCAGTCCTGACAGTTTTGCCAGTTGATAGAAAAGCAAATTTTATTCATAATTATTGTCTGTGGGTACATGGCATCACAGCTTAGCTGGATGAAAGTGGTAATTGTAGAAAGTTCTGGAATGACACAAAGAGCTTCAGATTTTGCTTTTCTAATTAATTTGCCTGTTCAGTTGTGTGGTTTCTGTGCTGTTTTTTATTTATTAAATTTAATTTTTGTTTTTTATTTGTTTCTCCATTAGGAGCTGCCTAGGAACCCCCAGGCTGAGCTGTACATTTAAGGTTCACTTCAGTGTGGACTGTGCTAACAGTGCTCCCACGTGCTTCATGCTTTTGTGCAATGTAATGAGAAGCCCAGAAGTTCTATTTATTACATTTACTTGTTGCTTAAATACCACAGGAAGGACTAACAGGAATTTGATTTAAGGTGTCGGTTGCACAATATAGTTGTAGTTAATTGAAGAACTTTAGATCTCCAAAAGGTTGTGGGGTTTTGATTTGTTTGGCTATATATATTGGGTATATAGGTATGGGAGCACTATGAAATATTCATCCGTGATGAATAATTCAAATTGTAAATTAATGATTTATTTGCATCTGAATATTGATACCTTCACAGTGAAAATGGGTTTACTTTTCATACTGGTATGTTGATCTAGAAATTTCAAGGAGCTGGCTTGCTTACTTTTTTTTTACAGATTATCAACAATTATCAGAGGGCAGGATTGTTTGAAAAGTTGATTGAAGTCTTCCTACTTGGTCAATAAAGTAATTAAATAATCTCAACCAGTAAACACCCATAACTGTAGCCAGAGATAGTGACAGCCCCCCTTGTTGTGCCTTGGGTGAAAAACAAGGTGCAATGCTTGGAGCATAAATTTGGAATCTAACTCTGCCTGAATTTCAATTCTGATGACATTTATAATAATATTAAAAAAATTAATCTTACTCCTTCAGTTTTTCTGTGTGTGAATGATGGGACATGGCTTGTCTCAGAAGAATATGACTGTGGGTAAGTGACATAAGCTCAAAACATCATGTGAGCAGTGACCTAGTGTCCCTGCAGTCTCTTCACTCACTGTTTGCTTTTACCTCTGACTGCACAGAGTCAGCTCATATGAATGGTTTTGGGGGGTGTGTATGTCCCTGTAATTTAGCTTCTTTTTTTTTTTTTCTGCTTTGATGGTATTTTCTGACTCTAGTTTAACATAGTAAAAGTTGCTGTGCTGTGTTTGGCTTCTGAGCTCATCAGTAACATTTTTAATTGCTACAAAAGTGTTCTGACAAGCAAACCTTTTATGAACTTGGAGTGGGGAGAGAGAGAATGGGAAAAGTCTCTTGCATTGCTTGTCTATTATTTACTGGCTAAAGAGATATCAAAAGTGTTCTTATAATGGAATTTCAAAATGGATCTGGAACTTTATTCCTCCTGCTATAACTGCTTTCCAATATTGTTTGAAGAGGATTTCTGGTTTCTTTTCCTTTGTTTTCTTCTTATTGTTAGTCACAGTCACTTTGGTATATGGATGTGTGCTAATTATTCTCAATCAGTCTGTTTAAATAATTCAGAGTAAAGGCCTCAAAGGACCCTCTAGGTAGCAGGTCTGATTTAGAATAGCACAGTCTTTGTAACATGGGCCCTTTTCTTTCCACTCTGCCCTTCCTTCTCTTTTTAATTGAAATGTCTCTTGTATTGGCTTTTAGGGTATCTCTTTTTCAGTGATATTTTATTTAACACTGTCATCCAGATACAAGCTGCTACTGTAAATAATGATACTGTTCCAGACTTTCCTCCGTTTGGCAAATTATCTTCTCGGTGTTCACTTTGTGCTCTGCACAAAAGCAGATGCTAGTTTCTAAATATTCCAGTTAACTGTGTTTGTTTCTATTAGCAATGTCTGACATGCTGGATTTTAAACCTGATCTGTGTTTCAATAAGCTGATTCTAGCCATTGCATTCAACCAGACAGGACTCTCTTAGCTGGCACTAGCCTCAATAGCTCACTTGGAGAATTTAAGAGATTTCACCCCTTCTCACAGATTATTTACCCAACCAGTCTAAATAACAGCATTTGCCAAAATTGCAAGCTGTTTATGAGCATTTTTTCTATTTATCTATTATTTTTATTATTTTAAAGAGATTTGATTCATGCAATAAATTTTGTTTATAAGTTTTGTTTATCTCCTTCTGATAGAAGGATATATGCTCAGAGTTACTCTTCATTGTTTCCATCTAATAAGTTATTGCTAGGTGTAAACAGCATTCTTTGTTTCTATTATTTTCTGCTGTGAAAAGCAGAGTAGTAGCAGAGTTTTGTCAGGAGTTAAGTTCACTGCTGCTACTGACTCCAGCTCGCTTTAATAGTTACTGTAATGCTTTGTCTCAGCTGCTGAGTTGGGGAGAATGAAAGGCTAGACCTAATTTTGGAGTGGTCACAGTGCTGAGGAAGCTCAGTCTGGCACAGGAGCTCCTCTGCAAATTATGCAGGAAAAGCGGATAGTGTTTTAAGGGCATATTGATTTATTATTGTCTCCTGGGTCCAAATTCACATGTTGATGCATCATTAGATTCAAATTGCTGTTGTTTCTCAAGCTCCTCAAGAGAATATTCCACCTCAGTGTTGTGTCTTGTATATATATTATTCAGGGAAATAATATCTGCAGGCTCTGTGGCTTGAACTTGTTTATGGTGGCTTCCAGGCAGAGAATACACTTATCTTTTTGTAACAGAGGGTAGTGACATGCAGAGTACACTTGTTCAGATTCCACTTAGTACAAAAAGAGGGGCAGACCCTTTCAAGGGATCAAATCCTGTCTTGTACTGCTACTGAAATCAAAATCAACAGAAGTAACTCTTGAGCTAGACTGGAACATGACAAAAATGCAGACAGGTCTGCCTTTGTGACGTTACTGGTATCACACAGCCTTTTCTGGTTCTGCCACGAGTTAAGGAATGCTGGCTGAATCCACACTGACTGTGAGCCCTCTTCCACATCCATTCCTTTTTTTTTCTTCTCTATCTTTTCCTCTGAGTGTATTCCCATACAGACCAGCTATTCTGGGTATCCAATTTGCTTGTGAAGTGCTTTTTCTGTCTGAGTGCTGTGTAGTGCCTGGAAACCCTGAGTGGTTTCTATGGACAAAGCCCTGCTCCATGTTGCAAGTTAAAGTCCATCTAGCAGGCATCATACAGGGACTGTTATCTAGAGGAGGGGAATGGATTCACTCTGCTGTAGTTTTCCATTAGTGTTCCACCGCATGTTTTTGCAATTCCTTTTAAGTTTTTGTTTCTGCTAGTCAGTAATTGACATTTATTTTCTCACTGTTGTGACCTCAGGCCTGGAGGCTTAACTCACATTGCAGTCAGTGCTGTCACTGGCAAGAAAAAAATCCTCTTGCTTAAATGGGTAAACATGATTGAACAAAATGTGTAGGCCATCTTAAACCTGAATGGATACAGGAATAGAGCTGTCTGTCTATCCTGGGCAAGTGAAGATGGACATCTCTGACTTTTGCCTGAGTCTGGTCTGTTACACCTCCACTTGTGTTTACCCCAGTGTAGGTTTGGTTTTTCCTTTGTGTATGTGGCCAAACAACAGCATATGTCCAGTTTCCAGACCAGAGCTGGCAGCAGCTCAGGAAGCTATTCTGTGGTTTGTCCTCTTTGCCTGGAACTCCTACTACTGCTCAAAAACCCCTAGAGAAATGGGTGTTGACTTATGTGAGACTCCAAGGCAATGCAGGTTGGAGCCTGGGACTGTACTGTAGTGTGTAGAAATAAAACGAAAATATTAAAGAGTGGACTTTACTTCCTTGGATTAACTGTTCTGATTATCTTGTATTTGTTTAGTTGGAAATTAATGTATGATGTTTTAATGGGTTTCACTACAAAGTTTACAGTATACCCACTTGTTATTCTGCAGTGAATAATTCATTTTGCTAAATTGATAGAGAAGGCTTTCAGTTGTAATTGCTGGAGTCTTTGAAATGTGAAACTGAATTCTTACAATGAAATGGTCATAGGCTGAGTCATTTAGGAAGTTTGTTTAGGTAAGCTGTCAGCTACAGAATCTGTTTGAAAAGATATTTTTGCTCATTTGTTTACCTACTGGGTTGATCTTCAAATTACATTTTATAGATTCATCATTTAGAAATGCATTTATCCTCTGTAGTGAGTGTGTGTATTCATTCAGCACAGAACACCCAAGAGAAACAGATCTTTTCCAGATACAAACTGTAGCTTTTCTTTCTCTCATCCAATACTTCTAGTGACACATTTTTATAATATCCCAGTTCTGCTTACAAACACTAGATTGAGACTTATATCACGTCTTGATTATAATTTTAGAAAAATTTAGAATTTGTCTCCTGAAAATTGATTTCTATGAATTTTTCATAGTACAAGCCAATCACATAAATCTGGTGCCAAAATGCAAAGTGATATGAGAACACCATCAAAATAAGCATGTGTAAACAACTGAATGCTTTCCAACACTTGCCCAGCTGTATTTTACAAATAACACTGAATTAATTTATGTTAATTTTATGTCTGCTAGCTGAATTTAATTTAATACAATAACTTAATATTCTCAGCATATTTGTTCAGGTCTTTAGATTTCAAGGGATTTGTGAGAAATGTGTATTTAACTCAGACTAATACAGTAATGGTAAATTATTTTTCTGTTTTCAGTATTTTTCTACAAATTTGATTTCTACAGTGACTAATATGAGAATATCAATAAAAAAGAGTGAAACAAACTGAGGGGAGGAAAAAAAAAGGAAATTATTGGTTATTACTATTATTTTCTGAAAGCTTCTCAAGTAAATAACTAGAATCATGTCTACCTAAGCCAAATGGTGGCATTTGCACATGCCAGGAATTCTTTGAGAAGTCTCTTGATTCTTCCCATGGTACAGACAAAATAATTTGGAAAATGTTTCATGTTTTGCTGCTGGGACTAGTTTGAGCCTCCTGGTGATGGCCCAACACCCATGAATTGATTATTTTGATACAAATTTAAGTCTCCAGAAGACATAAAAGGTATGAAGACCTGTGTACATCCATTTCCATGTCACAGATGTGTCTTTTGGTATTTTAGCAGTTTCCTGGGTGCAGTGTCCATATCTGGAGAAAGGGCCAGTTCCAGCACTGTATTCTTAATTCAAGTGTCATCTCAATGTGGCACTAGGAAAAAAAAAGATTAGGTAAGGTGTTTTAGATTCAGAATGGCTGCTAGTTTTAGTTTCTTTTATTCACACATTACTACTTCCCTTCTTTTGACAGGTATTAGCTAAAAAATGCATTAAGAAAAATTTAATTCAGTTTCTGCACATGGCTCTTACATTTTCATCCTAGAAAAGAAAATAAAAAGTGCAGAAATCTTTCTCAGTCTTTATTGAACAGTTTTACATAAAACTGTCAGTTCTGAGTATACAGGTTGACTTGAAGAGCTGTCATATGACAGATTTCTGAATCTATTTGCTCTTTTCAGGTGCACATCAAATGCTTTCCATGTAGTTACTGTTCCTTGGAGAATGGAAATTTTTTTTCTTGATCTTTCTATTCTCTATTATTTCTTTTTTTCCCCTTTATTTCCCTAACTGCATATGTGTATGTTTGCTATCTTAAGTCACCAGTACAAATGGAATTCCATTTAGAATTTTGGTTGCATCAGTTGTTACCGAGAAGTGAATTTCAGTTTGCTTAGGTTATCTCAGCTGAATTAAGAAAATTGTCACAAGCTGATTTTTTTTAAAATGGGATCATTTACTTTCCTAAAAGTGATTATAACAGCTTTTAAAATAGCACTGAAAACTACTCCTTGTCAATCATTTTGACTACATGAAATGTGTGAGGTCCAACTGCTTGTGCTTCACCATTGCCTTTGCTTGTATTTTGATTCATAAGAATGCTTAGAAGTCCCGTGCTCTAGAATTATTAATATATTTTTCTCTTATCTTCCACATGACAAATTTTGATCTATAAATATTTCTCTGTTAAAAACAGTGAAACATTGAAGTGTACTGTGTAAAGCTGTGGATTACATAGGATGGTTTTACCAGCTTGCCTGATTGCTTCTTCTGTGAGCATCTGAGGGAGACCACTCAGAGCAGTAATTGAGTGCCTTGACTGAGTCTCTTGTTATTCCTTTATCCTGAATCTCAGGGATAAACAGTTAAGTGGGTGGTGATTACATCATGCACTGAAATGTGTGCCATTTTACAGTAGAATAAACAGACACAGAAAATATAATGAAAGTGCTCCAGGTAAAAAACCAGAAGCTGTTTATTCCAGCCTTTCTGGTTTAATTCACAGAGCCACAAATGATGTATTGTGGAATTCTTTTTGCATTTTGTCTACAACAGTGTTCTGTAGCAGGAATCACCTTGTCTCTTGATTCTTCTTCTTTTATTTGAAACTGAGTCTGCTGATGTTTTCTCACATCAAACCTTGCTATCTGTAAACTGTCTGTTAACATAGGGCTGTACCTCGCAGAAATGCAATTTGGAATCTACGAACTTAGGGGAGTGTTCTTAACTCTTTAAAGACTCTGCATAACTTCTCTTAATGTCTAAATATACTTATGACAAATCTGAGTTTTAGTATTGAAGGAAGAAGTTTGAGGGTGTTGAAAGACCTTAAAATTTCATCTAAATATCTTACAAATATCTCCTGTAAAGAATCTGGTTTACCTGCATGGAGTCACGTTTTTTAGAAGGCTGACATCAACATACAAACTATGACCTCCCTTCCCTTAGTTATTTTTTTCCCTAAGCAAAGCTGAAAACTCCAACCTGTGTAATGAGAATCACTTGTGACCAAAACCAACGACAAATGGGTGGCATTGCACAACACTTTTTATATATGTGTGTATTTACATACCTACCTAATTAATTGTGTTTTTTAGGACACTGACATATCAAATTTTACACTTATAAAACAGCCAGATTCCAGACAGTGCAAATCATACTTTAATATATTATAAAGCTATATAGTAAGCCCACTCTGTGGGCTTCACATGCACATAAAACCAATAGTTACATAAATAATATCAAATGACAAAACTAGAAAGCAGTTTCTGCATACTTTATTTTACAATTCCTCACTAAATATATTTACAGGACACAGAGTTTGCTTTAGTGCAATACATAGTAATGTTGCATAAGTACAAACTGTTGAACTTGTCTAAAAAAATTAAAGAAATAAAGCACTTAACTGATGTTACAGCTAAGTATGTAAAGCAACGTCAATAACTCTGAGTGAAAATGCTAACAGCATCTTTTCTTCTCATAAACTATTTATAGAAACAAACCACAAACCAGCATTACATATTCCAAATTACTACCCCTTGTACAGTACCATATCATTTAAAAAAATTACTTTTTTTAAAGCACATATACTTTACTGTACAGCAACCTGTTTCTACAGATACTGACTTACTCTTTTAATACAAATATGACATTACCGTGGCAGTTTTGAAGAACAAAGTTATCTCAAGATATCAAACATCAGTAACAAACTCTGATAAGCACAGCTTCTTGAGAACCTGCTTTAACAGCATTTCTTCACAGTGATATTTATGAAAGGTTGGAAAAAGAGATTAGCATAAAATATTTCCATCCTTTTTCAGTTTTTATGCAAAAATCATTACTTTATATTGGTAATTATAAAATTACAAACACTTTCTATAAGTAACTGCATCTGTAGTAATGATAGAAAAAGTCATCAGTAAGACACCTAAAATGAGGCTTGCATAATATGAGAATTTGAAGAAAACTAGGTACACCTCATTTTTAAAATAAGAGTAAGGGATGTAACTTAATTTAGAATAAGCAACACAGTTTAACAGGGAACCTGTTATCAATTTAAAAAGCTACTTATTTATTAATAAATGTTAAAAAATAATAAAATTGTGATGAGTTGAAATCAACATTTAAAAAGAGATGATGAAACATTTACTCATAATCTTAGTTTTGGCACTTCATTGGAACAATTACTTTACCAAAGACCAAAATATGTATAAAAGATATACAGCTCCTTGACATACCTTGCAAATATAGTACATAAGTACTGGCAAACACTGAAAACATAGTTAGTTAAACATTCCCACAGATTTGCACATGCATGCACTAGTCAGACGACAGCGTTGTATTTATGTTCTTGGCGGTGACAATCTTGCATTACTTGGGTATTTTAGGCCGTTTCTTCAGCAGATCTTGTTTCTGTTTTAAGTCTTACGAATTCTTTAGCGACTTCATCATTGTTCCTTTGAGAAAGTATTCTAAGGATGGTTAAGCCAGTCTCATCCACGGCGAGGCTCCTGAGCAGGGGGTACCAGGAGGCGCAGCTGCCCCTGTCGGCGATGCCCTGCAGCTGGATCACGGTCATGCCGATGATGCGATCCTCCCGGGCAAAGCAGTAATCCTTCACTGATAGGTGCAGCTCGTAGGCTCCTGCCTTATCTTCCTTACTCAGCAGGCTGTGTGGATTAACAAGGTGAATTTAGAACAAAGAGTGCGGTTTAATTCCCCCAAGGAATTAATTCTCCCTAGAAATCTTGGAAGAATTCAAGTGAGAGCGGTAGTTTAAGTTCTGTAGTTCCATTTTGTTACAACAGAATGTCTAATTTTAAACTTTCTACACGTGTAACCCTTCAGATGTATTGGTGATGGAGCCTCTGCTCTCAGCAGTCTGAATAGAAATGGAATTCCCTCAATAGCTGGAACAGGCAGTTACCTTTCCCTGGAAAGTACATAAAATGTTCTCCAACTGTCAGCACCGTGACTTTAAATCAGCTTCAAAATATACAGAAAATCCCTGGCAGCAGGCATCAAAAGGGGCTTTGTGGTGAGACACAGACAGTGAACTAATTTCTAGTCAGAGCTGGAGGGTAAGGGGAGGAAAATACATTGGTCTCAGAGAGGATGGAGAAGTACTAAATTTAAAATTCCAGGTTAGGTGGAAATTTCTTACTGATTTAAGGATTAAATGGTAACAGCATTAAATAAACAATACTATTAACACATGCACAACCCAATACACATTTAGATAGCTCTACAGGCATGAAGGCAGATATCTAGAAATAATAATCAGTGCTTCTTTCCAAACAAATACCTAGGCCAACAGATTCCTGAGGATAGAATTAGTTATTCCTCTGTAGGGAAATGAACTGTACATTTTAACCAGGTTTTGTTGTTAAAACTTGGTGACTGCCATTCATCTTCATATACAACAAAGATACAAATTACAAAATAATTTTGAAATGGTGTCTATATATCTATGTAGGATGTCTTTTTTGTTGTTAATGGTTTAAAGGCAAAAATAATTTAGGAAAATTTTCAAAAAATATGCAATTGCCAGACATAGAAGACTTACAATTGGAAAGTTTCATTGTACTTTGGTGACCAGGTGTTGCTCTTGGTCTTGGTTCCGTGTTTTCTTTTCTTGTCACTTAATTTAGGACCCAATATGCAAACTTCCACAAAGGGCCGGAACATAGCTGTTGTTTGCCAGTTTAGGTTATTAATTGCTACAACTATAAAGAGATAAAAGAAATGAAGTTAAATAAAATTCTATTGAAACGAGTTCCAATTAGCTACCCTGTATGACTTTGTATAGCCAGTTTATATATAAAATATAAACATGTATTTTACAAATCCTTTACATTTACAGTTTCTTTTTGTCTATTACCTTCACTGCAATTTAAAAAAATCAGCTTATGCTGATCTGAATGAGCCTGTGCTTCTGAAATTCAGGTTGTGCAGAACAAATGCATTTTGTTAAAAATGCAGCTTCTTAAGTCTTGGTGCAGTCGTTCACCACTCAGCTTTTACCATAGTTTTTAGAAGTTGAATTATGTACAAGCAACTGAGAAGTATAATTTGACACATTTTAATTTAGAACTCTGTAACTTATCATAATAACTTTAAATTATCTATACAGAGAGGCATAGACAGTACGTGCCTGCATAATCTGAACTTCTGCTGATGTTGAGTAAGGAAAAAGTGCACTCCTAATCACCTGAAATGTACTTACAGCTTCTCAAGTACTGTAATGCTTCTCATTTTTTGTTTTAGTACTGCTATGTTTGACTTGGGATGTAGTGCTTGGAGGTTTGGTCTTTGTTGCTGCTTTCTTTTTAAAGTTGGTTGCTTGAAACTTACCTTTCACAGTGACTTTATGCTCACCAGTTCCAGGATGGGTAGAGATATCCACCTGTACAGATATCTCACCCACTGAATTATTAGCAGTTTGACCTGAAACAAGAATTACTGGTTAGCACACCTGGTTTCTGGATGCATCAAGAGAAACAGACAGTCAAAGGTGACTGGTATTTTCCTTTAGAAACACTTAAAAATTTGTGATGCTTTTCACATTTAAGTGGGAATCAGTTACAGATTCATAAATGCCACAAAGAACTGGGTAATTGCAAATGTCTATGGAAAGTGTCTCAGTGGAATAAAAAGTCCTGTTCATCTGGAACTTTCCATTCTGGTTGTCATTAGGTGTGTTTGCATCTTGAAATGCAGAAGCTGCGGGGTTTGTCAAGCTTTTCATGTACCTGCTAAAAATCTTATTGCTCAGTGTGTATTTGGAAAGTCATTTCTATATCACTATTGATGAATCCTTTGCTGAACATAATCTCAACAAATTACTGAAGTTCTGCACTAGCACAGACAGAGAGGTTTAAAAACGAAAGAAGGTTGAATGGATGGTAGAGGAACCAGGTACTTATTTTTTTAAGCTTTTGCTTTTGAGCACTAGGGAAAGTTGTAAATAATTTTGTACAGAATGAATCTTTAAAAGGACTTTAAATATTGTCTTGAAAGGTAGCTCAATATATCAGGTTACAACAGTGCCACATAAATAAAATGGAGTATGTTTACTTGTTCTTTGGTTGGATGACTGTGAATGCTGAATTCTGTGAACTGCACTTGCTCCCCAGTGTAATCTCCTGTGAACCACATACTAAAGTAAATTGCTACCCCTTGACAACTGGCTGCTGTTTCTGTGGGTAGCAGAGAAAAGATTCTATATTCATCTTATTTATAAAAAAATTCCCCATCCCTCTGTATGTGAGGAGAAGCAAATATTCCTTTAGAATTTTTCCAGCAGTTTATACAGAAATTAAAGAAGAGGTACAGAGAAGAGGGAAGGGTGTCTTGTGTAATAATAGTGGGGAAAGTGATTTCCCCTCCTTAAATTAGTTTATAACTTGAGTAGTTTTTTTTTCTGTTATGCATAGTGATTTTCTTTCCTGGATTTCCTCAACAGTGGCTTTCTAAAATTGAGCTCTACAGTGATGTTTATTCATTGTTTTGGCTTGATCTGTAATTGTGTTATCTAGATGGCATGAGCATTGCAAGGTCGATTAAATACTCTTACCCCAAGTGTTACTACTTCAGAGAACAAGCCTTTTTTTACCTGGTATATCAAAATGTGGAGACATTTTCACAACAGTGATCATTTCACATGCTTAGAGTTTTTGGACATTATTGTGCATTTCTGAGCTTTCAGGTAAGCTTGGCTTGTAATCTACTTTTGAAATATAGCAGTGCTTTAAAAATATACAATGTCAATTTGTTACTCTATTCATAGATGTCACTGCTGATTTGAAGGGTACAAATTTTGCTATTAGATGTTCCTATTAGATATTGCTATTTCATCATCAGTCAGAGGGTTTGGACCACTACTGATGTGTAAATAAGAAATTTATTAGACATCAGCTTTTTAATGACAAGAGATCTAGCTGCACTGGCAGCAATTAAGTTTCTTGTATTTGAATGATTACTTAAGACTGTACTATATGGAAGCTCTGAGTTGGGGAATAATTCCGTGGCTTGCTCACCATAAATAATAGATAATTTTTTAGAAGAATTTGTACAAAAAGGTAGGAGCCAAACGGACCAGAAAAGCTAAATACTAAGACTCAAAGAATGGCTTTGTTTGGAAGCACGGACTGAAGTATTGCCTGACTATAGCAAAATTTGCTTTTACTTGTGAAGGGAAAGGAAATTCTCATTTGGTGGAGGTCATAAAGTTAAAGCTGGCTTTCTTTTATCTTGCAAACGTATCAATTTTCTCTTAGGCCACCTATCAATGAGTAACATGTTTTTAATGGAGTTATATTTAACCCTGGGTGTTGACTTGTGTGAAAAAGCCTTCCCTTGTATTTGTGGGTTACCTGGATTAAATGCAGACAATGCCTGTAATTCAGAAAAAAGCTTGCCCAGCATAGGAATCCAAAACTATATATGATCTATTTTTATATATAGGGCATTCCCATTGGCTTTGTGATACTGTAAAGTAAATCAAAGACAGCATGGACTGGATGTTCTACAGCATTAATCTGTCTCATTCTTACATATTGGGAAATTCCACCTTTTCAGGTTGCTCCATAATACATGGAATTCAGTCTCAGCACAGGCACCTTCTGTGGTGATGAACCTCTTTATGAATGATGCTTCTGATTTCATTGAAAGCCTTCCTTCAGCTCTGAAGTTTGAGTCGAACACACTGTAACTGTTCTCATTAAAAAGCTTTCAATGCCAAGCCAGACAGGAGAAGAGAACCAGGAATTTGTACCACCTAAATCCTAGGGACACTGCATGGGTAGGATAAACTGAATGAACTGAGAGAATGAGAAGTTCTTGAACTCTCTCCCAATCACAATTAATAATAATTTATCCCTTGCTGCAGTGGAAGATGAGTTAAGCTGATCCTGAACATCACTGAAATTATCAGCTGGTGTCAATTACTTGTTTTAGCTTCTAGCTTAAAACAAACCCTAACCCAGTTTTAAAAGAAGAAAATTAGCATTTTTATTTGATAGCCTTGAGAGCAGGCTGTGGATGGTGGTAACAGTGACATGTGCAGTGTTAGCCACCAATAAGGACAGGTAGGATTTCATCAAGACAAGAATCTATGAATCTGTAAGATTAAACTTGTTCTGTTTCTCCAACTTTTTATTAATTATTTATTTTTTAATTAATTATGCAAAGTACATTCTTGCAAAGGTGTCCTAATTGGTACCTCTTTCCTCTTCCTGGTAGTGCATAATTTACAACAGTGCTCTAAGCAGTACTGCAAATATGTAGTGTAAATAGTCTTCTATGTACAGTACTGCTTGATATAGTTATAAAGAAATCTGTGCAAAACATCACCCAGTTTTATACTAAAAACGGTTGACATTAAAATGACCCTACATTCAGTATTGCTGAGAAAACCTTTGCACAGCATCTCAGCTAGCAGAGACAATTTCTAGTGGAGTCTAGAATATAAACTTGGTTTCTTTTAGTAATCACCCCATCCATCTTCCTCTTTCTGACCTGCTTAACAAACTAGAGATACAATTCCAGGACATTTAGTATTTGCTTATAGCATCTCTTATTGACATTCAAGAACTATGGTACTTCATTTTAACGTCTCTGATCTGTCTATTTCTGCTGTTTTGTTTTCTTTTTTGCTACCACTTCTTGTACAGTCACAGCAGGAATTAGTGATTCTGATTGCACTACAGAAAGGTCCATTTATCCTACTACATTTAATAAGCCAATTTAGCTGACAATAAATCTCTACATGCACTGCAGAGGATGATTGCACTTTTCTTCCTTTAGTACTATAATATAACTCATTTGAAGGCCAACAAACTTATAAATGATTCTGCCTCATGTTTGAAAATCTTATGGATGTTTAATTATTACTGCTTGCTCTCTAATATCTGCTTTACGTTTTATTTGTTAGTATATTTATATAATTCAAAATGCAGAATCCTCTTACTGGTGGGTGGTCACATGCATTTAAAGTGAAGCCATTCTTTTTAGCAAAACTATAAAGAACAAAAAATATCTCCTCTGGCCAGAGATGCTTGCTCCTCAGGGAATAGAAAGGCCTAGAAGTCAGGCTTTTATTCCTCCTTAATTAGCACCTGGAATGGCATCAATGTGAGAGCTGTTGTAACACTCAGTTTGACAGAAGACAGACATTTTGGACCAAGGACCAAGTTAAATATTTCTTAGTCACGATAGTCATAATCATGACATGCACAGAGAAATTCCACTGCCTTCTATTTCTTAGTTGATGTCTTTGGAAAAGGTGAACTTGGGCACTCTGAGAAAAAGGCAGAATATGAAAATGGAAAAATGAGTCACATATGTTTTGTAAAAACAAAACAGTAGCTCCCTATACTTTCTGGGATAATATTCCTGCTAAATACAATAGACTCTTACTAAATCAGTTCTGTGTGCATGAAAGTAGGTTTCTGTGGAAGGATTCCTTTGTATTGCTTGATCTTTTAGCAGAAAAAAATGTTCTAAAATGAGGAGGACTTTGGAAAGTAATTTCTAGGTTTGCATGAAAAAAGATCCCATCAAAAATAAATGGGATTCACAGAAAATGAGTTAGCATAAAATTTTGGAATGTGGTGACTTCAGTATTTTGCCCCAAAGTAGCCAAAGATAATAAACAAGACTGAAAATTTGTATGATTGTATCAAAATCTGTGGAGGTTTTAATACATTTCTCTCTCTCACTCTTTTTTATTACCCAAATATTAGAAAGCTGGCTGAGCACTGGGAGCCAGGCCAGCTGACCAGGCACTGCTGCCTGTGGGATGCCAACCTCTGCTGTTTGCCTCATTGGATTTTTCATTTAAATACTGTGCTTTAGCCTTACTTTCTAAATGGGACATAAAAATGAACAGGTTGAACAAGTACTCAACCTTTCATAGTTTCCAACGCTCCAGGAATTACACAAGTTATGAAATCAGCACTTTAATCCAGACATGTATTTGTCATCTTTTGATTGATTATGCCAATAAAATACATATATTTGTCTGGTGTTGAGCTGCTAATTTATTAGGAGAGAAAATATCAAGGAGACTCATTGAGTTATTTTTCACAGGAACCTAAGACTGATTTGGAGGAAAACCTTGAGTGCATTTTTTAACATTTTCATTTAATCCACAAAGAGTAAGTTAAAGCTGAATTGTTAGGAGAGGGATGTAGCAAATGGTTGATAATTATATGTTTTGGGTGATTCTGAGAACCAAGTTCAGCACTTGAAGGATGACTTCAGCAACCATTTATTCACCATGCTGCCATACAAAGATTGAAAAGATTTAGATTTGTATTTCATCAGCAAATGTAAATAATTTGTCTAAAGGATCACTTGTTGTGTTGGAATTAAGGTTGGCAGGGGATTGGGCAGCATCTGTAAGCCTCTCCACAGCTGTGCAAAGCCCCACTATCCAAGTACATTCCCTTCCATTGGAATTTCTGTGGTGCCAGTAGGGTGCGAGGCACTCGGAACACAACATAAAAGCAGGGTGTTGTGTGAGTGGAAGTCTTGCTTTGAGTGCTGGCATGGAATCCCCAGCTGAAGCCTTTCCCTTCACCTCTGGCAGGGAAAGCCATGCTCCACACAGCCAGGGCTGCCACTGCACAGCTCAGGGGTCCCCCAGAGCTGCAGCTGCTGCTCTGCCCACATGGGAAAGGAGCTGGGGATGAGCCAGCTTTGGTCTGGGAGGTGTGCATCCAACTGGCCTCATCTACCCCTCTGTATGTATATATTTATATATATATTGATATATATGCATGTATTCTGTCCAGTGTTTTACCCAGACAACAGACAGGCCTCTCCAAAGGTCTCTAGAGGTATTGAATGCCCTGCTTCTAGTAGGAAGTTATTTTTTAAAATTGATGTCATATAACTGATGGTTACCTGTAGCTTATGTTTACATTCTTAAAGTCTTAGAGGAAACTGATATACAACTTACTTCTAATTTAGGCGCTTTACTCTTTCATTTAAGGAATAACCAAAAATTTTGTAATGTGACAGCCTCTTAAGTGAATATTTTGTAAAGACCTTCTGTTTACCAGCAGTGTGGTTTTATCTGTGTGAACTTTAAAAAAATAATTATTTTTTCTGTCACTATTCTGAGTGTATTTGCTTTGCTATCAGCATATGATGGAATATTTTTATGAGTTGTAATTCAGCAAGTTTCTTCTTTGTTCTTATCTTTCCTGTTTGTTGCTTGTAGTAATATGCTGATTTTGCAGCTTGTAATGCACATCTGTTTGTTGTTTTTTTTTTTTTTTTCTTCATGAGATAAGGTTGTGTAACACATGGTTCTGACCTCAATTTGAAACTACAGTGGAGGAAGCAGGGATTATTTCTTGAGTTAAATTCTGTCTGAAGTATGGGTTATGAGAGAACTGGAAATGTTCTGTAGGACTTAAATTTCCTGATAGAATACAGGTATAGCTTTCAAAATATGACAATTAATAATACAATGGTTTTGACAAGCAGCAGAAGAAAAGGTCTTTCTTTTTCACCTATAAGCGCTGTTAAACAATTTAAGCAATTTTTCTTTTCTGTAGTATGATGTCATCTATCTGCTTGCTTAAACTATAATTAATATCAGATTATTGTTTTAATCTCATTCCATATGTTTATGAAATACTTGGTTCTGCTTTGCATTGTATAATTACAGGTTGCAAAGGAACAAAGAACTGAATTTTAGCTTGGCAGTTGAATTTGTCTTCATTTTTGATTGTGTAACTTCCTTCCCTGTGTTAGTGACTTCACCAGACAAGGATGGAGTTACTGTTAGAGATAAGCATATTTACTTAAGGAGGATGAGTATTGTATTTTCTTGTTCTCAGATACACCTTCCCTTTCTAGCTTTCAATTGTCTGGCATAAGAATGAAGAAATCTGAATCAGGCCAGCTGAAGTAAAGTCTTGTCTGCAGCCTTGCAAACACACAGGTAGGCTTTGCAGTATGAGCTCTGTGTTGCGAGATGAGTATTGGTTCTTCTGTTTAAGTGATACAAACTGTTCTAAGTCAAGCTAAAAAATATAATGCAGAATCCTGCCATTATGTATTATTCTATAACAACATTTGTGAACTGGAGCTGCTGTAAATTTGTAAGAAAAAGATATTTCTCTATGTCCAATAAATAACCATTTTAGATGCAAGAGGGGTGTTTACTTTGGAGAAATTAGTGGTAATAAATGAGAGCTATTTCAGGAAACTCTGTTTGGACTTTTTTATGTAGTTTGCTAAAATTAAAATAATATCTGTTCAAATGTTATTAGTGTTGATGTTAAACAAATGTAAATATTCACAGCACTGGCTATAGTTTATGAAATTACTGAAGATTCAAGGCATCTGCTAAACTAAACCATAGCCATTTAATTTTGATATACTTTAAGTAGTTTAAAAGGTGAGGTATGACTTAAAGAGGTGACTGCTTCTCTCTTCTTTTTTCAGGAGTGACTTAACAGAAGCTTCACCAGTACTGGTCTCAGCACAGAGTAAGGGTGAGTACCATGGGGCAGGAAAGTTCATGCAATAGGCCAGCAGAAGTATAGTGGGAGCCTGTCCTTTGGCTTCTAGAGTTCTGTTTTGATTGTGAAGATGTGGTTAAATTTAGCTCAAGTTTGATTAAAATTGTCTTGTCCTGCCTGACCTGAAATTTGTCCAATTTGGCTCTTGCCAATGTACAAAATATAGGGTCCTTTGCAGAAGACTGGGAGCCTTCCCTGAAATTCTGGGCTGGCTGCTGGCTGCCTTCCAGCTGTGAACCAGTCATGGGGGTTCCAGCCCTACAGCACTGAACCCCCAAGTTCCTGCAGCTGAGCTGGGTTTTACAGGTCAGGCTTGGTGCTGTGCTGCTATTGCACAACTGATTCATGCTTGGCTCAAGCAGACTGTGCACACAGAACAGTTTGGTTACAAAAGATTTTGAAAGCGATCCATATAATAATCTGGATGTATGCAAGAATGTTATCCTGTAGCTGAATTCAGAGGAAAAAAACCCACCCACTTTTACAGCATGGGCTAATGATTACTATTGTTATTATCAGTGCACAGATAAAATGACTAATTACAGCTGACAGAAGTCCAGAGTAAATAAAATCAATCTGAGATCTGGACTTCAGGTGCTCTGCTTGGTAACGATGTACTGGGGGTGCACGATTCTCATCTGGCTGTGTTTTATGTGCTCTTTGCAGAGGTATCAGTCACCTCCTAGTTTGTAAAATACTGGTCACTGAGGCTTTGGAATGCAGTTCTCCCCATTATCTGCCTTCAGGTTTGGCTAAATCCTTTAGGTCTGTATCAGTGTCCTTTTTAGAGACTCCAGAAGTGACCTGCTCCATGGAATGGCTCTTGGCAGTGACATCACTTGTGTATGATTGAATAAGAAAACTGATCCAGATGAATGTGCTTACAACAGGCCCTGCAGAATCAGCTGCCTCCTTTCTGGGTAATATTAAATGTGAAGTTCAGCCAGGTGGAACTAAATTTCATTACTAGTTTATAAATCGTTCTATGTATTATTAGAAAAAGTTTTCCCATCAAACAATACTGATAATTTATTTGCAAAAGAAAATGCTGCTCTGCATGTTTTATATTTGTGGGTTGGGATTAAAACAGGACAAGTGCTTAGCATACTTTGCTTATTTTCTGGAAATGTTTATACAAAGGGACAGTCATAGATTATATCCCCCTTACTATCCTATTGATACCAATGTTAAAATCTGTAATGATCAGAGTTTCCAAAGGATTTAATCTCCAAACAAACACACTGAAAATGTGTGGCAGATCTGGGGTAAGAGAAGAGAAACCTCTCCTCTTCCTCCTCTGCCAGGCAGAAAGGCAAGCATTTAATGAGCTATGTCACTGAGAAAGCTAAGATGGTACCTGTACTGTCTATATCTTTATTTATTAGACAACATTTTTCTTTTATCCTTACTTTTCATAGAGTGGTTAAGATTTGTGTTCACAACACTGAGTGAGCATTAAATTTACAATTTAATTAGCATAGAATCATTATATCTGGAAAAGACCTTCAGCCATGACAAATCATTATATGGAGAATTTTTTTTTTAAAAAAAAGCAGTTACTGAAGAAGTTACTGTCAGATTATGCTCCTCACTGTCATTTGCTTACTCCAACACTTGTCTGTTTTGAAAAGTCTTGAGAATCTATAATGCTGCTTTGAAAAGAAAAATCATCAGAGTAAGATTACAGCACTTAATTTCATTATGCATTTGAAAAAGGCAGTAGGAATTTTGCTTTCAACTATTTAGTCTGCTGAAACCACCACAAGAAAAACTATGAATCCCTGAGTCATAATTTTAAAAGTTAGGAATAGTTTTATTATTATTTTATGCAAATTTCTTTGTTGCCAAGATCTTTAGGAATGTGTGGGCACAAAGGCTGGGAAACAAAACTCTGGTTCAAGCCACCACGTGTCTTTAGAAATAGTGGAGATCATAGTGTTGGATAATTTGGTTATTGCTATTGAAAGTGATCCTCCTGCCTGAACACAAATACAGGAAAGAATCAAGGACCATAACACACTTCTACAGAGCCATTATCACAGAATCACAGAATCTTTATACTTGGAAGAGACCTCCAAGATCATAAAGTCCAACCTTAGGCTTTCTGTTTGTGTGTTAATTCCCCCTTCTCATGCCAATCAGACATTTTTGCTCTTTAGCTTCTTAGAAAACTGCAGCTTAGTCTTATGAGGGAGAAACTGTTTTAACCTGTGGGTAGAAGTAAGCCTGATTATCTGCTTCTTGTAGTCATTACAGGAAGACCAAGCATACAGTTCTATCTGCATTCTATCTACAATATATGCTTTCTTTACATTTACAATATTTTTTCCATTGCTTTGAGCTTAATTATATCCGACTGTCTATTGATTATGGATTGGAAATGTGCAAAAAATAGGCCAAATATCAATCTGATGATATTCCAGAGAAAGCTTCTGATATGCAAACAGGGTCACTTTAACTAAAAGCTAATGATACAGTTAGAGCTGTGAGGCTGGAGATCATAATAGATAAGAATTTAATTCTTTTAAATGAGGCATTAAAGGATAATGAAAAGTTATGAGTCACTTTTCCTTAAGTTTCATTCCCAGTGGCTACATTTCTAACAAGACTGGTGTGCAAATATAGGCATGGTAATGTGTGCACAGAAATGAACACAGACCTCAGGCTGAAATCATGCTGAAAATCAGAAAATTAAATTTTGTGGTTCAGGATTTATAAAAGATCACTAATGGCTTAACTATTCTTTTTGTCCTGAAGCTACAATGTAGGTATGTGTTAAAGAAAAGCGAAATACAGAAAAACAAAAATCCAACCAAAAAATAAAAGTAAGTAACAATTTTCTGCCTGAATCCATATTGCTAATTTCTGTTTTGAGGAGGGGGGGAAAAAATACTCTATTCCCTATATATTAGAGTTTTATAGCTATTTTCTCATTTTTATTATATGAGTTATCAATAGAGATGTCAGTTTTAATATGGAAATATCTTAGGAAATAATTCCTTGGAAATAATCTTGGGGCAAGCTACAAACCTCATGTTTCATGCTTTTTGTACTGTAACATATTTTACTTCAGAAGTAAAAGCAACTGATTTCCAGCTTTACAGCCCAATTAAAACTTTCTGATTCTTATGAGCTGGAGCAGGGTAATTAATTATATCAGCAAATTGTATTTTTTCCCAAAGACATGAAGTGGCAGGCAAGTCATTTTACAAATGCTCATTACATTCAAAAGAAAACTAGTAAAGATTACTATTATGCAAAAATTAGGAGTTTCTAGAATGAAAAAAACATTCAGCTTGGAATATGTGTGCAGTGCTCCAACAAATAACCCTGGTGTTCAGTGTGCTTCCAGAGCTCAGGGACTGTCCTTGCTGTGCAGCCACCAGCCCCTAAAGGAACTGTCCCCAGATAAGCTCCAACAACAGCATTAGAGAAGGGATAACATCAGTAACATCACATTTGTGTCAATAAACTCTAAAATACCACAGGGGGTGCAGAATGTAATCTGCAATCAATAATTTAGAACATTTAAAATATATTAGGATGCATTTCTATGTCCCTTACAGATCACTTACTCTGAGAAGTTTGTGTGGCTATAAATTTCTTTATCAAGGCGTCAGTAGTTTGTGTGTAAAGGCTGAGAGCATACTTGAGGGACTGTAGGTCTGGGCTCTTTTCCAGGAAATTCTTTTTCAGCCCACTTCCTCCAGCATGGAAGTATTGCTAAAATGAAAAACAAATATGGTTGTTCACAGAGGAAAAAAAAGGCCTCAGTTACAGACATGCAACTTTAAGTAAAATTCTTAAGTGAATGTTTAGGAGTAGCAGCAGGTGTGTGTAGATTCATTATAGCATTTGAGATAACTGTCATAATTTCTAGTACAAAAGCTTCTTTCCAAGGGTAAAAAAAAAAAGAAAAAGGGGAAGAAAATAGTATACAGAATTTTGATTTTTGTCTTCATGATCTGAAGTATTCATTTGCCAAAACTGGAGAAACATTTGAAGCATTCTTTTAGGGTGCAGAGAGTGGAAGAAGTTTTAATTCTTTTTCTGAAAACCCTCAAAATATCACAAACCTCTCTCAAATGAAATCGTGGTTTACAAGCACAGATAAAATATACATTCCTTTTTAGGGAAAAGGGAATTTAGTAAAAAATTTTAGAGAGAGTACTCCAGAAGGTGAAGTTTTGAGTAGCAGTGTGAGAAGAGGACTACAGTTCTTCTGGCACAGGCAGATTTGGAAAAACAAATAATGCTTACGACTTTGGTGCCATGCTGACTAAGTAAAGTACATATACAAAAACTATATATACAAATGTATTCTATTATATCTTCAACCCCAAAGCTCAATTCAGAAAGATTAGGGGACAGATTCTTCCCTTTTTCCTCTCACAATGAAAAATTGTTCCCCAAGTTTTATAGAGGACAGTGTTTGATGAATTACTACACATCAGCTACAATGAAAAGATAAATGTGTTACATCCCTTCATTTTGTTCAAACACCTGGCAAAGCATTTTGCAACCACCATTACAGTTCTAGCTCTCAAGATCAATAAAGCTCCCATTAATGGCTAATCAGTAAAAATAAACAATATTTTTCAGGAACACAATGACTACTTGATGAGATGCAATATTGGTCCACTCTGTTCAGGGAGTGTGGGGACTGTAAGCAGAACCTACTGTCCCTGCCTTTTTTGCAAAGGAATAGATGCAACATCTACATTCCAGCTTGCATACACACATCTCCACTAAATGCTATATCCCAGGTTTAACTGGACAGCTCAGCCCTACTGTCCACATCTGCCCTTTCCATTTAATGCACACATTTCACTTTCCAGTTCTCAGGATTCTGCAGGAGATGAAACATAAGTGTTTCATAACAGTTATTATTTACATTTCTGTATTGCTTTTTACTAACTGTTAAAGGGAAAAAATATCAGTAGGAGCAAAATAGGATATGATGTCATCAGGCTGCAGCATTTAATATTGTTTGAATACTATGGGGATAGTGTCAGTTTAAAAGGTTCTGAATAAATCTATCTTCTCATCATTACACACTTATAGAAACATGCATCTTTCCAAGGAAGTTATTTCATACGATATGTTCCAAATAAAGCTCTCATCCTAATTGCTCAAGAGTTCAGTCATGATTTCACTAAGAATCATAACCAATTTCGAAGCAAGTGTTAAAATATGTTAGTATTTCCTGCTATTGGGGCATTACTGTGATTTTTTTTGAAGTTGTGTCTCCCAGTAAAACATTATCTGATGCAGCAGCTATGCATGGCTGAAAGCTCCATGAAAGCTAACAGCCATGTAAAGAAAAAAGACACCTGAGCCTTGTTTTCCTGAGTTCTTAACTATTCTTTTTGTTTTACCCAAAGATGGTAAATTTTGCAAGCAAAACCAGCAATGTGAATGTATCATTACTGTATGGAATTGAATACAGAAAGATAATCTGTAAAACCCTGTTTACTCCTTCAGCTGGATCTGTTATTACCTTGTTCCTTAGAAATAGAAACCTTGAAATAATTCCCCTGCTACTCTTGCTCCTCTCTGAGCTGTTTCAAGGTTTGTAGGTGACCCAAGAGGTTTGAAAGTCACACTGACTAATGCAGGGTCAAGTGTGTGGAAATCAGTGCTGGAGCCACTGCAGTCTCAGCCCAAAGCTGCCAAGTGCCAGCCAAGCCCCTTTGGGTGCTGGTTTCTCTTTGTGGAGGGTCTCTGGGTGTACTCTGTGGTGGTCTCTGGGAACTGGGACAGTGTTAGCAATGAACATTGTCTCTGGGCTGACATAATGAGGCAGCAGAGAACTCAGTCTGAGATAACTGAGGCCAGGAAGTCACTTCTCCTAACTTGCAAACTGCAAATTAAACTGAAAAATATTAAATAACTATATAAATTGCTATGGTTCTTTTTATAGAATGCAACGACTGATGATACACTCTATGTATTTAAGATTAAAAAATATTCCTTTATATTTATCAAAGGATTAATAACACCATCTGCAATTAAATTTTGATTGTTTCTCAGTGAATTAAATGAAAGGAAAAATAAAAAAAGACTGTAAATAGAGATACTGCAAAACCCTTCCTTATCATAATCAGCTACCCAATTTCTGAACACACACAACATGCCATTTGTACCATTCTCCTATTCTTATCTGGGCAACCATGATTTCTGCTTTTAACTAAACTACATTTATTAAGCATTACCAAAAAACTTCTATATTTTGATCATTAAGCTTATGAACTACATTCCTAAATAAACATAGCAGTCTTTTTTTCTTGAGTTAACTCATAAAGTTTGCCTTTTTTCACTTTCTACCAGTGTAAGCCCAATTTCTGCACGATCAAAGTTTTTTAAAGCATTTTGGAAATGATTTTGCCATATTAGATTGTAAGTACAGCAGGCAGTTATAATGCACACAGTCATTGCCTTACAATTTGAAAAGACATTTTTCAGGAAGCATTCTTTAGCTCAGTTAATGAATATTATGAATTAACTATTATAATTTAGCACACAGATACAAGGATGTTGAATTAACAAAGGGATTTCCCTTATTTAATATTCTTCCTCCAAATCTAGACATTTTTAGTAACATGGTCAACACCTATCTATCCATCTGTAAGAGTTCAAACATTGGATATTTAGACAAGGTTAGAGTTTATTTTTTTCCCAGCTTTTATTTGTTTGGAATAAACGTTTTGAAAGGAAAATTATTAGATTCATATACTTTATTTCACACAGCTTACTTTGGAGCATACTTACAATTTGTTCCATTTTTCAATTTGTTCAATTTGTTACCACAACATTACTAATTCCTAATTATTTTTATTTCTGAAATAAATGCCAATTCCACTACAAATACAAAAAATGGCAGTTGGGAGCCCTTTCTGTTGCTTTTTGCTTGCCTTGGAGACTGTTTTATTGCAAAACACTTGATCATAAGTATTTCCTCTTACTTATATCTTCAATTTTATACTTCAGTAGCTGCCTCCTTACCTTCCTGATGTGCTGTCTCTCCCCAGCAGACAGGAAAATATGCTGTTATTGTAGAAACTGATTGCTTTTAAGTTATTTACACCAAGTAATGATCCAGGCCAATGTGAAAAAGACTGATAAGCAAATTAAATAATATGCTAATTAATAATATATTAAATAATCCTAATGGCTTCTTTTGACTTCATAAACCAAATCCATGAAGAGAGTATGGAAGTGTCCAGTCTTTTATCTGAAAACCAGTCATTGTTGGGCATTCCAGCACAGAGCAGAAAAGCACAGAAAGCTGTACCTTTATAGTAACTAGTGCCACGTCCATTACTGCACACTGCCTCAGGGTCAGGCTTTTGGCTTCCTCTCGGATCACGTGGTCCTGCAAAGCAAGACAAGACTGCAGTGGGTTTTGAGAGAGAGACAATATTGTGAATATCTGTTCCCTGCAAAACAAACAGGCATCCGCCAAATGCCCCCCAAGGACTGTGATTAACAGGGATTAATTCAGAATCCTTTCACAACAAATGATAACCTGGAGCAACTGTGCTGTTTCTTGAAACAACGACTGTAGAGAACCAGATCCACTATTTAATACTGAGCATTACTTCTTTTCCTAGGATGCATTATTTCTCTGTTTTGGGGGATGAAGGAAAGTTAAAATTTAACTTAAAATACTTATGTTAGATGATAGAGAAGTAATTAATTTTATTAGTGAACCTGAATGTTTAACAGATGTTTGTTAACGCCCTATGTGTAAAATAAAGGGGGGGGGGGGTTTCCTATAAGAACATGTTAGACTTAGAGTGACTACACTCCTGATAAATCTTTATCTAAATAAGCAGTCCATGATTTACTTAGGCAATATTTTAACTCTTCTAGCAAATGGAAAAGTCAGAGGCCCCAAATACCACATCTTTGTACAAATCTGAAATCCTAATGGCAGAATTGACTGGCAAACAACTGACATCAGCATCAAACATCTCTGCTGTCCATCAGATGGACTCCAGTACTGAAGTGCTGAAGACTTTACTGCAGAGGTACATACAGTGTTTCAATGCTCATATATAGCCCACAGAAAGAAAATTACTGGCATTCTCACATTAAGGGCTTTTTCAAAACTGGGAACTGGTTACAGGAGCAAATATACCTTTTTTTTTGGTTTCTTTTTTTCTTGTGATGTTTAATGCTCATAAGGTCTAGTTGTGCAATATGGGAATGATGGCTTCTTGACCCACGTACCAATCACTTACCATATGAACATAGAGTCTTTTATTCATAACTTGGTTTTGATGAAACTGCACAATAATTATTCACCTCTGAGTAGTTACTGCCATATTCAATCTTATTATACTATATAAGAACAAGAATGAGGGATGAGGTTTGGCCTCACAGTCACTAATATTTCCTCCTTTTTTTTGGTTAGTGCAAACCATTCATGGCTTCATCTGGCTCCATTACCTTGAGTTTTGACAGCTGTCCAAGATCTTTGGCTGCACTGAATATCATCTGGGGCCCCTGTAATCACATTGAAAATTAAGGAAACAGACTCATAACAGCATGTTTTCTTTTTATGTCAACACAATCTTATTTTCTGCTAGGACATTGGCCAAAGTCATCGTTTTGCAAAGCTAAATAAAAGTTTCAGTTGCACAGGAGACACATTTTCATTCAGTTGATAAGGCCAAGTGGTTGAATGCCTGCAGCAAGACTCCCTTCAGTATCCTACAGCTGATACAAATATTGCATTTTCTGCTGAGAGCAGTCTTGTGTTCTCCTTTCTGCTGTCTCATTTTGTATTTAATACTGAAAGCTAAGGCTGTGATTGTTCTCAGTGTGTATCAGTGAGATGTTTGTCCATAACTGCAGCTCTCAGGTGCTGGGCTAACATGAACAATCATAGTGGGAACTGAGCAGCCCTGAGGAACCTGCAAAAGCCTGTGTAGCAGGAAACCTCAGCTAAGTGAAACACAGCACAACGGTGTACTGTGAGCCAGAGCCTTTGTTAAAAGAAAAGATACCGAAGCATTTGAAGTTAAGGCAATATTTTACAACAGCCAAATCCTGGCATGACACCAAAGACCAATGCCTACACATTTGTCTCAGACAAACAGAACCCTACTGTAATTCCATCTTTTATCAATCCAAGCAATATAATTACCAGTGCAGTTACATGGCAGTTCAGCAAGACATAGTTCTGATTATCTGGATTTCATAAAAAAGGTTCATCCAACTTACACTGGACTTATTTTTCATTAGACTTTTTGTTCTAAAGAATTTCATTTTCCAGAAATAATTTTGCTTCTTAAATGCTTCAATTGAAGAAAATGTAATCTAGAACTACAGCTTAAATCTTCATTATTTTTAGTAGTAGAATGGTAAGATAAATATGAATATAAATAGAAAGATGTGAAAAAATAAACCCCATTTCTGGATGCCTGTGCCACTCACCATCAAACAGAAAGAAATATTCAGGGCTAGAAAAATCTCTCACAGTAGCCTACTTTTCAGTGCTTTTCTTTCATTATGTGTTCAATAGTAAACAGAACTACCAAAATAAATGGAAATAGTGCACAATGCCTACCAGAACCACTCTACATAGAGGCCACCACTAGAGAAGCTCACCTTTGCACAGATTGTTCTATGAATAATTGATCCTGCCTGAAACTAATAAATGATCCTAATACGTGATGGAAAATACAGTTACCCAGTTGCAATGCTACCTCTGTATTTGCAGATAAAATTTGCACAAAAAGTTTGAAAAGCACATTAAAGATCTCAGAAATGTAAATTTGAAACTTATTGAAAGAGAGATTGAGTCTAATTATGCAGAGTTAACAAGGTCATGACAGTAAATATGAACAAATTCAGTGAGTGGAGTCCTAGCCATGATCAGATCTACTCTAGAATTTTTAATAGTTCAGGAAATTCATTACTATCTCTGCACTATTTATACATTTTCTAGTAGAGTTTCCCTGCCTGTCCAGCACTATTCTTTGATGCATCTTCAATATATTATAATATGATTTAATGATATGCCTTTAACTTATGGACCCTGACCAACAGCTTTATAGCAGCTGAAGTGGTACCATAGGATGTGTAACAGCAAAGTTGCCAAAGACATACTGTGGCAACATCATGGTTAGCCTGTCATAAAATGGTCAATTGTTTTAAAATGAAATTGAAAACAAGAAGAATTAACAGTTATGTTAACCCAATCCCTCAAAGAAAAAAATACACAACAACAACAAGAACAAAACAACCAACAAAAAAACAACAAAAAACCAAAGCAAAACAACAAAAAAACCCAACAACAACAACAACAAAAAACACAAAAAACCAATCCCCCCCAAAAAAACCAAAACAAAACGAAAAAAACAAAACAAAACGAAACAAACAAAAAGAAAACAGAAAAGCAATTATGAAAAGGGCTCCAAGCCAGGCTCTCTTTGCTGATCCTTCGACAGGATCAGATTTCTCTGTTGCCCTGGGCTCAGCCACCAGAGTTCACATCAGGCCATGCCCCACGAGAGTCTCCTGTGCAGCTCACAGTGTGTAAGTACAGCTCCCTTCCCTCTTCCTGGCAGGCTGGAAATGCAGGTCTGCCCAAAGAGGACCTCCTGTCAAGTCTGCTAATAAAATACCCCAGATGTTTAGTGTTCTATTTGGCTTAAGCTTCCTGATGTTAATTAAATGCTGCCTCAAGATGAGGAATGGCACAGCAGGCAGGGCTGGAGGATGGGATGGGGCATCCCTGGCTTCCTCAAACCTACAAAAATGGAGGTGATTGAATTTCTGATGCGACTAGGGAGGGCAAGGAACACTCTTCATGTTACTGTGCACAGCGAAGCTGAGAGAGAAATCGGATTTAAAACCCCTTGTGTGAGAGCATGTGACTGCATTCCTTCACGAGACTGAATTCATAAAATCTGCTCTGAGCTGGGGCAGGCAGTAAATGAAGGAGTGAAGATCTCCTCACCAGCTAAGAGCTAGATGGCTGCAGGACTCTGAGACACCAGAAAGCAGCACACTGCCTGCAGTCCAGGTGTTGTCCTTGTGGTCAAGGTACAGACCAGGATAGTGTCAGACCCCCTGGCAACAGCACATCAGGCACAGTATTACAGTCCTTTGTATCTACTGAGAATTACTCTGGAACACTTACGGTTTGGTCTGTCAGTGGTGGAAGCACAATTTGTTTTTCTATTTTGTTTAAGACTAACTTCCAGAGCTCTTTCAAAACCCGTTTCAGAACTGTCTTCTCACAGATTTTTGCAGAGACACTTAAACTGGAATAAAAACAAAACCACAAACCAGTCACCAAAACTAGCATTAAGACTTCAGAGGTTCTCTATCATGCTTAGATTAATAGCCATTAAGATTTACAGTTTCTCTACTAACAAAAATTTCTCAGCAGCTAAATTATTTTGCAATATTATCAGTCAATATTTTTGGCAAAAAGACTTGCAGATTACAAACTCATATAAATCTCCACTATCTAATTTAATGCTTAGTATATCACTGATGCATATTTATTGAAAATGCAAAATCATGATGAGTTATAAAGTTTGATAGATGATACAATTTAGCACTCCCACGCCCCTAAATTAAAGTTTTAGTATATAATTTGTTTATGTCTTAAAAATAAAGAGCAACTGTCTCTCTTGTTTTTATTTCTACTGGGATGTAGAACTGCTTGCTGACAACTAATGCAAATTCTCAGCTACTGTTTGGAAGCATTTATTTCTATGTACTGACATGTCTGAGCCATCTTGCTGTCTATTACAGTAAAATTTAATTTTTAGAGCACCTTTTCCATCTTCATTTTGAAAATTTCTGGCTGGGGAAAACCCACATAGGGAACCAAAGGGGTGTGCAACTTGTGACTCTAGACCTCAAGTACAAGATCAGTGCCAGGCTGCTTGTCCTCACAGCCACTTCCAACAAAAGGCCACTGGTGTTTCAGAAACACCAATGACCAAGGACATCAATGTGCTTACAGATGTGCCTGTGCTGCACATGGCCTTTCAGAACCTGCCACTGCTGAATGATGATAGCATAAGTTATGCTTACAGAGGCCAGAATGAATTTGGAGCATCCTCTCAAAACTTAGCATTTTAACAAATATAAAAAAAAAAAATCAAGCTGCTGTTTGGATGATGACCTGGTTTTTGGTGCCACAGAAGTGCATACCAATAAGCAGCAGGACATTGAGAACAAGCCTAGAGCAAATGCAAGACAATTTCAAGTATGGGAATTACTTTTGTTCATCTTTGTAACACAGCCTGTGGAGGAGAGACCGTGCACCAGCTCATTTTCAATGACCCAAAAGATGACAAGACATGGAAAGACAAGCCTGTAACCTATGTAAAAATTGCTCAGTGTTAAGTAAGCAGGTTAGGCATGGGATTCTGCACACAGTGAATACTAGAAATATTAAAAATACTATAGAGTCCTTCCAGGAATCAACAGTGCTTCAGAGCAAAACCAAGTATGCCTGACTGCAGCATCCAGTTGCCAGTCTGCCACACAAACCAGTCTGTCTGCCACACAAACCAGTCTGTCTTCCACACAAACCAGTCTGTCTGCCACACGAACCAGTCTGTCTGCCACACAAACCAGTCTGTCTGCCACACAAACCAGTCTGTCTGCCACACAAACCAGTCTGCCACACTTACGTTTTGTCCAGGGAATCCATGAGAGGCCGAAGCACAATCTCAGCATCAATGGCTGCGCTGTTCTTATTGGCTGCTGCATTCCCATTTCCTCGCATTTGATTCAGTTCATTGCTCATTTGTCTTACACAATCTTCAATAACAAATTGGAAACTATAGGATGAAAAAAAAAAAGGAAAATGAAAGCATTATGGGAGAGAAAATAATAATGTTGATTTTGCATCAGGTGGATGATGGTGCAACAAGACTTAAATATTTTCTGCAATGATGCAATGTTCAAAATCGAAGATACTGTGGTGTTCTGGTCTGAAAATAAGTTCCACTAATGATCATAGCTCATATAAGTAATTAATGCCATGTTTTGATCTTTTCCCTGCCTTGCTTCCATTCTGCCACAATTTTCATGCCCTTGTAGGCATGCCAAATATTTATTTTCCGAAAGTAAAAGATACATCAGAATCTATAGTTTAGATATGACTGACTACCAGCTAGGAACAGCTTTTCAAGATTTTATTTTTGGTGTGAAAGAACAATACAAACAGATGATGATAAATAATTTTTCTCTTGATGATTAACAGAAACCAAGCTTTAATATTATTCTTGAGGTAAAATCAAAAACATTTACTGATTCTGCCCTTTTCGGCTCAATGACTTTTTTCCAGATTTCATGCAGTCAGTGCCATCAGAAGGTTGTTACTTCTTTGCAACTACACAGAGTTTAAACACTTGGACTGTTTAAAATATTCTTTTTCAAAAAACCCCCTTACTTAGAAGCACTTAGACTCTTTCTCCTGGGAGGAATCTTTTTCACTTCAAGGTGACTGAACACATCCTTCCTCTTAAGTTTGTATCTGTTCAGATTTTCTGAAAATTGATCTGGTTGAGTGTCTGACAGTCTTAAAGTGCTATTGATGTGATAATCATTGCACAACATACTGACACAAAGCAGAACAGCAGTTAATCAGTCACCAGTTGAGAGGCAGGAAGAGTCTGCACACACAGCAATTTGGTTTATGGGTGGATTTGTCATGGATTGAAATGGTTTAGGATTAGTTTATGAACAGAAATGCAAAACAGAGGCAAAAAATATATGGGGCCTATTTAGGTGAAAAGATAAATTGGCAAAACTTGAGGAAACTGAAAGAGAATGTACTGAGAGAGAAAAGAAGTTGTTCCAGAGACATGGCTAATTGTAAAAAGAGAATGCAAACCTCCATGTGAAATCACTGGAAAAGTCAGGAACTTTTCCAAATGCACTTGGAAGTACACTTACCTACACACTTTACAGCCCTAGATAAAAACAACATGAGGCAGCTAGTGAAACCACTCATGGAGATTTTTGGGACCAGTTCCTCCAACAAAAGTCAAAACAATGCATTGCCTTTCTTGACATTAGACATCCTTCCAACATTGTTAACCTCACAGACTCAAGCAGTAAAATGACCCATGAGGAATGTTCTAGCAATCTGGAGCATATCCTACACTGAGCTATTCTGGGTTTGCTGTTGCAGAAACCTAGTTGGCTCATTCAGAAAGAAGCCCTGGAAAGAAATAATATTCATGCACTGTCAACGATCCGAGAAGCAGAGCCTGGGAGCAAAAGTACAGCAAGACAATACAGCAAACCAAGCACACTCAGAAATAAGCAGACTGTCTACCCAGACTGCCCATCAATGGATTAAATCAGCAACTACAGACTTTGCTTAATGAACACCACTGCAGCACTAATCCCTCTTTCTTAAATTTCTTCCTAATTTGAAGTAACTTACTACTTCTTATACCACAAGCACTGCTGGCACAGCACCATACTCATTCAGGACTGCAGTGTGCACTCTGATTAATGAAAGGTTTTGAGAATAAGGCTCAGTAGACAATTTTTGAAGAGCCACAGGCAAGCAAATGACCCAAGAAGGCCATTCACAATGATCACTTGAAGCAGGCTAAACACAGGCAGACATCCCTGGTTGAAGCAGGCTACTTGGAAAAAGCTGCCAGTCTTGGGAAGTAACATAAACATGGTCAGAGAGGAAAGTTTAATATAGCATCAGGCAAGAAAAAAGCAGTGACTTTGCTTTCCAAAAAGCAGAACAAAAGCCATCAGCCTCACCTCTGTAACTTGTTCACACCCACAAAGTTCAACTGTCTTTACAGTGAGGTTACTGATACTTGACTTGTTTCCCAGTCTAAACACATACACACACGAATGCACACCACTCCATCAGGGCAGAAGCAAGCCATGCTCAGGACAGCCAAATAACCACCCAGACTTCATCAACAAGGGAGGTTTTTTGAGAAGGAATATTCCTCTAAGGTTTGCAGCAAAATGGGTTTGTTACCTTGCAGCATACGTTACACTGAGTTCATCCAATACATTGCTAAGTTTCACCTGAAGTTCTTTTAGAACAACACTAGCTTCAGGATCCAACTGCAAAGAGATAAATAACATTATATTTTATTTATACACTAGGTTCCTGGGGTTTCCATTACAATCAATGAATTAGGAATTACATTCAAAGATACACTGCACTATGGAAAATCAAATGTGGAAACACCTGTTGCGACACAGAATTGCTTTAGTAGGCCTTGATATACAAGTACCATTTTAAAAAAGTATGGAAAAATCTTTGATTACAGTAGGGAATATTTATATTGTTAGAAATCAAAACTGTGCCACTGAAAAATTACTTTCTGTGGGATTGTGGAAACTGTGTTGGCAGTCACAAGGAGAGAAATACCATTATCAGGCCAGTGGTATTTAACAATGCACCCAAGAGAAGGATGAAGGAAAAGTCAGTGCTCATGTTAATAGTATTTCAGATGCCTTAATATTTTTATTATTTCTGTACATTTCAATACTGTTGGTATTTTGTTTTGTGATTTGCATTGAAGTTGTTTCCATATTTCATATGTTTCTGTAATGCAGTGTAAAATTAGGACAGCCAGCACTGAAAAAGATGTCTTGAATTGATCCATGCCAATTCTACTGACAGAATAGGTGGGAAGGGACTTCACCAAATTTCAATACTGCTGTTTCTAAAAGCCATTAGGGCAAATAAAATTCAAGCACAGAGTAACACATTCTGATGCTCTGATACAGGTTTGTGAAACAGAGGAAAAGTTAATGCAGAGGAGAAATATATTTTTGCATTTACAAGGATGAGGATGCATGCCTAGGCATTTAATCAAAAAGGTACCCTATTGATATTGACCAGCAAACTTATTTGCTATGGATCCTTTTTCAAATTAAAAAAGAATATTATTTTTTTCTCTCCCTGATCTTTAGCACTCAGGAAAAACAGTTACAGTCCATTCTGGGATATGATAGATGATCACCAGGATCAACAGATGAATGGGAATTAATAGCTGATGCTCCAGGTCTTCCAGCTGTCTACATCACAGTGTTAGGGAATGATTTTCAATGATAATGCTTAATTTGTGGACTCTGTTTTGCAGCAAGGTCAGGTACAGATCTTCTGACAATTTCAAAGGACATTGCACATTTAGAATACTTAATCAAGGCTGTTTCTGCTTGTGTTTTTCTATCTTTCAATCACATGAGTAGTGTTTGGTGCTTACTTTTCCTCTGATGCTTCAGAGCACAGTGGTGTAGCAGGTCAGTTCTTTTAATCACACTTCAGAGACAAGGGGAAGCTGTCACAGCACACTGGATAATTTACTTGAGACTACACAGGAATTCTACAGCAAAGCAAACTGAAACAGATTCAGTGATCTATGAGTGTTTATGATCAATGAGTGTTTTAATCTTAGACCATCCTTCATCTCCTTAGAGGTTATGTGTGGGTTGAAATCATAGAAAATCCAAGATTTTCACAAGAACCTGAAATAAGTGACAAGGGGGAATTACCACAAGTCCTTTAGAAGATACTCAGTGTTGTGTAGCACTCTTCTAATCTGAGAAGCTCACTCATATTTTACTTATTACTGTAAGTACTTACTGTGACTACTTACTGATTTAGTTTTGAATTACTTTGCATTGAGAGAACTTCTGTTGCTTCTGTATATCTTAGTAGTGTCCCTGGCAGACACACTTTGACAGTTCATACACTTAAAATGATTGCTTTCCTTCATATGAAGAGCCGGAATTAAAAAGCTAATTTTACTGCAATGTCTATGTTAGTAAACAAATTAAGACTTTACTATCAAAGGCAAAGATTTTTCCAGGAAATGCATTTCACTAGGGAATTATACTGTCTCCTTTCGAGGGATACATACAAACCCCAAATTTATGACCACTGAAATATAAACATTTAACAAACACTGAAACACAAGCATTCACACTGAACATGTCAAGGAAAACACAAAATACCAGGCAAGCAGAAGACTCAAAATTTCTTAGCAGATCATGCACAAACTAGAGAATCACCTTGTTACTGGGCCTACAGAGGTCAGTGTAGGTACTTTCTATCAGAGGTGGTTGTGCTAACCAGAAAACAAAACGCATCTGCTAAATTCACCTGGAATTGAACTTAGTCCGGCCAAAACAGGATTAAATGCTAATGCCAGATTGTGGACATCACACACATTATAGAAGGGTGCATGCAACTATTAAACATTTTAGAGGCTTTGTGCTCACAAATTGCATGAGCAAGTTTGTGTGGGCACAGCTGGAGGCATCTGGCAGGACCTCCAGCCCTGTGTGTACACATGCCCATGCTCATGGATGAGGTGGCACGGGGAGGAGTGTGACACAAAGAGGTATGCGGGCTGCCCGGCCAGTGCTCCACACCTGGCCACGGAGGCATCACTAAGAACATGTCAGCAAGATTTTTAAATGCTAATTCTCTTTAGGTACTGGAAAATACGGTGATTTGAGCGTCTCAGCAGAACTAAATCGTGCACTTTTCATTTATTTTATCATGTGCCTTCTATGTGCTAATGATTGTCCTCAGGCATCATCCAAATATGCCACAGCATGACCTGCCTCTTTTTCCTGATATGGCAGAGCTAAGATGGAAGCATGAAATGAGATCAAGGGCAATGCTGATCAGCATCTGAGATTATGTCATGGAGGGATATACAGACATGAAAATGAAGTATTTATGGTATTGGGGACTTCTCTTTCTCTTCAAGTGTCATTTGCTTCATAGAGTTTGATAAAGAAGGAATGAAAACTAATAAACTTCTCTGAATATATTTCAGGAAAATAAAAGGAAAAGGCTCTATTTGAGGGGGGAAAACCCCAACAAACCAACAATAAAACCCAGTTATGAGTGTCATTAGCTATGTACCATAGCTAATTTAAGCACCAAAAGAGAAAAGACAATGCGCTTATCCCTTGGACAAATGTATTTTGGATTCCATTTACAGTTCCCAGCATATGTGGGCTAGCTTTATAACACATCGGGGTAGGTTGCCCAGGTTTCAAAATTGGATTTTTTAAAGGAGCAAGCTAATTTCATTAATAATGCATAAATCATACTTTTCTATAAATTCTTAATATTCTTGACTTTTCTAGGCTCATATTTCTGTTATTTTACCACGTTCTTAAATAGCAGAATTAATTTTTACCCACAAGGGTTCGAACATACTCATAAATTTGTTTGCACATTACATAAGTTCTGTTGATTATGTATTATCAAAGAGATAATTAGAAGTTTGACTTTTTCTGAATGCTACACAAAAACTGAGAACACATTTACTGAACAGCTGAAGAAATACAAAACATTTGAAAAGCATAGTTTCCAAATTCTGCCTGTCTAAAACTCTGAAATTTTTTATACAGACATGCCTTGGAAAAAGAGTTAAAAATCTGATGAATTTGGCTGCTTTCAATATGCTAGATTGAGGTATTCCCTGCTGCAATTTAATGTGTGCTAGTATGGGCATAATCTTGTTAACTGCAAATTTGGTGGTGTTTCTGCAAGAAACTACAGAGATGCAAACTACTTTTGCATTAGTTAAATGGAACCTCTCTAATCTGAATTCCATTTATCTGCAATTTCACATGTCTAATTGCTTATAGTTTCCTACTGGGACTGTCTGGTTACTTCTGTACAAAAAAATAATTTTACATATTTTCTGTATATCTAGCCAAGGTAGAGGTAATTATCAGCTCCATCACTTCAGTGGCTCTTTCTGTGTCTGACAGACATCACCCTCCCTCCACCCACACCTCTGGGACAGTGACATGTGAGACGTTTGGCTGCCACAGCTCTGAGTGCACTGGAAAGCACTTGGGCCTCTGTACAAGGGCCTCTTTGCAAGATGTAAAGATGGACACTTGAGAACTATTCTGCTCAACTCTGGTCCTCTGTCACCCCATCAAAGTCTTTAAGGCCACATATAGATTCCTGTAGGAGTTCCTAAGCTTTATATGTAAAGTTGGAACTGAATTTACCGAAATGGGAATACGATTTATCAACAGTTAATATAATATTGTCATACATAAACAACCTGGTTTTGCTTTACACCTTTTTTTTTGATCCTAATTACTGTAACTCATTTCTGCCATGTTCTGTCATCTGGTGTAAAGCAACACAAGCATTGACTTCTCTTCTTTCTATCAGCTTCCATCTTATCAGACATGAAAAAAAAATTAGTGTAAATGTATGCATTCCTTTTGGATGAAAAAAAAAAAACAGGAGATAAACCAAAATTCTATGATGATGGTCTGTTCCCATGTTTTTGGACTTGATTTAAAAAACCCCAAACAAACAGTGGGTTAGATGTTCTTTAGTAGTCTTTCTCATGGCAGACTGTTCTCATTGATATGATTTGTGAGTACCCTCCCCTGCTTTGCTGCAGCAGAGGAGGACAGTTAATAAAGAAGCTCATCTTGTTCAGACTATTTTATTTTAATGGTGGGGGATCTTAGAAACCAGTTTCTTCTCTATTTATAGAGCTCCCTGCCTGCAATGTGCAATAGGCTTACTCTGAACAGAGGGACTGCTGCTTGATTGTGGTTATTTTGACTGCACAGTTTGAAAGACATACTGCTCACAGTGTGACACTGAGGAGATTAACAGCATTTAATTTTTCGTAGAATTTGTTTTGCTTCAACTGAAATAGGTCTCATTATTTTGCTGAAAATCACCTGACTTTTATGCCCTCCACAAGTGAAATATTAAACTGTTTTTTTCCCTTCAAGGAAACTGCCTGCAAATTTTATTGCTGGCTTTGTTTCTTATAAGAACCAGTTCAATGAGCCAAATTGGCCATTAGCAGTTGTGCCTTTCGAATAGTGAGGGAATAAGTATTCCAACTGGAGGACAAACATGTTAGTGGCATTTTGATAAGGGTGAAAAAAAATCAAACATGAATGTAGTCTTCTTCAAGACGTTGCCCTAAAAGTCTGAATGCATTTTTAAGATCTTTTCTCTTAGACTGTAATCAGAGATACACTTAAGGCAACTAATGAAGGGATTATAGAAAAAAAATTATCCAAATTGTCTCTTTGGGTTGTATGTTGCACCATATTTGTAGGAAATTCTGCTTTGATACTGCAACAGCTTTAATAATTCTTCCTCATTAACATCAAAAGGAAACCTAAAAGAATGAGAAGTCATAAGAACTTCTGAGAGAAAATTGCTATGAAAAATTCCTAATTTAAAGAAAATTAGTAATAGAAGGCATTAGGATCAAATGAAAAACTAATATTTTCTTGCAGAAAAGGGACATTTTAGGGATTCAAGCAAATATTCTGGTTGAAAATAATTTGCTAGAAATAGACATAAAATGTGACTCAGCTTTCTTCTGCCCTTGTTGTTATCCCAATTTATGAACATTTACCTGTTTTCATGAATCATGACATTCAAAATTAAGATTGGATCCAAGACCTAATACAAAAGTACTTTGCACAGACCGTAAAAGCATGGAGGACAAGATTACTTGTAATATTCAGAGAAGGAAAAAGGTATAATAGGAACCACAAAAACAGCCACCTCTGCATGATGAATATCTGTTTTCAAAGTTTGGTAAGAAATTTGCAGTGACAAGGCTAAGAAGTTTATTTCCTGTTATCTGGAGCAGGAAATATTTTGGCTGTGGCAGCTTCAAGGAGCTGCTCCTGGCTCAGCAGAACCTCCACTCCCTGGAGTGACTCTGTAGGTGCATCTGGAGGCTGCAGTTCCTTGCATGGCATAGGAGACCAATCTCACTTCTGCAAGGTTGCACTGTGGATGTGCAAATGTGAAATGTGAAAACGGTTTTCCAGTCTTGTCTATATAGTGTGGCCACATTACATCAAAATTTTGTGAATCTAGCAAGCTACAGCCTCAAGAAGAAAGAGGATGATGTATGCAAAACTTATTTTTTAAAGACAGCTACCGACAATATGGGTAGGATATTCATGTTCTAAACACTTTCTCAACAGGTAGACAGGATTTTTTTCTATGGCTTGAAGATATGTTAATTTCTTCATCATGTTTCAGAACAGTAAAAGACTACAGTCAGGAAGGTATTTAAAGACTGTTTATGTCCTTTTAGTGTTGGACAGGACTTCAGGCACTTTTAAATCTTCTGGAATTAAAAAGGGGGTAAAGTGAGGGTTTTGAACTGAGCTGTTTTGAATAACAGCTCTTGGTGAAATGGTATCTTGAATATAAGCAGGCCCTTAGATACTGAAAAGTGCACTTAAAATATTATATTAGATTTTTTAAAACTCTGAAAGGCTTTACACTATCTGCCTAGTAAAACTTCTCAGTTTAGTATCAACTGAATGCCCAAGCATAGCTCTTTTTAATTTTAGATCATAGGGAATTACACAAATGCATCAATGGAAATAAGTAGAAAATGTGACTGTTCTTAGCCTTAGAAAATATGGTCAGGAATAATAAAAGATGCTTACTATCACAAACCTCATAAGAGAATCTCTCTCCTTCTTTCTTCTGCTCAGTGGATTGCAAGTCAAAGGCATTAGACAAAGACAATGACACATTACAGACAAAACGTACCAATACATAAAAAGCAAAGTATACTCCAATACAAACATTAATATAAAGCTGGCACTACAGATTGCAACACAAAACACCCAGTGCTGATAGAACATTACAGATCATTAGCATGTGTCTGTGAAATAGCATTATGTCATTCCAGTATTGTCAGGACAGTAAATAGGTCTTGTAGAATTTTTTTTTAAACATTTTTATTTTCTTTGTAAGTAGAAGTGAAAGCTTTGGCTAGGTTGCAAACATGGTGCTAATGATCTCTAAGGAACTTTGAATTAATCAGGAAACAGATATGACTCACCTCCTTCCCTCCCATGGACTCAAACATTTTCTCAAGCTGGACTCTTAATTGCTGAATGTTGTTCATCAAGATGCAGGCCTACAGAGAGAGCATCAAATGTGAGATTGTGCACCCCAATTCTTCAGCAGCCCTACATTCATAGAATTATAGAACCATTAAGGTTGGAAAAGATTTCTAAGACCATCTTCATGTATACAGCTGTGTGCTTTAGAGGAACTTCCTGTGCACTGCTGCCTCTCCTTCCTCCTTTACTGATCCTTCTCTTTGCTCAGCCTGTGACAGCCCACTAAGAGCAGTGCTGCCCCACAGGGAACTGGACACCATCTCCCAGTCAGCTGGACAGGTTTCAGATCCCAGAATTTCACATCCTGAGCTGTCCCAGGTAGCTTCTACTCACCTAATACAGTTACATCTGGTGGATTAATGCAAGCATGGAGAGCAGAGGCAACAATGATCAAAGTGCTTTGGGAGTGACAATAGGCTGCAGGAAAGGGGTTGCCACACTCCTTCCTAGACCCAGCCTTTGAAGAAAACTATGACAACACTGTAACCCAGATAATGGCTGATGCTTAAGTATTTTAATAAATCAAGAGGCAGTTCTGTTAATAACAGAAAAATATTTTAGAAATATGCATCTTTGCATTACTTGAAAAGCTGGTGAATAAATTAGGCAATAGAACTCTCTAATCATATTATTTTAGTCTAGACATGTTGCTGTTTATGCTAATTTTTAAAAGACAGAACACTCTGTGAAAGAGCTGCTGTACAAAAGACAGCAATTTCTGTATTCATATAAGGTTAAAAGTAAAATGTTAATAAAATTAAGGAGCTAGTTACAGAAATCATGGAAGAAAGAATCTATTACTAGAATCTTGTGTACTTAGATGACATTATATGCTGGTTTGTTATGGTGCAGGTGAAGGAATCAGACAATACTTACTAAAAGAACAGTGGCTGGCCAAGGCCTGCGTGTTCTAGTGCATGACTGGATTAATTTAGACACTGAGGAAGGCATTTCAATAAAACACATATACTTTTTTCAGACAAAAATATGGTGATAGAATTGTTACAGTGATTGATACCCATTTGTACCTTTCTCGTTAATAGAATGTTCCAATGTAGGCCTGAAACATGATGGGATCAATAACATGATTTAACTTTTAATTATTAATACATTACTCTTGTAGGAATTTGGTGTCAGGGTACTTCTCAAATGAAGAATTAAAATAGAAATTTGGTCTATCTTCCTACCAGTCAGATTATTCCTTCCCAGTGAACCATGCTGCTCATCCTTCTACAGAATGCAGCTGGCTTTGTACAGCTGAAATGGCACCTCTCTGCTCAACTCCTGAAAAATCCACAAACCCCAATTCTATTCGTCTGTCTACCTTCTATTAATTTACAATCACTAGGATTGTATCCTCCTTTCCTGTACTATTGCCTGACTTCTAACAAATGAATCATTTTGGAAATTATCTGCAATATCAAAAATCAATAATTATGAGAATTATGATTTGTGATGGGGGTATAAGTGGCTGAATATAACATGTTGTTCCAAACAAATGCAAATGCATTTGGCAGTACAGTGAAGCAAGGAGAGAAATACTTCACACTGAAGCAGTTTCAAAGTTTCCTTTGAGGCTGGCCCAGGTGGCTCTTTCAGAGCCTAAGTCTCCCTTGGCTCAATGAAAACTTTGCTATTGTTGTCAAGTAAAGAACATTACCTAAAAACATTCTCATTGTGTTTCATTATCACCTACCCTTCAGAATAGTCAGTGCAGCAGTTTACAGGAATCTAACAGATACAACAACAGGTAAAAGTGAATGGCAAATACAACAGCAGAACTCACATTTGCTTGTAAATGCTGACAGGAGGTGGACATAAGGGGCTGTTTTTACATTAGATAAATATGTTTATGAAAAGCATCTTTGATATGCTTTTATATGAACAGTTTATGTGCACATTTTGTAGTGTTTAGTAAGATTACTAAAAGTATTGATTTGAAAAAGAATACCAAATTCTAATTCGAATCATAAAAAGTATTTGTTTTAATCTCTTCTATCAACTTTAATGCAGATGAACATTTATTGTAGATGAAATTACCAGATCAAATGGAATTTTATTAAGATAAATGTATGTGAGGCAAAAAAAAAGGTTTTTTCTCTCAAAGTCATTTGATACAATACTTTATACCTGGTCTAGTGGAAGGTGTCTCTGCTCACAGCAGAGGTGTGGAAGGAGATATCTTAAAGATCCCTTCCAACCCAAGCCATTCTTTCATTCATAAGAAGATTAATTTCATCTAAGGTCTTCATAAAGATAGGCATACAAGGATAACTTCAGAAATTATTCACTCCAACAATTAAAAAAATCCCATTGGATAGACCAAAAGAATACACAAACAGTTAAGACTTGTTGATTCAACGATTTATTAAAACTCATTTCTTCTAGAAATCAGTGAGCTTTATTTAATATTAACATTAAATTCATGAGAACTCCTAATATTTGATATTTAGCTGCAATAGATGTCTTTCTAAATTCTATTATTGTGTGTATGTTGGTGACCCCTAGACCATCACACTGCTCCTAACTATCTCGAGCACTGGCAGATGTCCAGCACAGGGATGTGACACAAGGACAGCTGAGATCTGTGGTGGGTTAAGGGCTGTACCATTAAAGGTAAACACTCTGAGGATGGGGCTGCAGTTATTGATCCAACTGCATATTGGTGCAGCTGAACAAAACACTACTAAATACAGCATACATTGTGCTAAAACCTGCCTGCCATGGGAGAACTAGCTTTGACTGAACATCAATGATACTGAAAACCAGTTCCCATGAATACTTTTTCTTGGTCTTGTTAAAGTATTGAAAATGTTTCCATTTGTTCAACTACATCTTTAGTGTCTATATCATTTATTTCTGACTCCATGACTATCTGCTCCTTCTTTAGGGACTCCCTTGTAAGCAGTGAGGCAACAAAACAGCACAGTTTTCTTCTCCCTTCTGCAGGGGTAAAGCACAATGAGTGGCAGCAGCAGAAAACTGCACAGGGAATAGTGATCTTAGAAACTCTCCCATGCACAAGGTGATACAAAGAGGCAAGGCAATGCAAAGTAAAAGCCCTAAACAAAGATATTTTCTTCTGTTTGAGAAAAAAGATGCAGATGCATTCACCATGTTCACCATAGTATTGGGCTGTTTCCACAGCATATTTGTAGTCATCTTGTAATTAATTTAGGACTTTGATACTGAAATTATTAACGAGGATTCTTAACTAATTTCACCTATTGGAGCTTTTACAAATTACTGTAAGCAGCTTGAAAACATGCTGACCTCTCTCCATTCATGTCTTTTCATATAAAGAAGTGATTACATTTCCAAAAAGTACAGTAAGTCACTGATAGGTAATTTCTGAAGCAGAAAAAAGCCACAGCTTCTTACTCACCACATTTTCTTTATCACAGTAGGAGCTGAAGTAACTTGAAATAATCGCAGCATACTGAACAAGTACTTTGTTGATAGTCTAGAAGGGGAGAAGGCTTTTAAAAATGGTGAATTTCATAGTGTAAATCAAAAATAATAGAAGAGGTTTGTATAAATGATAGGTTTTACAGGTGCTTACACACACAGTATATTATATTTTTTAGGTATAATATAAACAATCCTGTGAGCACATTTTCAAATCCCTGCACAGCAGACAGTGGGTAGCTCTTAATGTAAAGCGATCTTCTAGCAGAGGTAGTTTAATTTTAGCAGTACTGTTTTTGAGAAGCACTGGGAGCTCTACTCCTTGCAATTTACTACATAATTAATGGAACAGTAGCAAGCTCAAAAAATCCTCCAGGGTGACAATATGTAGACTAGAAATACAATGGAAATATAAGACAAAAGGAGCACCATTCAAAGCCTGGCAATATGAGTTACCTTACAATAATAATGTAAGTAAGCACTCTGCAAATGTAGGATTGTTGCAACGAAAGGAAAGAATTAAATGTAAATGTGAATTTTTTCTAAAGCCAGCGGGACTATAATAGAAATTCAGAACTTGTGAGGAAGTGTAACTATCCAAATAGAAAGCTGGTACAGTTGAATTTATCAAGCAGCAGGTGAATAACTACCATCTCAGGATGTCAAACAAAAATACTTTATTGCCACACCTTGAATTTTTCCTTCACTTGCACTGCCTAATTAGCTAATTGCATTTCACTGAATGGATCAATTAATGGAATTGCAATCAGTTCTCAGCAAGATAAGAATTGATGTATACATGTATGTATAAAATATATAAATGTGAAATCTCAGAGAGGACAAAGCTTCTCAAACTGGTAAACCACTTTGAAAAAGTAGACAAAACCCAGCCTTAAGCCACAGACAGCCTGTCTTTCATGCACTGACTTTAATTTACCTTTGCAAATCTTCTCATTAAATGAGATAGTGCTTCTGGATTAGGACACTCCAATTTCCTAATAATCTCAAAGCTTTGATTGAGCTGTGTGAAGACATCAACCACAGAGCAAGAGAAGAGGGCATGATCTGATGTTTGCTGAAACTAGAGAGAAACATTCAAATGTTAATAGCTGTTCAGAGATCAAAAGTGCATTCATTGATTCTTACATTTCAAATTCCTCCTAGAGTCATAAAAAACAGTAAAGGAAAAAAAGTCTTCCTGCTAATACTAAGAAATGTGGCCTTTCACTTTTCTGATACTTTTGAACTTCTTAAAAATAAAACCAGAATTTTCGTTCATGACTTCATTATCACATCATAGGTTAGTGAAAGGATACCATAGAATAAATTTTTTGGGGATTTAGGCAGAGGGAATTAGAACAGGAATTTCTCTGTAAGGTATCTTCCAAAAGCTGTTATCTCCTGAAGTCTAAGAAGGATGTTGAGGGACCAAAGGTACTTCTGGTTTTGTAAGAATATATGTCTTAATACTTTATTTATTCTCTTCTTTAAAAAGCAAAGGCTCACCCCATCTTTTTTGTCTCTTTCTAGTGCTCCGTGAAGAAATTCCATTGAGACATCTTCATTTTCATCCAGCCACTGTATGACAAATGGTTCAAACCACCTGAAAATTAGAAGTAACTTTGAAAACTAAAGTAGGTAGATTTCATAAAGATCCCAAGAGGAGAGATGTCACGCCACCACACCACCCAGAAGATTGGCACCTTGTGTTTTTATATCTGTTCTAATTGCTAAAAATTTCAACAACCCTGGAAAAATTTTTGTCACAAGAATGCTGCAGCCATCAAAAGGCTTTTCAGGTTTCAGTTTCACAATACTCTCACTGGTGTACCCTGATGATGTAAAATTAGCAGCAGCCAATTCTCTACCAGTGAAGCATGGCAGGTATGTGCCTTCTATCAATATTTGCTCTTTGGTAACATTTATTTTTTTATTTGTATATGAAATAACTTATATGTAACTTTGTTTTAGCAAAAATAAACTGTGTTTTATTTTTCTTTCTTTTATATATATAAAAAAATAAACTAATAGAAGACCTCAAACTATCTCAGCAAACCAGCAGACTTGCAGAACTTGTATACAAGGACAGAACTGAATATATTTATTGCAGAGACAAAGGTGATAACAAAACCAGCAGCTGAGTATTAACCCGATCCAGTAAGAATGATTTCAGTAGTATATCCTGCAGGCATTACAGCTTTATCCAAATTTGGCTATAAACAAATGCAGGGACCTAAAAGTAATACTGCTACTCTTCCCACATCTTATACCTTCCTCAGACATTTTCTGACCAAAGAATTTTGTCATCTCTGAAGACCTGTAGTTACAACAACAGTAGAAACTAATGAAATAGCTAATTGCACATTCAACTCCTCAACCATTTCATTTGACAGATTGAAGAATTAAAGAGAAGGAAGAGCAAAAAGTAGTTGTTGGGGCTACACACCTTGAGATCTTGCACAAACCTGAGCATAAATATTTGACCAAAATAAACCTTGCACAAAGCCTAGAGTCACAGAAGCCTTCCCAAAACACCACTTACAGAGAGTATTCAGGCACTGCATCCTTGAAAGCAGAGAGTTCTCGCACATATTCATTATAAAACCATTTCACTTTGAAGTGTAAATTCATATAATCTGTGCTTTTGCATAATCGCTGCTTTTCATGTTCTGTAATAGGAGAGGAAATAAAAGCACTTAATAGCATTCTAACAGTAAATAACATCCTTGTGCCTCAGTGCACCATGACATAATAATACAGGCTTGCAATTTAAAGCATAATTGATTTGATTTTTCTAGAGGTAGTAATACCCACAGTTTCGATTTTCAGGATCTGAGAACCCTTAGGAAAAAGAAAACAAACCAAAGACCAAACCACAAATTAGGCTTCTCCCCTCTCTTCACTGCAGTGAGAAAAAGCCACAAATTTGCTGACTTCCCATTCTTTAGATCCTTCTTTGGCTGTTATAAAATGGTTAAGCAGCTTTTGAGTGTCAAGCTAGAAAAGACAACCATAGCTGTGTAGTAGCCAGAGGAAGTAACAGCTACAAATGACAGTCCTACATGATTCTGTGGAACCTGTATTCATCAGAGCTAAGGAAAAGAAAGAGGAGAAAACTCCACAGCTCTACACCATCTGATTTATGGCACAAGTAGAAAAGATAGTTTACTAGAGTGTTTTTGAAATTTTTCAAATGGACTTCACCTTCTCAGTGTCCTCCTGTTTTCTATATACTAAATACAGAGATGGAAGTGGGTGGCAGAAATCGTGGAGCTACCTGTAACCATTTTCTGCATTTTTGAAGTCTGATTTAATTTGTTTGGAACAAATGTCCATCTTTGTTCCAGGATTTTGATCCTTGTTTTAGCTTGCATGCTATGCTCTTCACTGTTCACCCAGCCACTGCAGACCTGGGCAGGTCCATTCCTTCTCTCCCTTAGCTAATGACTCTTTATCCTTGCTCAAATATTTCATTTCCTTCTCCCTCAGCATGAAACTAAGGATCCACAAGTTTTGGGCAGAATAATCATACCTTTGTTTACTGCTCACAGCTTCCTAAAATCTCCACAGATCTCATCTGTTTGAGGTGTCATGTCACTTGCACATTTTTCCCTAAGCAAAAGAGTAATTTCTTTTTGCAGCTCCCTTAAAAAATGATCTAATACAGGTGCTCAGCAGGAATGATGTTCTTGTGTAAATATTATGTATTAAGAACTTACTAGTTTCAAGCCTCCTTTTTTGCTCCTTACTTCTGCTTGCTTTGCAACACAGCATTATACAAATTTCATATATTTGGATGGGAACGTAATTTTCTGTAACAGCAGGAGCATCCCATCCTCTGTCATACACTTGAATGTAGCATTGGATTCTGTCAGTGAGAATGCACTGTGAACGACACATTCTGTGTTTTCAGATCTAGCCAGCTACATTAGAAGGAAATGTTTAGTTTTATTATTATGCCAAATCAGCACTCCAGTAGTACACCATGCCATCTGACAAGTGTTTCGGATGCATTTTATTATGCAGTGAGTTCCTAAGTTTTGTGCAAATCAGCTTATGAAGTGCCCCTGTGGGCTTTTATTGCCTTTTTAGCATTGCAGTAACATTTTCACCTTCACTGCCTTTCCATCACACTCAAGAAAAATCACTAAATCAGTTTCTGTCTAAATATTCCATTTATTTATCTTCATGCTACTTGAGAGTACTATGAACTCTCCCCAGCAGAGTATCATTGTTAAACTAGCATTAAACAGGACCACAGAGAGGAAAATGTTGCCTTCTCTCATGGCTCTAAGGAATCTTCATTTTTAGGTAGCAGGTTTTTCACAAACTATTACAGAAAGCTAGATGACAAAACTTTTTCTCTGTAAAAGGTATTCTTACAAGATGGACCAGTCTTTCACTGAGAATAATTATGTTATTGCTATGAAATTCACTGCACATCTACTACTATCCTAGATTGCATCACAAATGAGTGGAATTTCTGAAATGAATAGCACTTTTTTTTTTTCATTCAAGCTTTGCATAAATGGTTATACAATGTAACTTGAGAATGTTTGCTATAGCATCACAAACCAAGGAAATGCTTGTTTCAATTTTAGAAATGAGCTATTGCCGCTAATTGACAAACTTGTCCAGGAGGGTAAAACTTACACATACCATTCACTGATATTTTCTTTTAAGGTTAAGATTTATAGCACATTAAAGATGAGCACAAAAGTAATTCATGAATAATTAAACCTTTTTCTGCAGGCTGTTATGCCTTGTACAGAATATTTAAAGAGCCTCCCAGGATATTATTTCTAGTTACATATAAGTGAAAAATGCATCTAGAATTTCTGACATTAACCTATGAGAACATCAGCAAACACTTCCCATGACCTATGAAGTAATTAAGTATCCATGCATTTTACCTCTCCAGTTCTTATAAACCAAAGAAGGTAACAAACAGGTGCCCAAATGATTCAGCAGTGATAATTTTAACTGGATAATAGATGGGTTTATCCATGGTAACTATGAATTTTGGTTACAAGTGCAGCAACATCACTGTAGTTGCTCTGAATTTAATTAGGACCAGATTAGGAATAGATTGCTTCCTTAATTTCTGAAAAACTAGCACAAGCTAATATAAATGTGAGCCAGCACAGGATACCTGGAAGAATTTTGGAGATCTTTGTCTATTTTCCTTGAGGGAAAGCTAGTACCATGTTTCCCTACACAGACATATCAATTTTGGGCTTTCTGGAAGACAGATGTAGTAGCTGCACAATATAACTCTTTTTTAAAAGATCCACTCTTGCTTTACAAAATGATTATACTACTGAGCCAGTCTGGAACTGAACCTGCCAGTTGTGTGCAAATGTGGTCTCTGGAGAGATGATGACAGAAATACCTGAACATTCTCATAACTGATTCTAGGTAAGGAAATCTCCAGTATAGCAAACCTAATGCTGATAATGTTTTTTTATTTTGTGCTGCTCCTTTTCTGACACATTCCTTGTACTGAGCATCATATTTTTATAAGAATCTACTCATCTAGTATGTTCCATGAGGAAGTCATGTTCAGTTCCCATGCTGGCATGTTGTATTGTATTGTACTGTATTGTCTGAAAAAATGCTGATAAGATTCTTGTAAACTGCAACATCTCTAAACTTTAGCTGTGTGTATGGAGCACTTCAGCTGCTTTGAGGAACTGCAGTTCCAGTAAGTGTAGCTTTTTTACATTGTTGATGCCACTTGGGCTGTGGGGGAATGTCTCCTTAGGGGTGATGCTGTAATGTACACAAGCTTCCACAGCAACACTCTAACTGCAACCACAGTAAAACTTATGGAATTGTTCCATCTCACTGGTATAAATCAAAGAGATGGGAAAACCCTTAAGAAGATCTCCAGTAAGCAACAGCATGGAAGAAAAAATAAAATCTGATCCAATGTTGTTTGTAAGACCAAGAATGAAGAGAGATTGTTTTTAAAAGCTATTACATAGAATGTATCAATATATGCAAAAGAACTTGGTGTGTTATGAAATCAGCACAGACCTGGTGTATCTGGCATGTACTTTAATTGCAGGCAGCAGCTCTTTTAGAGAAAAATTTATAAAGAAACATAATAGGAAGGACTATAATCCAAGGTACTTTCCTCACAGGCCTTGACCAAACAACAGTACTTGAATCACATTTGATTATTTGCTCCATTTTCCAGCAATCGCTGAAGGAAGCTAAGAAGATTTTCTTATAGCTACAAACAAAAGTCATAATTATGACTTACTAAGCAGAAATATCTACATGACACTAACAGCATCACTTCACAAACTGGAATAGAATCTTGTTCACTAGAGAATCCTTTTTTCATTTTAACCTTGAGGTAATAACATCACTCTGAGTTTCCAAGTAATTTTTGATATGTATTAGTTGCTAAAAAAGGAAAAAAGGGTAATCTAACAACCTTCATAAAGGATGAACATGTTAAATATTCAGATAATCAAATTGATATTTTGTTCAACTCTGATTTTCCTTATTTGGGTAGAAAAACTCAGAGCAATTTTTTTCTACATCAGTTTCCAAGCCAATATGTTTTGTAAAAACATATAGTTAAGCTGCTTGAAGGATTCTAGCAAGATGATTTTAAAGTATATTTCAAATCTTTATGAACAAGAACTTCAAGGAAGTTAGTTTGCAAAGAAATGAACAAATTGACCACATATACATAAATATATCTAAAAAAAAAAGTCCAGTTTTCAGGCTTTATAGATAATGTTTCTGGGATTAATAAATACTATAAAGAATATTTATGTGTAGCAAATTAATTACATCACAACCAGCTGGTTTGACTGACAATACATTCTATTGCTGTACAGTTTATTAAACAGAAATGGTTGAGACTAAGCATATGGGATTTGTGTTTGGATTAGCTGCAAATTTTCCCATCAAAACTCAGCTGTTATTTTCAACCATTGTGACATAATTCCATATTATTTGCAATAATTACCTACCAATCTTTCTAGACTGCCAGCTGCTATCTATTTCTTCCAGAACTGCCATTTCAGAAAACATGCTATTTCCAAACTTGCAGTCATATAATTGGGAAGGGTAATTGGGAACACAAAACTGAGTACAGCTAGAGGAACAAAAGCTCTGGTAAGGAATGATATGGACAGGGTGTGAATTGGTATTCCTCCCTCTGAATCACTGTGGAGATGTTACACCAAATGATGCACCTATGTTTTGGATAAAAGTAGAGGTTAATGTTCAATGCACTTGATCCCAGTGCAATTTCCCCACAATACTGGAGCACGTGCTGTGGCACAGCCTTTTTTAATGTGGGCACTATGCTTATTGTGCTCTAGATTTAATCCCTCTACTGCTGAAAGAAACCTGAAGCCTCTGATTGTATGAATGTAACAGCGTACAGGCCACAAATGGAGAAAAAATTTAACTCAAAGTCCGTCACTGATTTAGAAGGAAACATTACATTCTACTAGAATCTCATCCTAGGATTCTTGTACTTTGCTAAAGGCAATGAAAGTCACTGGTTATTAACTGAAATAGACAGTAGAACACAACTAATTGATAATTATGTATAATTTACATTGATTTTTATAATGTGAAATACTACTGACCTTTCCAAAAGGGCTCTTTGTGTCAAGAGGTATATGATAAACCAAAACCTGAAAAACTTCTGTCATTACCTCCTTTTTGGATTACAATTATGTCTAACCCTCCTCTAATTCTCTTTCAAAGTATATTGTATCTGTCACAACAGACTTCTAATCAGCCAATCTTTTCTCTGCATTTACTTGGAAATTTTCATCAAAATGTCTTTGGATGGTTCACAAATATAATGGACTGCACCTGGAACATCTCTGAGGGGTGATGGACCTGTGCAAATGGGAAACTGAAGAAAAAAGAGACCAAGTACACTTGTTAAGGCAACATGAATAAATTAAGAAAGGTAATGTAGATCTTCTTCGAAGGCGTCCTTACTGTGGAGTCATATTTCCTCCCTGGACAGAGGAGCTACTGGAGAAGGTCCAGTGGAGGCCACAAAGATGATCAGGGGTCTGAAGCATCTCTCTTGTGAAGAGAGACTTAGGAGGGGAGCTGGGCCTCTTTAGTCTGGGGAAGAAAAGACTCAGGGGGATCTCATTAATGCATATAAATATCTCTAAGGAGGGTGCCAAGAGGATGGTGCCAGACTTTGTGGTGGTGCCCAGCAATAAACCAAAGATAAATAGCCATAAACTAAAACACAAAAAGTTTCATCTCAGAGTGTGGAAGAACTTTCCATTGAGAATAACAGAGCACTGGAACAGCTTCCCAGGCAGGTGATGCAGCCTCCTTCTCTGGAGACATTCCAAACCTGCCTGGATGCATTCCTATTGTCACCTGCTCCAGGTGACCCTGCCTTCACAGGGGGTTAGGCTGGATGATCTCCACAGGTGCTTGCCAGCCCTAGCAATTCTGCGACAGCGATCAGGGAAGGCAGACAGGCTGTCTTATTGTGAATGATGAGGAAAAATGGATTCGCTGTTCTTTGCCTTCTTACCTGCAGTGGAAGAGGCTAATCAATCCCTGGCTTAATGCAGTGCACTGGAAAAGCTGATGTGACACTGCCCTTTACGTTCAGTGAGCAGCTCTCAAAGCAAGAGGCCATTTGCTCAGTGCTTGCTTTGCCTGACATTTCCCAGCAGCTGCACGAGAGTTCAGGGTCACCTGCTTGGTGTGTAACATGGAGGTGTAACATTGGAGGTAACACGGGAGCTTCAAGGGCATCAAATACCAGTGTCATATACTACTTCAGAGAGGCAACATGTAAGATCATGAGGGATGTATGAACCTGATTCAAACTACCCTATCTTTTACTATGAACATTGCATTTGCCATTTTTTACTCACTGTGTTACATTGTCTAAATGTTTCAGATTACTTAGGCAAATTAACTTTGTTACCTTAACATTACTCAGTTGCTTTTTTACTGCTTATTTGTAGGCCTTATTACTCCTATTAGTCTCATGAATTAATCACTATTTCCAAAGCCAAATACTTCCAACAAAAGTTCCAGAAAAGTGGATGGTTTATCACCAAAAGGTCAATGCAAGATATGTAGCTTGATTATATATAAACTTGCTGTTTTGCTTGCTGCCAAGAAAAGAAAAATGCCAGGAATACAAGTAAATGAATATGATCAACTTCAGTATAAATTTCACCCTTCAGTAGGGTATCAGGCTGAAATTTACATACCATGATACTAAATAGATAATCAAGAACAAACATTTGGAGACAAAATTCTGTCTTTGGATACACATGGCTGCTATTGAATACAAAAGGAAATAAGCACTTGCTTCCAATGAGCAAAATAACTTGAACTGTGCTTTTTTTACTGTTGGTGGAATTTTTGCTTTGTTTATTTATTGGCCATGGAATGTGTAAGGAAATGGAAGCTAAGAATGAAGCAGATGAAATAGTCCATTCTATCTGATATGAGATCTATTATGATAATTAAACCCTGGGGTTCTGAAGAATATGATTGCAATTTCAAATACTTCATACTGACATTTCAACTTCTATTCAAAGTAATAAAATAAGAAAGTAATGAAAGTAATAAATGTAATAAAAGAAGAAAAGTAATGCTAATATAGGAATTCAATTTCATATTGATTAAACTTTCTTAAAACTCTAATATGTATAAAAATTGCAAAACAAAGACAGACTATATCCCTCATCTTTGGAAGTGCTCAAGCCAGGTTGGACTGGGCCCTGAGCAGCCTGGTGTAATGGGTGGTATCCCTGCCCATGGCAGGGGGGGTTGGAACTGAACCCAAACCACTCCATGTTTTTGTGATTTGATGGTATAATCTTGAATCTGGTACAGAACACAGAATAAAGGTAACAAAGAACACTTCAATAGCATTGGAACTTAACTACTGAATACTCAGCTTTGCATCTTCAATATAATTTTTGTGATAGATTTCTTCCATTTACTTATTGCTTAATTAAAAAAAGAGTGTTTTACCATGAAGACCTGATTCTCTGCTTTTTACCTCATCACTAGTATGCAAAGTGAGCATAAAACCTTATCAAATAGGCATGCCTGCATTTCACAAGCAATTAGTAGAATGAAGTACAGACCAGGAGGAATTTGGCAGGAAGAGAAATGTGAGGTTGCACTTAAAAAATTACTTGTCTTCTATCTGGCTCTGCCTGCAAAGGCAAAACCAGAGAGGTGTTCTCTAATTCTTACCCAGAAAATTGCACTTAAGGCTTATTAAAAGATAATGTGGAAACAAGCAGTTTTAACAGATTTATGCTATTCTCCTGGGGGTGGGGGGGAAGCAATATCAAATGCTTAGTTTCAAACTAACACACTTGCCCAGAAGAGAAAATTGACCTCAGATTCTATAGAGAAAAAGGCACAAGTGAATTTCCATAAGTGGAACAGTCCTGAAAGTAAAAGACTGTCTAAGAAAACAGAGACCAGAAGAAGAACACGTAATGTGTGAGGAAAGCTTTAAGTAAAAATGGGCAAGATTAAAGATAGCAGAGGTTGCTTGTTATTTTTAATTTCTTTAACTCAAATATTTGATTCTAGTTAATAAAGAAAGGTATTTCTTTTCCAGGAAAGCTGTTACTGTTTCTCAACGAAAGAAGTCCAAAAAATAAGGGGATTTGTTGTGTGGTTAGCTCACAGAATGCAGGAAGAGGTGCAGCACCTATGCTCCACTGCTGCTGTGCGAGAATCACACAGCTCAACTCTGACAGAGATAAGGGGAAGAAATCCCTCGAGAAAACAAAAGGATGAAAGTTCTCCCCAGCCAGAAGATGCAGAGCTGCACTAAACAATGCAGGTCCTTTTAAGGGATGGTCTGAGGGGACAAAGTCACATTTTTGCTTAGAGGTTTTGTTTGTTTGTGGTTTTTTTCTTCCCCGGCCATAAAATTAGTTCAGACGAAAGACATAAAGCTAGCTTTTGTAAAAACATAAGATGGAATAAAGTGGTATCATCTTAGTGGTAAAGAACTATAATCAAGGATAATAAGAAAGAAGCAGCAAAATATTCTTCTGGGTTGAGATACTTAGAAACTCTGGAGGAGGTCTTGCCTGCCCCTGCTGCTATAGGTGATACACAACCCATTGAGCTGAACAAAACATTTCTCCCTTCAACTCACTCATCTGTGGAAGGGGCATGGCCCTTTGTGAGCTATAGATAACCTGTAACTATTAATCAATGTAGAGTTCATTTAAAGCACCATTTACACTCATAACCTATCCAAGCATGGTGGTACCAGTATAAGCTCACTAACAAAAAATTGCCTCCGTCACAATTAGACAATGTTCAGGAAAAGTTTATTCACAACTTTTTTATAATAAGTAATTGCCTGAGTAAGAGCTAATAATAGCATTTAGGAACAAGAGTTCAAGTACTATTACAAGAGTAATAGTCATTGGTTAGAAAAAGAATAAATAAGGACAGAGCTATCATTATTAAATATATAGGACAATATACACTGCCAGTATTGAGTGCCAAGTTTAAGACTGAGCAATGAAGTCAGGTATTCACTGATGCATTACATTTTTTCTAGCAAATCTGGCACTATGAAAACACCTAGAGTCAGACATAGAGAAACTGGAACTTACTAAGAGTATTATAGACTTGTATTGCAGCACTGCTCATTGTTCTGATGTTGGTTCAATGTGTTAAATCCAAGACCATGGATTAGAGAACAAGGAAATTATGGATATAGCAGTCCCAGTTGCAAGGTTGTGCCATACCAGAGATCTCTGAAGTAGTTCCAAGCAAGATGACACATTGCTACAGCACAATAAGAAGCCATGAAGAAGTATTAACTCTGCCCCTGGGAGAAGATTTATCCACTTCATCTGTCTTAATTACTGGGTCTCATTAACTCCAACAGAACAGTGCCATTTGGCATAGTTGTGGTGCTTTTTAGGCAAGCCTGGATAGCTCTGCTTTGCTCTTGAGAGGTGGATTCTCATACTCAAGAAGCTCATCCCCTCAGGATGTACAGAGGGCTGCTGTTACTAACATCCTTGTCTGTTATGGTGAATAAAGAACATTTCTAACTCCCCTCTTCCTCTAATCACAGCAACATTCTATCTTATCTGCCAAAGGAAGGTTTCACTCCACCTGCAATCTCCTTGATTTTGCCTTTACAGACTCTCTGGATTGCCACAGATGACTCTTAACTCCTCAGGTGTCTGAAAGGATAAGCATGGAATGCATTTGTTGAAAAGTGCTAATGCAGAAATGAGACCAACTAAAATAAAAAGGTTTTATATTTTCATATTGGTGACATCCTGCATTCTTGTGGATGCTTCCTTCTTGTCCTGCACAAAACCTCAGTCTTGCCTTCCCTCACCTCTGTAGCCTCCCTCTAAACCTCTATACTCCATCTTAAGAGGAACTTCGTAAATTGTCAATTTGGAGTGAAAATAAACTTGAAATCTGCCACCAAATGGTGTGACCCTTCTCTGGGCAGCATTAGCCTTTTTGGCTTTTTTTCTATGCTGTCTCTGTGCTCAACATCAACTCTCAGACCTGCCTCTTCTCTTTCAAATCACTTCATCAGTTTCTGTTATGGAAGAAGTATCTGTTAGAAACAAGAAAATAGTATCTTCTTAAGCAGTAAAGACAACAGCAAACCTACATTAAATACATAGAATGGTGGAATGACCATCTCCTTTTCCTATTTTTAAAAGGCCTTTAGAATCTTAGCTCTGCAGGATGCAGACTGCCTATTGCTGTATTTTCAAAGCAGCCAATTAATTTCTGGCCTGATTCTGGTCTTGACTTCTGGCCACTACTAGATTATCATAATAACAGTGATTAGGATGTTCTCTTTCTAACAGACTGAATAGTTTCAGACATTTGATCTGACCTATTCAAAAGTTAGAGATCTGAAAGATCTGAAAAAATAGATTTTTGAGAATAAAGAATTAAAAAAAGATATTTTGCAATTGCATGTCTTATTTCAGTTTATTACTCTCTCATCATCTTTTAACCTTGGCATCTTCATACTTGTAAAGGAAAAGATTTTCTACTATATGAAGTCAGTAACAAATAATATGCACTGGTGGTGAAATTCTCTGTTCTCATTTGTTTTCAGCATAAATACAGAATAATTGGGGGATCAGACAGTACAAAAATATTACCATCCTATATGATCAGATGTTTGTGTAAGCTAAATGCTAAACAACAATCTATAATGAATCATACAAACCACTGATGCTTCATGAATAACCTGCAAAGAAGAAAAACACCCTAAGGAGACCAAATCTAATGAAGACAATTCTCAAAGTGAAACATGTGATACTTTCATGCAAAATCTATGCATGAAAATAACCCATTAGACCAGAGAAAAGAAATATAACTGGTGCAAACTCAATTTGTTAAAGTTTGCCTAAAAAATTTAACACTGTTAAACACTGTGCAAAGGCTAAACATTTTAATTAACTTAAATTGGAAGAAAATCTAGAATGAAATTATGAACTCAATACCAGATTTTAGTACAGTTTTGTTTCCAAGGCATGTCAGCTTGGCACAGTGTAGCCCTGTTCTTGGCAGCTGTGCAGACCTGAACTGTGCTTTGGGATGTCCTGACCTCCCTCACCAAAAAACCAAGTTGTTGCCCCAGTGCCAATGCACTGCCTTGGTACTCAGAGACCTGGCTTTGCTCTTCTTCAGCCACGGCCACGGCCACGGCAGCTGCTGTCCCCTCTGACTTCTCCATGCCACGGCAGCAGCCTCCTTGCTGGAGTGTCCTGGCAAGGACCAAGGGAGGAGAGAAGGCAGAGGGTGTGTGGTGCCAGCTGGTGCCCCTCACAGGACTGCTGGCTTGTTCTACAAGAGGAGGTGGGCAGAGGGCACTGCTGGAGAGCAGCAGGTCTGCAGTGCACACACCCCCGAGCAGATCCAGGAGGGATTCAGCTGTACAGGGAGAGCAGAGGGCCTGAACAGCCGTTCTGAACTGTGCTCAGGAGAAAGAAAAAAGGAATGAAAAGGTGATACTCCAGTGTTTGCTCCAGTGTCTTCCTTTTCGCTGAATTTAAGCTGATGGATGTGGCTGGATGTATTTGTGAATACATAAAGTGGGTAAAACCTGAAACAGGATCTCAGATGAGCTAATCTAATCTTTTTTATCACGAGCAATACTTTTGCAAACAGTGCTGGACCAGTTCATTGCTTCTTGATTGGATGCAGAAAGGAATCAACTTCGTAGCACAAAAGACGCTGCTTCAGGAGATTACTACTAAATTGGAGTAGGGAAAGATTGCAGTCACAGCCCTGGACACTAGGTATGAACAGATGGTAGCCTATGTTAATAACTTGGAAGGAGAGAGTGGCATAGCAGAATGCAATGCATTTTAATGAACTCCATTAAAACCAGGAGGACAAACTGTGAACATATTTAAGAGCTTGCTTCTAATCTTATAGAATGTAAAGAAAAAATATTATTGCCTTCAACAACTGAGTTAAACCCAGTTTGCAGAATATCTATGGAAAGAATCAATAATTCAAATCCCAGGAAAGCTGGGTAGAGGATCAACATACTGATCTGTATTTTGTGACTAGATTTACTGAGGTTCCTGTTTAGGAATGAAATCATAGAAAGTAAAACAGTATACATTTATAATAATTTATACTAATTAAAAAATAATAACTTATACTAATCTCAATTTTCTTAATTGTTATTTATATGCAGGAACTGTTTTCACTAATGATTCTGGAAGCAGCCTAGAATTCCTAATGCCAACAATGGCATTTCCTCTCCTCAGAAAGTCAGTATCCACAGCAACACAGAAATCAGACCATATTCAGAGACTGGTCTGAAAAATATAAAAGTCAAATGCCTTCTACACCTCTCTCTGCAGAATAAGGATTAATATTAACATTAATATTTGTTTCAAAGTCCTGATTCAGTCCAAACATCCACACTTTATATACTGGATAATTAACTCTTTCTTAGAAGATTCTTGTTCTGTTCTTTACAACCAAGAAACAAACCATGGTTTGATCTGAAGCTGCCTTTTGGGAAACCAGCGTGCTCTACTGAACAAATGGAGTGATATTTTGTGAATTATTTTTTTGCAGTGCAGAATGTTTATAGTTCAATGGCTAAAGCACTACAAGCTTAGGGATGTCTGTGTGCAGAGTATAACTACACCCCCAAGGTTATGAGGTCATGGAAATTGGTGGCTATTAGAAATCCTCAGTAATCTGTGCTATCTGTAAGGGAATTACAACACTGAACAGCAGTTTTCTGATAGCTGTTCCTGACTGACAGCCTCTCCAGATAGAAGGTTGTTTCACTGATGGAACCAGGCTTTAATATGAAAGTGGCTTTCACTTGGTCTTCATGTTTCTCAGCTCTTGGAAGCTTTTGCCTTCATTGATCACTCTTAAAGGATGATCTCCTGCCTGACATCCCTTCTCAGACTTGTACTTCTGATTCACTCTGACATGACCACAGAACAGCACTTTGAAACAATACCTTGAACATCTCCTACCCACATCTAAGATGTCTCATGTCTTCTGTTGTTGTTGTACATATTTTAATTACCTTCCTTCCTTTCTTCTCTTTTTCCTCTTCTGTGTTTAGTATGGAAGTTCCACATTCAAATAACACAATTAACAAAATAAAGTAGCACAACAGCAGATGAACAAAACAGTTCTTCCACCAATAGCTGTTCTAGCCATTTATCTTTTCTCTTTCTTTATCATCATGAAAATCTGCCATGTCATCAAAGCACCACTGCACTGATATTACCACATTAGACATTCTGGAGAGAATAATATAGAAGTGTACCTTCAAATACTGGGGGTTTAAATCCTTTATGCCTGTTGAACTGCATTATTTTTTTTAATCTAACCTCATATTGTTTTTTTACCCTTTTCAGACTTGCTCTGTAGTTAGTAGCAGACTTGACTAAAGACAATGCCAGTTTCATGAAGGTATTTTTTACTTGGTTTGCTGCAACAATTGTATTGTGTGTTTGAAACCATCAGTTGAAGACCATTTGCTATATAGAAAAATCCCGTGTATTTTAAAAATGGTTAACCACAATATCTTAAGAGAGAAAATGAAACTGCATTTGATTTGCTGGAATCAGAATGAAAATATCCTGCCTTTTGAACACAAAAAAAATTAATTATAAGTGTGTGCTTCCTCCATAATTTCATTCTGCTAATGATCCTTATGGGCACGTTAGCAATTTTCAGCTAGTGAGAAAAATAGGAGTGTCTACAGTGCTCCCTAGCAAGCACATGTGTGTCTCTTTGGACACTGAATATTTTAATCAGATCTAAGAAGTAGCATTTCAAGTCACAATTCTTTTGTGTTCTTCTTTCACAGATAACTTCATATATTCACAGTGCAATGATTTGATTCATTTTAACCCTTCTTTTTCACTAATTAACAAAGCATCTTAAACAAGTACACCAGAAAGCTCTAATCACACAGAGAAATCTGATGCTAGTATTACTTGCAGTGGAAATTAGTCTTGGTGAACTCACTAGTGTAATTAGTAGTTTGTTCTAATTACCTTCCAGAGCATATTTCATGTCTTGGGCAAAAAGTGTCCACATGATTTCAGCGCTGATTTTTCCCATGTTCAGCTCTTGAGGGAACCTGCAATCAATCACATTACATCAGTTCACCTGCTGCTAGGAATGATGCTTACAGCTGCACAGCAAACAGGCAAATATTTCCACAAAATAATTCCCCTACTATGCACTTATAATATTTTATGTTTTGTAACAATTATATAAACCATCCAACCTTCAAATAAAAACTTCCCTTACGTGACATTTTAAATCAGAAACATTCATCTATCTTGCAGATGATTTCTCAGGTTTAGATAAAGAACATGGAACAGTTGACTTAGAAGTTTAGCAGCCACATGTTTTCCTTAATTCCCTTGTGACACTAGAAAAAAGTAAAGCTTTCTGTGAAGCTATATTGGTTTATATACTCACAGAATCCAATTCACTGAATTTGTTACTTCCACCTTGATTGATGTATGGATAAAATTAAAAAGAATACAACAAGTAGTGAAATTCAGATTTTGATTCAAAATTTTAGTTTTGGTCTCATGCTTTGTGTCATCTTTGAGAAACAGTCCTTTTTAGATACTTTCTGCTATTACCAATTAAGTATTTTTACACAAGTTTTTCATAGGTCCCAGCTGCTTCTTATTCAATGCAAAAGAAAGGCCTTAATCTTTGAGTTACATTTTCACTGCTAGCAACTAGCAAAAGCTGGCATTTTAGTGATCGATACTCTGTTTTTTTGTCACATTTTTTGTCTTAAAAAGAGGCCTGTCTTTAATACAGGTGTGGAACAGACATTAATATGAGCCATTCTCAGGACACAGAGGCAGAGCCAGGCAGGTCAGGCAAATGAAGAGGAGAAAGTAGAACACAGAATCTCCCAGTGGGGTAAAGCAGTTGTTGTTTAAAGTACAGGGGTGCAGTGAGAGCCACACAAATACACCCACAGTTCACCAGGAACACACAAAAAAGGGGAATCTTTTAATGAGGAAATACACAGAGCTGTGTGGCTTTTGTACTGAGGTTATTACATTTTATACTAGCAGGAAATTGGATCCAAAGTATTTTGACCTTTTAGTAAAGCACCAATCAAATTCAGAAAATATACTGTAATAATTTCTGTAAAAATGTAAGAGTTTTTAAGGGTCTTGTTGACACAGAAAGAATGAAAATTATGTGCAACTTTAAAATGGTAGCAGTATGATCTAAGTAATGTATTCATTTTAGAGACCTATTTGACCCTGATCATATCTGCAAAGAAAAAGTGCTTAAACAGCTCATTAACTCTGCCACTTTAATAGGAAGCAGTTGCTCAGTTTACTGAGCCCTCTATGTGCTAATGACTGCTCAGTTAAAGAACTTCATATTAATTCTGTTAAGGCAAAATTAATTTCTGTTCAAAAGCTGAAATGTAATTCAGCTGTCTTAATATCTTTACCTCTAGTCCACTCTGCATTCTCTCTTAGCACCAGACTTGAACTTTGATGGTGTTGCTCTGAGGAAGCTTTTAAAAGCTAATTTAATATTGACACTGTCTTTGGAGCACATTGCAAGGCTGGACATAGGCAAGGCTGGGTTTGATAAGTGATAAATAGATTTGTCTATGTATTTTAACTTGCATGAGCACATGATCACACACACTGCAATTATCAATATTGTTTAAATTAGTTCAACACATCCCACCTGGCATCACTTGGGTGAAGTCTAACACTGATGACAGCTTTTATACTTCTAGCAGACTGGTGGGCATTGCACAGCTCTCAGTCATGGGCATGAGGGAAATACCAGAGATATCCTTGCAGTTCACTATATATAAGAAGCATGTGCACAACAGAAGCACACAACATATTCCACATGGTAAAGATAAATGGCAACAGAAGCAGCTGTCTTTTTTAAAGGGAAGGGATAACCAAAGATTAAATACTAAAGCATCTATGTAAGTATGGTATTTTGTATTATTTGTATTTTATCACCTTATTTTTAGGTAAGAAAACTTTCAAACTACTTCAAATTTTGATCCCTAAGGAGCAAAATATCAGAGAAATTTCCCATGCAAATCTCTACACATCACATTTTCTAATCTTTGAAAAAGCCATGTATTTTTACATTCCTCAGTGCAGCAAAAGGACAAGAAGTGAAGTGCTCTGTCAGTCATTTAGCTTGCTCTTGCTACAGTTATTTCTGACCCCCATAGGCCATAATTCTCCCAATTTCAATGTAATTCTTAGAACAATATGAAATCCCAGTTTGTCCAGAAAAGTTATGTTGCCCATACATGACCATATCCATTTATTTCAAAAAATACTAAATTGCATATACAAGACAGCCACTTATGTCTTTGCTCCATTGACTCTAATTAAGCAAAAACTTAGTGAAAAGAGTTCTTATTGGCTAGTTCTAATGAAGGGATATATATGAAACCAGAGATCAATGGAATGAAATTGAACTCAGCTTAGAACAAAGTGAAAAGAATCAATGTATACGCAAAACATATATAACCCCCAAAGCACTTATCCCAGTCAGTACTGCATGTCTCTAGTTCAATGCTAAAGTCAGAACATGACAATCATGACAATTAAAAATGCTTTTTCTTAATTTGTGCTCCCAAATCTCCAGTCTGCTGCATCTTAAGAATATCAAAGCCTCTGAACCTCAGATGCACTTTCTCAGAATAACTAATTTTCCATGTTTGGTGGCTTCAGTCTCATCCAGGTGCTAAATCTCACCAGTCCTACGGGATGAATACATTCAGTTTTGTGCTGTGCATGCAGCAAGAGCATAGATCACACCACCTGTGGAGTGCTGGCCAAGGCCACTGCTTCACTAACCCTTAAGACAAATGTTCTATTTGATTTTGGAAAATATGTATTCTATTTAAACTGTGAGCAAAGAGCTCATTTATTCATACATTTTCTGCTCTGTCCTCATCTATCCAAAGCTTTATTTTGAACGTTCTTTCTTTCCCTGAAGAAAAAATATTGGGCCAGACAGATACTGTATATAGTCTGTGTAAGTAATCTGGTCTGCCAGCATTACATTGTTACATGAGAAGCTACAGTGCGTATGGTGAAAGAATGAAAACAGCTCTGTTAAACAGGATCATGTTCACAAGTTCAGTGAAAGAAGTGATATTCATATGCTTCCACAGAATGAAGTATAATTGATAATGGGGAATATCACTGACCAAGACACAAAACCTATCAGACACACTTTTCATCATGAAAGGAACATTCTATAGTTAGGCTGACACAGTCCAATTCATGATGCAGTGTACTCTGATTTTTCATTTCCATGATTTTTTCTTCCACTGACCTATGTTTCATAATTCACTGACATGTAGGCTACAATTATGCTGTTTCTACATTATAAGTTACTATCCCCAACTTTTCAGAGTTACTAAACATCTGAGCTCCTCAAGCATGAGGAAATCTGCTCCTGCAGATTTCATGTGTTAGTCCTTTCCATACTGTGTGGAACACAGCAGAGGAAACAGATCCTATCATTGCAATGATCTATGGATCAGTAAAGAACAAATTTAAAAGTCCCACTAGAACTGTCTTGTTTCTTAAATTTATACTACAATGACAACTTGACTGTTCTGAGTGTATGCGGGAAAAAAAAAAAGTGCAGAGGCCTGAAGTTTAGATCTTTTAAAATGCAGAGGCATATTTGAATTGAAAATTTTGTTTTTTATTTGATGTTCCTTTTATTAGAACAGATATTTTGACAGCAATTTCTCACAGCACATGCAATGCATGTTTAGAAGTGCCAGGAAGCCCTGGATTAACCTATGAATCAGGTTTCAAACACATTTTACATTGTTTAATGCCAGACCATGTTTCTCCCTCAAACTTGTCAAGTTTCTCATGTCATGTAAGAACTGCAGGTTGCCCCCACACTCCCACTGGGTGCTCTGCTCTGCTCTGTCAGTGGCTGCAATGCTTGCTGAGGCCATCATGTCGTGTTTCATCTGCATTCATAATCTGATACAGTTCAAACTACTCCATGACAGGGCAATTTTTGCCTCCAAGGTAGATATAAAAATAGGGTTTCCAAAACTGGTTGAGGAGTAGAATTCTGAGCGATATTACACAATTATGAAAACTTTTATCAGAATGTTCTCCTGGGGATCTTCAGCTACCTCATTGCTAAAATAGGAATCAAATGGATGCAGGCCTGAATAGTCCACTGAGATACTGCATGGCCATGGATTTCTAATAAGGAGTCATATTTTTGTAGTACTCTTGTGTATTCAACTTACATTTCCCATTCATCCATTTTAATCCATTTTACTTTTTGGGGTAAGCAGGGGGGTAAAGGCTGTCTTAGTTTTTTCTCAACAGTTTTTACATGCTGGTTTTGTGTTAGAAGAAGCTTTTCTTAAAAAAAAAAAGTATCTAAAGCAACTCTGAACAGTTTTTCAATTTTTTTCCAGTTACAGCCTCTTCATCTTTTGCTTCTGATGTCTCCTACTTCTAAAAGACCTGTTATTCCCTGTGTTCACTCTTTCACTCAGAAAACAACAGCAAAAACAGAGAGAAGTCAGACCCACGAGCTCTCTCCCTTAATCTGTCCCAATTCCGTCCACTCCTGATTCTCTTTTCATATCTTACACAATCATTCATCTGTACTTTAGGGAACTTCCTAATCCCCTTAGAAGGAATCTGTTCCTTATGCCTTTACTTTCTCCCTCACATTTGTATAAAAACACAGCTAGAATTTTTTTTTTAGGATAATCAACCTGCTATTACACTTGTTTAATTTCAATGAAGAGACTGAGTTTAATCACAATATATGTATTTATATAAATTAGAGATTTTACAATGACTCTATTGTTTATACAGCCTGCCAGACAAAAGGCTGAGCTTTCATTAATGGAGAAACTCAACACTACATCATAAAAATGGAGTAAACAGGAAAAGTGTTTTTTTTTCTAAATAGGGCAAGAACTTATTCCTAAATAAGGTCAGTGCAACAGATGATTGAACAAAGAAATGTTTATTATCCAGGACTGAAACAATACTTCATTTATTTCAAATAAAGGAAGGAGTCAGAAGTCAATGAAATATCTTTCAGCTTCTGGTTATCACCAGGAGGTTTCTTTGTCACTTTTACTGTGAGGCCATAAATAGAATGCTACCTTTTATGAACATTAAAACACATCTCAATGTACAGAGTGCCTTCTAGTATCGACACTATTTTGGCTGAAAAAACCAGAGAGTTCCTACTCCCCTTGAGAGCATTCAGTTAAATGTAATTGGAGAAACCTCTATGAATTGTTTAGTCATAATACAGATGTAGGTTTCAATGTTAACTTTTGCTAAGTCATCACAGCCAGACTATGCCCAGATTTTCTGCAATCTCTCTGTAAAATGGCTCCAAAGAGCTAAAACATTTCCCCAGGACCTCATCAAGTCACATTTCAATTAGTGCAAGGCCTGTTTTTCCAGCTGTAATATGTGAAACATGCTCCTTTGCACTCTTTCTATATGTTTCATGTTCAAGCACCAGCACTGCCTTTTTTTCCTGTGTTTATCAATTATTTCTCTCCTTTCTACTCATGTGTCAAACTTAAGTCATTTGACTTGTCTTGGTTATTGATTTGACCTCCCTCATCTGCTACATCTTCAATTCTGAGAAGTCAAGTTCCATCTCCAGGATACTGCTCTCTATACATTTTCAAGCCAGTCTGGCCAGTCAATTATAGACTCAGAGAGGGTCTTTCTGTGAAGTTCATTATTTTTACAATTACATGCCTAAAAATCATACTTAAAAGACTTTCAGCATGATTAGAACACCATGTGTACCATGATACTCTCATACCATCAATACCATCACACTGACAATTCCCTTCACCGAAATGTCACTGACATTTCCCTTCTATCCATTTATCTCACTTGCAGAATATTTTGCTACTTAAAGTTCTGAGATGATTCATATACCACCTGTCTTTTAATGCTCCTAAACCAAAAGATTTTCTTTCCATTATCAGAGCACTAAGGTTTTACCAAACTATGTCAGAGCTACCTTCTGTAGAAAAATCTCCTCCTAGATGCTATTTAAAATACAACTTCTGATTCAGGTGTATTTCTTATCCTCATTTTAATAAATCAATGATTCTTATTTTTTATCGGGAAAGTAATTACTTACTGGTTCAAGACTGGTGTATATGCTGTTTTATCTTCATCTATAATGGTGACCATTAAAGTAATCAACTGTGCCCAGAAATCCAAATTCTTTGTTGTTGGTCCCTGTTCTTCTTTAGGAACTTCTTGTTTCTTACTCTGTTAAAACAAGATTTAATATATTTTTATTACAGAAAATACTACGGGAGTCCCATCTATAGATTATTCCTTGATTGGGAAGAGTGACATATTAAGAATCTTTAGAAATTTTGGACCAATACTGGCTAACCAATAGAGCAGAATGTATGAAAAAATGTACTTGGCTGTGCACAAATATAAAGAACCATAGTGCTAAGATTATCATGTCAGCAAAGGAGATCAATAGAGACTTGGTTTTTAGTGCATGCTGACACTGTAATTAGATACATTATTAAATTCTTTGCAGTGCTGAGACTCAGCACAGGTAGAATCACTTGTTGAGGTAGAACTTTTATACTCAACACAATAAAGACTGAAAAAAATCAATGCTGAAAAGTGTTTAATCTTTTGTTTTAAATTGTATGCTGAAGGTATTCAGCCTAACAGCTGCTTATGATGTATGGCCTAAATGAAGAGGCAGTTGAATTTCCCTTAATTTTATTGAGAATTTTTTATTCTTTAATTTCACTGAAATGTGCATTTACAGATAATCTTTGTCTCTACAGTCTTTATTTACGAACCTTTAGCCTACAATTTCCTAAGCAAAAGTATTTTTCATTCCTTTGCTGGGGAGAAGAATGAATGTCCAAAGAAATAACTTCATTGTAGGGACCCAAATATGAAAAGAAATATTTGTAATTCTGTAGGGACACATACACGAAGAATTTCTGCCATACAGAGCTATGTCTGCACATGCTAGATCTACACATGCTCTTCTGCACTGCTGTGTGAGATGCAAAGGGGTCTCAGCTAGTAAGTGAGAAAATAAACATGTCTGTGATCCTGTAGGTTTAAACTTTTATTCCCTGGACTTCTCATTCCTAGTCCAACTATGACCACGTCAATCGACCTGGTATCTTTGTGAATATGCCTAACACTGTATTAGTGTCACAGTGAATTAATTAAATGTTATTTTAACCTCAATTAACTTTTATCTATGAATAGCATTTAGAATGGTAGAAAGGGAATTTCCACAACACCTATTTGAAACTGTCTTTGTGGCCACTGTGGAATATTTTAGACAAGTATTATTAATCACACTGCTAAATACTCAGTTGAACTGCAAAGGGTACCACCTCAGTGTCTAAAGCAACAGAAATAAAGCTCAGAAGCAGGTGGGTCCGATGTCACCAACAATTAACAACTGTGTATGCAAATGAGAGCTTTTCAAAACAGAGATGAACATTAGAGCATTAGTGTCACTCACAAGGGCTTTCCCTGGTATACATTGTATTTTTACTAAAAAGGCCTTGCTTCTATATCAAAGATATATGTCTAATAGACCATTTTTTTTCCAGAAACGTGTTAAATATCAACTGAAAGGCAGCTGTAGAAGACAAAGCCACCTCAGCTCAGTATCTTATCCAAGAACTGTATTTCACAGCAAGTGACATGTAGCTGAGACAGCTTTTCATGGCTGTGAATATGAATCACAGAATAAAAAATTCTGTCCTTTAACACAGATAGCAAAAAGTAACTAATTTACAAAGTAATAGCTGCACAAGGAAGTCCTTTGAACAAAAATTCTCTGGAAAAGAAATCTCTTCAAAATCTGTATGACCTTTTCAAATGGCCCAGAGAAGGTATTTTTTTAAAAAAGTCTCACATTACAGATGTAGTTTTATGCCCTGAAAATAAAGTGCATACTCTGCCCATCCCTAGTTGTTATTTCCATTTTTATCCTAAAATCTACCTAGGGTGTTAGAAATGCTCAGAATCATTCAAGCTCTTTTTACCTTAGTATTGTCAGCACTATTATTTGCTTTATGTACAACAGATGCCTTTGTAGAAGCATTATAGAATTATGGAATGCTCTGAGTTGGAAGGGGCCCACAAGGACCAGAGTCCAGCTCTTGGATCCCTGCACAGGACAATGCCCAAAACCCCACTGTGTGTTTGACAGTGCTTCCCCAACTCTGGCAGTCTTGATGCAGTGCTGTTGTAATAAGGTAAAACAGTGGTGAAAATTTGATTTCAATCTAGATTTCTTTTCACTCTTGCTATACCCATTTGAATGAAACTGTCAGCGTAAAAGCACGAACTAAATAGCTGATATACCTAATTAGTGCCACACTGGAACAAATACAGTGGGAAGATATAGGAGACCCTAAATGCCACTTGTAATTGTAGAGGATGATAACAACGAGAAATTTTTAAAAATACAACTGAAAAGGTCAAGAGGAACACAAATTCTGGATATGAAAAGATGACAAAATTATTAAACTGATGGTATTAGTGGTTCTTAATTTTAAAATAAATGATTTTCTAAAGTTTCTGTTTCTGTTTGATACAGCATTGAACAAGCTCAAATCCCAGACTGCTCTTCCAGTAATGAAGAGACCTTTCCAAATACTGGTATATGAATGAAAGTTTGCCAATTAGCAGAATCACTTTCTTTGAGCTTTTTCACATAGGAAAAGCTATTTAAAATATCTTGACCTCCTGTAACATCACTTTGAATGGTAATGCTGCCCACATGCACAGAACCATGAAATGCCATAAGATGCCCTGTACTTAAAAGCTCTGTAAATGACTGGCCAAAGGCACAACAATGATATTCCTAAGGGCTTCTGCTGGCAGATCAAACAAGCAATAAGAGCAGATGATATCTCACTAAAAAGACAGGATTTTATACTCTCAGATTAATTGACTTGGGTACTTCTTGTCTTTAGGATCACCCTAGAGTGGTAGCAAACACCTTATGAGAAAAGTGTCTTCAAAGAGAACTCATTCACTTAAGATTCACAAATACAGTAAGTATTGGAGGGTCTGTGGGCTTTTTAATGCAACATCCATACTAGGTGATAACTCTTATTCTTTTGCCACAGAAGACATCAAAATCAGAAAGACAAAGTAAGAGCAGTTTTTCATAGGATATGAATCAAAATAAATTATTTGCACTGCATCATGTTTTGCTCATTCCCTTTTATCATCAATTTCCTAGGCAGCTGAATTCATATGCAAGCGATGGATCATGGAGGCATAGAGCCTCCAAAATCATTACTGGTGTTTTGATACTCTCTTCAAGAAAAAAAAAAATAAAATGTAGAGGGTGTTTTCTGAGTTTAATGGGGAAAAAAAAAGGCTAAACTGTTGACAAGCAAAGAAAAAGTGTTTGAGAGTGGAGAAAGCAATCTCAGACACAGTGTGAAGCAAGATTAAAATCTACATCTGTATTACCCTTAGACAAATCTGTAAAGACTGGTCTGAGAAGCAGAGGACTTTCAACTTCTCTCATCACTGATTTTACCAGATTGTAAGATGAATGTCTGCTTTAATTTTCTTTGGTTTTGTGTTGTTATGTTCCGTGCAATCAATACACACTATTATCTGTGTGACTTTGATAAATTGAATCCTATGATATCAGAAAGCTATCTGTTGCTGTCTGCTCAAGTCCCAAGCTAGGATTCAGAGTACAATATTTTCTATATAAATAATGACAGGAGGGAAACTCGACGAAAACCACCAGAGTAGCCTTGATCAGCACAAGGCTACAGAGGGCAACTTTATAGACCAGTCTTAGATAATGAAATAATAATTTTAACAATTTCTCCATATTTGAAACTGCGTATTTATTACTTATATTACATATAATATTACATATATCTTATTACTTTATGTAGAATCACCAGAAAATATACAATATGCACTATATATAAAATATATACATATGTAGGCATTCAAATATTATGCCTTCCTATTTTTAGAATTTTATTTAATTTTAAATGATTTTTAATAGATAAAATAATGAAAATTTGGCTTTACAGAATTTACTTAAGAGAGCCTAAAGCCAGAAACCACTTGCAGACATGCATTCAAAACCTGTGAGGGATTTCCCTGTGCAGTGCTGTTGCACAGTAACTAACTCCTAAACTGTTAACTTATTTGAAACTGAAATCCTATCTGCAGAATCATCATAGGATCACAGAATGGTTTGAGTTGGAAATGATGTCAAATATCATCTTTTTCCATCCTCTTGCTGTGGGCAGGGACACCTTCCACTAGACCAGGTTGCTCCAAGTCCCATTCAAATTGAACACTTCCAGGGATGGGGCACCCACACCTTCTCCAGGCAAACTTACTTGATGTATTCTCCAGTACCAACTGAAGTGGAACATTATTCTTTTGGATTAATTCTCACTGAGAATTGTCAGCCTTTTTCTTCAAGGACTGGCATGTTAAAGGAGGCAGTTTAACTAGTCTGTCTGCTCAGGGCAGTGTGACATGCATAGCTCCTCTGCAGTGGCCAGCCAAGTAATACTGTGGTTTTGATCTGATCCACCCACCCAGAAGTGCTCTGCTTCTGCAGGGAATAGGTGGAGGAAGACCAAAGTGAGCTAGCTCTTTGACTTTCTAACCAGTGTTCTCAGACAAGCTGCTAAGAAGAAATTATATCTGTAAGATCTGGCCTTCCTCTGACAGAGAATTCTCAGAATGGGGTTGGAAATACCATAGCACAAAATGCATCTTTCTGTTCTGAGGCAATTTAGCAAATGTTTTTCTGTTACTGTGGTTAATGCTGCTGCCCATCAAACACAATGCTGCAACACAAAGAGAGATCTGTAAGTACCCTTTGCATGCCAGATTTGAAGTCAGAAACTTTTCAGTGCAACTAAAGCAATATGTAAATATAACAAAGGGCCCCACAAGAAGTATTGCTTGGCACTGAAATTTGCATGCCTGAAAAACAGAATTCTCTGTAGTAAAGAGCTTTTGCTACTGCACTTTATTTCCCACGTCATACTTCTGAATGTGTTTGAAAACCATAGATCACAGTCATGCTTCAAATCTTGCAGTATTTCAACAGGAAATTAATGATCTAACAATAATTTTTATCCTTCTTACTAATGAGAAAAAAGTACAGCTTTCAAAGCAACTGTGAGGCTTGGATTTCCAAATCCCAAATGGAAAAATGACCAGGGACTTACAGCTAAATAAAACAAAATGGATCCAGCTCCCAAAGCACAGGCCCATCCATGTGCTTATCTACAACTCATATTCCCAGAGCTGGGATGATTTTAGTCCATTACCAACCCAACCCAAGGTGCTGGACCTCTACAAGAGAGAAATGGCAAGGGCAGAGTACTGTGCTGCTGCAGCTGTACAACACCTGGCTCCCAAAAGAGCCAACTGTTTTTTAGCTACCTCCTGTCTGCACCAAGCTATGCTGTGACAACATTCAGAGCTGAGCAAAGACTCGAGTAAAGGTCCCTAACATCAGGTAGGGACTTATATCAGGCCTGTTCTGATGAGCTGATGTCAAATATAAAGTACTCCAATGTTTTTATTCCAGTATATTGGTGCTATCAGTCATGAAATTATGTGTACTGATCAAGAGCTCTTGAGATAACATGAAGGGTACAGTCTGCATTTCATTGGTGTCACTCAGTGGAGAAGACTGCAAAACGAATTATTGAAGGGACTTCAGTCACTGCGAGCACCAGCCAGGATTTCAAAATTTGTGTTCTCAAGAAAACAGAAAGAGTGACATATCTGTAAATTGAGTCAGAAAGCTATCAAAGTGCTTCCTAAACTACTTCTCCAGGATATTTTTTTAAACATATGGCAGCCAAGCATTTCACTCAGGTAACTGTTAATTAAAAAGAGAAAATACTACATGTGCTGTGTAAGGAAGTCAATAGTTCTTCATCAGAGGGCTTTATCTCCAATAATGAGGATAGCAATATACATGTCAGTAAGACTGTCAAGCTATCACGTTTTATTGTCTGTGGAAGCCATTGGTTTTTGCCATCAGCTGTTCTTTGTATTCTGGTGTGGAACTGTAGCATGATATTTTTGCATACTGTTAGCATTTGCAATGTTTCACAATGGGAAATATCCTCAGGGGTGATATTTTGCTGCAAGACATTAACTTTTTAATGGTGATTGTCTGCCTGACACAAAGGTAGAGAGTAATAAAAAGAGGAATTGGAGACTGCTGAGTATGTTTTCTGATTTACTTTTCCCGTTTATAGTGGCAAATATCCAGAAACTCCAATTTTAACAGTCATTGCTCTATTTTCACCCCAAACTTAAACAATCCCACACAATCAGAACTGAAGCATATTTTCTAGAAATACTGTGGCAGGCATCTCTGAGAACTGTAGATTGCAGCCAAAATCAGCTACAAAGGTCGTTGCCCCGAGTTGCACACAGCTACACACCCTGGGCATGCAGGGGCCTCAGCAGGACAAGAGCTGCCAGTCCTTCCCCTGAGTGAGAGCAGGTGCTGACCCACGTAAGGACCATTTCTTGTTGCTTTGGGGTTCATCGATTTCAGTTCTCAGTACCCACAGCTCAAAGCTCAGCTGTGCAGCTAAAACATGAACCTCCTGTGCTGCAGGACCACGCCAGGATGAACTCCCTCCTCACCTGATGGGGAGCCAAGCAGAGATAAGGGAATGGGCACTGAGCAAGGCTTAAGGGTGGTAAAACGTTAATTACCATACTGGTTATTGCTTCATTATTATAACAGGGGTACCACAAGCCAATCACCTGGATTCACTGGAAAGCCTCCTGAGCTATGGGTTCAAACAAGCTGCATACTTCATCCTAAAAGCAAATGCACTTTTGGATATATTGATAGGAAACCATAAGAGAATCATGCTGAACTAAATCTGCTAGTATAACTCAAGAGCTGGTGTAGAATTCAGGTGGTCTTTTGAATTAATTTTACTCATCTCTCTATTAGAGCTAGAACAGTTATATTTCTCAGAATTCTCTCCTATTTTCTGTGAAAGAAAGTTTTACTGTCTGGCATTAAGATTATTTGTGATTGCTGCTTGAATTTTTGGTTTGATTATTGATGTGAATTGCTGTTAGGAGTAAATTATTTTTAATACAATCTATTTATTTTAAATTTTGCTTTTTACACTTCTTCACTGAAGTCTCTTGCACTGCTTGTTGATTGTAATTGTACAGACAATTTTCTGCTAAAAGTTTCCATAAAAAGCTGCCCTTGCTGGAAATCTTGTGGAACAGAACTCAAGAGGTGTAGAAATACAGTGACCTCAGTTTTCCAGCTGAGTGAATACTTGAGGGTTTTGGTTTTTTTTTTTAGTATTATATTTCAGGACTTCTTATTTCTCCACCATTAAGTAGAGTTGTGTGAGAGAAAAATATAACAACATTGCTTGTTCTACCTCAAATATAATTTGGAGAGAACCCTTACTTAAGCAAGTTTTACATTCTCTACCAAGCAGAAAAGCTGTAATATCCCTGCACTTTAAAACCACATTTTAAAATAGACAGGCTAAATGACTGTATGGATTCACATTAAAAAGTTGTGAATTTTTTGAATACAGATAAGCTTTTGCAGTTGTCACAATGCTTTGCAGAGGTAAGACTTTATCACTTCTAGCTGTTTACTGAGGACTAGAATCTACTGATAAACTGCAGACTTATGTAATACTCAGTCTAGCAGCACTTCATATTATATTTACCAGACAAGATCAAATTGCTGCAGAGTAAACATTAGCAAGAAAACAGAACAGTTTATGACGTAAATAGATGTGATGCCTGAAGCTGCTCCTTCCACTAATTTATACTCCTGCTCAGCTTACAAAATAATCTGTTGTAGGACAAACACACATCAGCACCAAGTGTGGAGTGCTTATTGGTGCTGGTGAGAAATTCTTAGATTCAAAGCTACAGTTAACTTTTCTCACACAACAGGAATCCAACATGACAAAATAAATTCTCATTTCAGAAATGTTGAATAGATAGCAAATATCACCTTTCCTAAAATACAGGAAATCATATTCTGGATTCAAGTGAAATATGCTTTCAAATAAAGTTCATTTGAAGCCTTTTATCATTAGTATGAGTGTTCTTAATAATTATACGCACACAAAAAATAAGTGCATTTGCCAAAGAACTTGGTTAATCCTTTTCAAGGCTGGAATAGTCACAGAACTGCCATTTTTCAAGTGTACCATCCAGAAAGCAAATACAAGGTACAGGAGGTAATATGATAAAGAAATGTTGCTCCTTTAAGACCATAATTAATTCTAACATTGCTTACAGAATGACTGTATATTATAAATATATAAAAAGTACTCTCAAGGATTTTGCATGACATTTGGAACACAACAAACGCTGTAGTTATTTTGCATTGACAAGTCAACCTGATAGAAAAATATTAAGAAATGTTTCAGAATTATCCTCTACTTTCTCAAAGCAGTTACTAAAGCTTGCATCATGTATGTATCATAGGTGTTAAAATCTAAGGCTGGAAAGACGATATAATTTCCAGTAAATTATTTTTTTTCCTAAAGCTACAGAAGTGAAATGGTAGATTTTAATTAACTATTTTCTTGTTACACAGACCCTAAATGAACAATATTCAATCAAACGTCACCTTCCCCAAGCCACTGGACAATTTCACAGTCATGTCCAACTTGATGACTACAATATGAGTTAATGTATCCATTTTAAACATTTTAGAGTTCATAGCTCTCTATGGGTGTATTTATGGTATGCTGCTCCTCCATGAATAAAGAAAATGAAAATCTGAATGCTTTGACATGAAAGAGCACCTGAAGGCTGTTTACTAAAGGCAAAGTAACAATAATGAATGAGCAATAGCACCAAAATTAATTTTGACCTTACCTGATCCACTAACTGGGTGTAGAGATCATAGCAATTATCAAAAATGTATTTATAAGTTGAATCCAGGCAGGCTTTTACACAGTCTTTCACTACAGTACTGGCTCGAGGGGGGCTCTGCAATTCCAGGACCTAATTAAATATTTCATAAATGGGAGAATGTCAGAATTAGATTGAGCACAAAAAATCCAAGTGTTGAATGCAGTTCTCTTATACTGGATGAAAAGTGTTCAGATAAAACAGTGATAAAAATCATTAAAATTGTTTTAAATTAAGGTGGATTTAGTTCAAAGATACATTAAAACACATGCAGATAGATTTTATCTCTGTTTTATTTGAATTAAAATATTTATATGATGAAAGTAGCATGTGTGCCCACGAGTATACATCTTTATATCTTACGGTTTACATTTTAGAAGGTTTTGGTTTTTATTATTTAGGAAATAATTAAGCTTTAAAATTATGAGCTTTCCTTGGAATATCTGCCAAATAGCACTTATTTATTTAAAGCAAAGGGTTCATATCTTTAGTCCATTTCAGGATACATTAATTCAAACTTTAACTTAATGGATTATTTTAATTCTCTTTATGTAGTTGCCTAATGCAATGGAATCACATGCTCTTATGACAAAGGTTGCTTTGTGTTTCTCTTTTTTTTATTCAGAACTATTAATGTGAACCATTCAATTCCAAAAATATTTTCATGTTTGACCACTTAGATCTCAACCTTTGGAGAGACTAAGGCAAATAGTTATCAGATCTATTTTGCTGTTTGACTTGTGATATTACTATATTACTAGAAAACCATTATTCTATATGACTCCTAAGGAGCTCAGCTAAGTATACTTTATGTGACTTCACTTCAAACCTATTTAAAAGGCAAATATTTTGTTTCCTTCAGGAAATTTATTTGCGCAAGTAAAGCACGATACCTTCATCCGAAAAAAAGTAATGCTGGTAAGCAGGTCCACAGTTGATTTCAGATCTTGTAGTCTTTCAGAATTGCCGGCAGGAAAATTATCCTGGTGAATCAGGGAAAGAGGAATCATACAAAATTTGAGTTACAGGCAAAATTCTTGAACAGCTAGTCAAAACTCTCTAAGAAAACATAAGGTGTTGCTTGGAAGGATTAGAGATGTTCACATTACCCAAATTCTGCCTGTGAGGTAGTTAATGATGAGTATCCCTTGGACATGAGTAGGAGCACCTTTGATAATACTCCTGCATTTGTAAATGTAAATAATTTAAAACATTGTGATATTTCCAAAATGTGAATGGAGCAAAAAATGTTACAAGAAGTCTGGAAACTGTTGCTAACAAAAATGATTTATGGATTTTACATGGCATATACATCACTTGTAGGCATAAATGCAGTAGTAAGATTAATGTAGAAATAATATTAAATTTTTGCTATGATCTCTGGGTTAACAGAGTGATGTGAAGTAGTGGTATTTAAATAACTTCCTGCTAATGAAATATAAGCTTCATGCTATGAAACAATCTGGATAGCATTCTTCAAAATTAAAACATCTTAGCATGAACATATTGCCTTCATTTCATGGTCTTAGAAACTAAGTATGTGCAACTTCTACTCTCTTTAATGCCTTGGGGTTCTTTTAAATATTCCTTTTCTCCTCCAGTTTTGGAGAGCAGGCCAGATGAACAGACGATCCTTGACTTTCAGGCTGCCACTCCTAGAAGCTGAAAGGAGAGCCACAGTGATGAAGCCCTAACTTAGGTATTGTCCAAAAGTTTCGTGATCCAGTGACTGGAGAAGTTCAGAGCCAAATGGTAACTGGCAGGTACCCAGTGCCTGCTTTCCTGAAAGGCTGGCTTTGGAGCATAGCTCAGTGGAAGCACATTTCATGAACTCCTGCCACACAGGAAAACATGGAGACAAGACTCTTTCAACATTATTAGGACTTCAGCATGCAAGTTGTAGCAAAGATGTCAGGCTCTCAGAAGAAATACAGCAGTAACTACACTTTGCATTACCTGAGTCACTGAAGGTGACTCCCAGATGAATTAATTTAATCAACTTAAGACAAGTTAATGACCAATTTAATCAAAGTTGTTGAATACTACTCTTTCTTGAATATGTACTAATCCCTTGACTCATTCTTAGCTTTTAGAAAGAAAATACTAAGTTTTTTCTTTTTTGTCAGATTGGAAAAATACAGGTGTTAAACAGCTTAAATTCTGTAAATTTTTGTTCCAAAGGATTTGGGGGTCTCATTTTGACTCTAGACAGAATATGTTGTACATACCCTGTATTTGGACAAATCAATCCTCAGAGAATTGTGCAACTGATCCAGCAGCTTTATGAACTTTTCTCTCTGTAAAAAGAAAACAAGAGTATGTTGCATTAGAATTTGCAGGTTCCTGAAATTGCTGGGATTTTAGAAAGCTTATTTCCACTCTTAACTTATTTGAAAACCAATTTGTCTTCCATTATTTCATATACAAGTGATGGTTTGAAATACCTGTTCTTCAAGGCCAGGTGATACATCTTCTTTCACTCTATTTTCCTTTTCTATCAATATTGTATACCTAATAAGCACTAAAAACTGTGCAGCTGCGAAATGTATTAGTGAGGTCATAGTGATTTTGCAATGCAATATTTTCCTGACTTATATTTGCCTTGCAACTGATTAAACTCTTGGAGACAGCACCTCCCCCTTCCTTTAATAAGTAAGAAATTATGCTCATTTACAACAGAATTTGGTCCAAAAAGTATGATTGAAAATTATACTTCTGAAACAATGGCTTTTGTAGGAATAAGTTAAGTAACACTAATATAATGAAATTACAGTCTTCCCTTTCAAATGTGAAGATTAACTTGTTATCTTGATAGATGAAGGAGCAGTGAAAGTATTTTGCTGTGAGGCTTCCAGCTGAGTTGTGCCATTCTCAAGTAATACTAATGAGTTTTTAATTACCATGTTAGAACATATTCCATAGTCTACTGCACAAAACTCTGAAATCTCAGCCTATGTGAAAGCAGCAGATTTCTGGAAGAAGCAGGAGCTGGTAGCTCTCAGGATGCTCTGGTTGTATCTGCACCATCCCTCAAATGTGATGATCAGTAATTTGACAATAGAGTCTTTGTGCACTGTCTCTCATCAGTGGAGTTCTAACCTACACCAAACCCCGCTAATTTGGCACAGTTCCCTTAAGGGATCAATCAAAAGAGAACTTTTTTGTCATGTTATAAATCTCTACTGAAATATTCAGTCAGCCAAATCATTCCCAGCTGTAGCCTGAGGAGCTGAATTTGAGATGTTCTTTTTGATGAATGATGCGCAGCTATTCACTAAAAAATGCCTTTTGACCCAGGAGAGAAGAATAAGCTAATATTTTGCCTATAAATCAATTGTTTGAAAAAAGAGTTCCAAATCTCTATTAGTGATGTCTACTACTCTTTTTCCATCCATCTGTTGGACTATGAATTGGATTGGAATTACGTCAAAGGCACACTGGCATTAACATCACAGAAAGGCCTTAATCTCTGCCTAGTCTGAGGAAAAAAGTAGTTCTGATCATTAGAAAAATGGGAAAAAAGGATTAAAAAAATCCATCAAAACTATTCTAAATTTCAAAAGTTGCATCAAAAGTCTAATAAAGCTTGAACATTGAAAGAGAAGACTTGTTCAACAAAGATATTAAGTAATTTTTGGTTTACTCGTACAAATGTATAATTTCATGATTTTGTCTTGAAAATCTGAAATTCATAATTCCTCTATTATTCTAATACTGGGGAAGAGTACTAATGCCTCTAACATTACTTCAAATTAAATTTTAAATTTTAATTTGTATTTAATAAATTTAAATTACAATTAATATTTTATTTCATGTCAATAAATTGTATTTTATGAAAACTGTTACATCAAATATACCTTTGATATCAGCCCTACAAATAAAAGAAAAAAGAGGAAAGAATAAATGCATTTTTCATCATAAGATTGTGTTTATACTCTCTGTATCATGTGTAATACCAAAGTTATGAAGGCAACCTCTTTGAATTATCACTCTGCCTTCCTCCTCTCAATTCCTCTGAGAGTACAGAGAAGAAATCAGAGTAAGGGCTGAATGTATCTTTATCTACTACCATGTTCAAAGACTAGGAAGTCCACACTTGGAGATGCTTATCCACAGCATAAAATTTAGCAGTAACAAAAGAAGTATTATCACATCCTGAAATGCTACTGTTCCTCCTAAAATTCCTGATACCTAAATCCAGGACTCGGACAATGCATCAGCAAAAGTTTCAGCAAAAATAAGAGAGTCCATTATTACAGATACTTGTGAGAAGAGCAGCATTCATGGCTACATCCATTGTGCTAACATGAATTCACTGATGACACAGCCCAAGAAAGGAATTGCATCCAATACTTAGTCTAATGCAGTTAGCAGTTTGCAAGACCCACTGCAATAAAACAAAAACCTGTTTGTTGGAGATTTCAGTACTGTGAATGTGTGCCAGTGCTTTCTACCCTCTACACCTCACAAGGAGCTGAGCAGCATCTTCTCTGGCTTTTATGATGATTGATTTTAAAGACTCAGGGTAAAATTTTCAAAATCTAACAACAGTACTTATTCTTAAAAATGAGCAATTAAATGTAGATGTTAATATGGAATAGACTAGGAAAAAGAAAGGACTAGAACTCTCTTAAAAAGGAAAATCTACTTACCCCAAAGTTAGTAGCAGCAAAGCGATCTGAGGCAGATACATTAGTTGCTGCTGTTGTATGAGCATAGAAAGCATTTATATTGGCCAACAGTGTGCTCATAACTGCTGGAACACCAGGGCACATGTATTTAGAAGAGAGACAGGAAAAGTGCCTGCAATTCAAACAAACTAGCAGTTATTAATGATGCCAGGGAATCTGCTTCTTCTCCATTATAATATTTAACTCCAGTGATGTAGCTGTTAGGCTACCTCAGTGAAAACTCTGCAGATGCATATGAGAAAAATCCAGACACGTTTGATATAACTGCCACTTGTTGCACACTGATCTTTTCAAATTGGCCACATTCACATTCACATTCAGTTCCTAAACACAAAAACATGACACAGCTATTTAAATTGCTATGAAGGAAAACATTCATTATTAAAGAAAACCTAAAAAGCAAACTCTAACTCATCTTGGAAAGTCACAGAGATCTATAGTAGAAGAAGATTTAATTGTTGCCAACTAAAACACTCAAACCAGCATTTTAGTGTGGCTTTTATTTTACACTGCATTATTAATGAAAGGTGCTTCAAGCAGCTTCTGGGTTCACTTTGACTCGAATTAGGCCATAACTGAAACTGTTCCACTTCAGGCCAGTAAAATTCAGGAAACCAGTTTGTTAAACCCAAAGCAGCCAAAACTAGATATGCAAAGTAGCAGCAGTGTTTACTTGTTTAATGAATCAGGAGATGACTGCTGGTAGCATACAAAGAGCTTATAACACAACAAAACATGAGAGGTACAAATGAATGAATGATCTGACCCATGAGGAGAGTGAACATCAAAACATAAATTCTTAAGTTCAAAATTTATAATTAGGCAGGACCAGGAGGGAGATAAAGGGATAAAGACTAAATGTACACAAATAGGAAAGAGAATGAGGGGATTAGGAGAAGATGGTGGTAAAAATGGGTATATGGTCAAACAGAAGAGGATTAAGAAATTTGAATCAGTCTCCGTGCGACTGAAGGTTCTGATTATGCCACATGCTCCTCTTAGCTGGAGTCTCTGGCTCCTCTCTTGTGTTCCTCCTCAGGAGCATAAGGCAGAGCTGTGTGCTGGTCCTGAACCACCTGGGCACTATGCCTTCCAAGAAAAAAATTATCACAAGGTTCAATTGAACTCTCCTGCTGAACTTAAGCCAAATACCCTTAACTGTTGTCACTGACCAAATCATCTTTCAAGGCATCATTCAAGATTATTTTACTGTAAGGGCAATATAGCCCCTATGTGCTATAGAATATGTATGTGCTATGTGCTCACAGAATAGTGTTACCAAACATTAAATTCATTGCCAGTATTTTCAATGAGTGTTTTTAAAGACTGAAATGTCAATTCAACAAAAAAAACCAACATAGTTCTCTACCCCTCAGAAAAATCTTTCATTGTATATCACATGTTTTCTGTCAAGTAGAAGAATACTACTTTCCTTTGTAATAAAATAAAATAGTGATGTCAGGTGGTTCTCACCAATAAAGGTAACCTTTAAAGCTAATAGAAATATCTTATCTACTAGTAAGTTTGGGAAATATATGTAAGGATGATCAGAAATGGTTTCCAAAAAGTTGACAAAATAATTAATACTTTTACCGATGACCTTTAATTTCCAAAAGTCTTTTAGTGGACTTAAAGGTCCTTAGTACATGAGTGTCATCAATCTGGAGATTAAAAGGCACTAATAACCTCACTGGCCTTTGAGTCATACCTGTAACATATGCTCTGCTGAGGGAAGAGGCAGGCAAAAGGAGCACTCAGCAGCAGAGAAATCATTGAGATTGTCTCAATTGCCTTCAGGGAAAACATGGCAGACCATGGAAATATTGTTTGGGTCAACATTTTAAGGTGTCTTCTGCAGGTTCCTCTAACTATTTCACAATGAACTACCCATAACCTGTACTGAATTCTTACCTTGAAAACAGACCCAAACCGTACCAATTTTCCACAAGGAAAATTTAAAACAGTTGGTATAATTTATGTCATTGTATCACTGCACTCTTTCACCTGTAATGTGCTTAGTGAAAATTATGATAAAGCATCTGTGACAGATTTTTGTTTCTCTCCATCATTTAATTAAAATCTCTAATGTTCACAGAACCTATTAAGTACACAATATGGGTCATGACTCTGAGAATGCAGGTAACTCAGGTTATCAGGTACCTGCGAGACACCTGGATTCCTTCTCACTAAAATGAATAAATCAAAGTAAACCCCTGCCCTTGTTCTTGCAGGTCTTTGAAAACAGCAGGCAATAGCATGAGATGTTAACAATTTCTGATGGGCACAGCAACCATTGCTAAGTCTCACATATTTTAGAGAAAGGTTGCACTGCTTAAGCCACAGTGATGTCTGATACCAGACCTGCTTGCTCCAACTTCCTTACTATGCAATTTCCTGACCAACAGACAGTGCCTGGGATTCTTCTGATATTTCTGCTAGCATGAAGTAGCAGAGAAAGAAGTCTAATTGATGTGCTGTACTCATCAGTAAGCAAATGCTATCAATAAAAAATTAGTTTAATGGGCAATCTGTGTGCTTTTTGTAATGCTGCTACATTAATTGAAAACTAGCAGGAGAACAAGATGACATGGTTAGTGCTCATTAACCTGCTGGAATGAGAGCTATGTTGCTGATTGAGAATCATTAGGTTCTACCTGTGGTGACTTTTGCCAGTAAGAAGTAAAGATCTTAATAGAGCTTTTATTGCACTTGACTCTATTACACAGTAAATTCAGGTTGCTGATATAATGTGCAATTTCAGCGTCTCATCAAACACTGTTTCAATATGGGCCCAGATTTTTGCCTTCTAAAGAGAAATAAATTATGTTAAAAGATGAATGACAGGAATAAAGCTACTTTTTCTTCACTGCAGAGTGTGGTTTAATATGTGTAGGTAAATTAAGTTCCAGTATGATTCCTTCTAGATATTGAATTTACAGCATAAACTGCCATCAGTCACCACATCAAAATAAAGCTGGATCACTGTGCTGTTTTTCTACTGTTTTTCCTGTTTTCTGTGATACTTATTTTCCTCCTTATCATCTCACACAGCCAGGCTTGTACTTCTGGGAGTTACACATACCAGTTGTGTGGCTAACGGTGTCTGTCTGCTGCTATCCATCACAAAAAGCAAAAAAATTCTCACCTGAACTCTGTAAGAATGGCCATAATTGTCTTGCTTTTCTTTTCCTAATACAGACTCCATGAGGAGTGGAAGAATAAAATAAACATAAGAAAGAAGAGTGGATTATGTAACCCATACAGTAAAGACTTCAAAGAGCTGCAATTACTGCAACAGAATCAGTTTTTTTGCTGTATTTTGGTTTGGGTCAATGGTTGTTTTCTATTCACATGAATTCCACATGTGGTAACTTAAAGCAGATTCCTTGCTCAGTAACTGTGCAGTTATAATCTGTACCTTGAGAGTAAAACACCCCTTCTAAATCAGCATCTATAGGGAAAAAGTGCCTACATTTATCTCATAAAATGTGGAGATACTCCTATCTCCATCAAGAGGTGCAACCACACCTGAATTCATTCTCTTTCTAAGCTTGGTAGGAAAGGTCTCACTGGGGACAATGACTGGAGCAGACAGGTAACCAGCTGTGTGATATCTTCTGGGCTGATTCCCACATTCCAGTATGACTATATTCATTGTATTTAGGAAATCAAGACAAAATTTTTGAAATATTGTTTCTGTGCTCTAAAGGAATAGATATAAATAAATTTTGGGGCCAGGAAGAAATCTTCAGGCTTTACTAAGGGATCATAGAAGATAAAGCCATCATCATGAACCAGAATGATAAACAAGTGTGATTGTTTATTGCTGTAGTGGAACAGGATGCCAAATCCCTTTAGAGAGGGGTACTTTAAAGAAGCTTAGTCAGGTTTATGTTGTGTAGACATGCAGAAAGGCATATGTTCCTACTCCAGCATATGCCATCTATCCACACTTAAAAGGGTCAAGACTGACTATCATTAAGTGGAACCGAAACTTGAAATCTTAGCTAACCTTAAAACAAATATGAACACTAAAAAATACATTCAGGCAAAAAGAGCACCTCATTAGCAGCATCCTAAAACTCACGTAGCCTGGTGAAGTGCAGATGCTCTCTGGGGTCTGGATCCTGGGGTATTAAAGCTTAGTCAGTTTTGCATTTACAAACACAAACATTTTAGTTATCAATGTTATTATGAGATGTGCAGTAGAAGTACTCGGCAACTAGATTCTCAAGCAAAAAATGCTTACACAATATTCCTCTGGGCAAAGTGATTACATTCAAATTCTCTCTATGTTGTATAAGTAGAAAATTGCTTTTGTTTTAGTAGGAGATCTTTGTTACCAAATGCAATCTGATAATTCTATTTTCCAAATCAAGAAGCTGTACATTTTCTTCCAGCCACTAAAATTGTTCCAGAAGAAAAAGGTAATCTCATAAAAAGAAATAAAACCAGCAGATAATAGTCCAAAACAAAATTCCTCATGACAAATAGACTTAGTGTCTTCACTACTCTTCTCTGAAGTCTGAATGCTCTGAAATGCGTCTGCAGATGAATCAGCAAAATAATGTTTATGAATATATATTCTTCTCCAAGTATTACCTGAGATTACATTCACCACTGATTTTATTCCTAACTTAAACAGGCTGGGCCCATCCCCTCAAAAAGGCAGTGCTCATTATTGACATGCAACATTTTAAAATATAAAAGGATATTGGTATGGGTGCAATGAAATCTTAGCTTTAATTATTGGTGACTACCAATATTGAATTCACTTTCTCATTATATCTGCCTTCAGATACCTGGCTTGCAGTCAACAACATCAAGGAAATTTGGGGGAAAAGGTATAGAAGACAGTAAGAACAAAAAGAGCAGGCAAAATAGGTCAATTAACTTAAAATGGCTTGGTTAGAATTTTTGAGTAAGGATTCCTGAAAAATGGGCTTTAGTACTTGGCCAGTTCCATGTTAGATGTACAGACAAAATTTACTTTTCATGAATATCTGTACACTGTGTTATTAACTGAGATAAAAATAAAGCATTTTCTTTATATAAAAATATAACCTGTCAATTTCTATCACTTTTAAGTAAAAAAGATTTAATATAATCACATCAGCCGTACTGCTGTTTTTGCAATGCTGACTTTTGCAACAACTGAATTTCTAAAACCAGTTTCAAAATTTTCTGGAAAATTTTGCAGCACTTGAATACATCAAGAGATGTAGAAAGACAAAATTAAATTTTGCAGTTAAGGTTGTCTGTCAAAAATACAGCCATTTTATATTGAGATAATCAACTACTGGGGCTATAGTTAAGACAAAACTAATGCTAAATCAGCCCTTTATTTCTCATGCAAATCACTAATAACAGCCCTCCTTTGGCATTAATTGTTCTTAACAATTAATTTCTGGTCAAACCTTGAATTAATTTTGATACACACAGTAAGAACAACTCTACCACTAACATTTTGGTAAAAATGCCATACCATTTTAAATCAAGTTCTAAAACTACAATACCAGGATAAGTTAATAAATATCATAACAATCACACAGAGCTACAGAGAAACTAAACACAGAAATACAAATACTCATAAAAGTCAACACATGATTCCCTCCACATATAGTTTAAATATAAAACAGAGGAACTCTCAAGTTTCATTAATTATTCTGTGCAATGCTGTGTAAATTCCTTGAAGGAAGATCATTAAAATGTGTAGAGTACAAAATACATTCCCTGCCCTTCTATTAGATGAACAATACAATAGTTCACAGACAGCTACATAAAGTGAAAGACATGTTCATTGCAATAGCAGGTGGTGTCATTATATTCTGCAATAAAAAGAAAACTTCAGGTTTTTATGTACCTTCATGCTTATTATAAGATTCTTCTTTTTAGGAGGTAGAGATGCAAAAAATGAGAGATGTTCTGATTAAAAATTCCACAATATCAGGTTTCTACAAGAGAAAGAAGTCTGTATATTTTATTTAGAGGACTCATTTGGAGTCCTCTGCTTTTCTACAGCTCCAGCAGAATATAGTCCTTTCCACCAGAAAACTTTTTGCTGGATAAATTGAGAATATGTGATAGATCTCTCATGCCTCCAGGCCTCTGAGCTATATGGTGCTGTGTTCTAAGGTGTTCAAACAGCTACTTCAGAATGGATGATGTAGAAATAGGTCTCAGTACTGTTAAAAATGGGTTGCACAAATTATTTACATACGCTATGGAAGCTCACTATAGCCTTTGCTGTTATTCTGTACTCCTGGAAAAGAGTACAGAGCTTGTGAAACCCTGTTCTAGTTGCATCTGGAACACTGGAAGTCTTTCTGAACCATGCTATATATCAGTATCATAAGGATTAAGGAATGCATTAGCAGAAAGACCAGTAACAGCTTATAAAATGCTTATATCTTAAAGCCACTGCAGACAAGAAGCACTTCAGTGAGAATCAGATGGACAAAAATGATTAGAATTTTAAGTCAGGAATGGAAGAGGAATGGGGAATGAAATCACAAATGCTTGAAATTCCTTACTCCCCTCAGTCACGTTGTTGACAGCAAAGCAGAAAGCCAGCCATGATAATACTTACGTCATAGCTTGATAAATATATTCAATTCCATAGCGCATTGCAAATTCATCCACAATTTCTTGTGCAGCATCATCAAAGTACACCTTCCAGGCCTCATCACCTTTCACTTCAGGGATTTTCACCACTCCGTTAGACTTCACTTCCGTCAAGTAATGGAACAGATTCTAAAGGTAACAAATGTTTCAAACGTGAAATGTTGGCTTTTAAGAAGCATTCTGAAAATATATCTTACATATAGTCATCAATATGTTAATTGTTAGTTCATTTTAAATTATTTAATTTTCCAAAGACTGGCTCAAACTAGTCAGCAGACTTGTGATTCAGTGCATTGTATCTCCTTGATATAAAGTCCTGTCCATTAACTGGCACAGAAAGACTGCAACATAAAATAGTGCAGAAACCTGTCTTTTATATGCCCTTGCTAATGAATGAAATCATGATGTTGTTATACGTATTACAGAGTGTTGCAATTTTCATTGCATCTGTGACCAATAAATTTCAAATTCATTACTGAAGTCCTTAAGTTACAGGGAGCTAACAGAAACACTGCAGGTGCCTCTCAAGTTGCGTGTCTCTCAAGGTTTAGTACCCTTGGGAGCAAAGCTAGGATCTGACATTCATGGCACAGAATGCTTCTCAGATTGTCTGGCTCCATATGTATCTGTAAATTGCACAACTCCATATGTATCCACAAAATCCAACAGATTTTATTTCCTATTTTCAGTGATTGATAAAAAAGCCCTAAAACTTCAAAATAAATATGGTTTTGCTAATTAGCCCATAACTGTCTCTTGGTTTGTCTTAAAGCATTTGAATATTATCATTTACTTCATAGGTTTAACATCTGCAATCTCAGCTCAAAATCTATCAGCACAAAACTCCCCTAACAGCTGATTTTACAAACAATGAACAATGGGATTTTGTATTTACATGCTAGTGGTGAACCTTCAGGCATATATTAGCTATCAGATTTCAGAAACTACTTGTATTTCCAGAATAGAATTTCAACATGGATCACTTTGAAGGAAGAGTAATCAATTACAAAGAAAATCTTTCAGAAGACACACCTCAGTATGTCAGTGATTATTTTTTCAATGTTGACAAAAGCAAACTAGATGAAAGGAAAATTAGATTTTATAACATCTGTGTTTCTCCTTTTTCTCACTCTCCAAAATATGAATTACTGTAAAACAAAATAAATGCTTTGCAATATACTTCTGTAACATAAAGAAATGTTTGTATATTCCTGATGTTAGCAATCATGTATCAAAGTGCTAAATCAAAAATCAGTACAGGGATAGTTTATCTGCCTCAACCTCTTTTTCTAACATGTTCTGGCAGGAATGATCAGTTTGCTGTTCTTGTGTTTTTCTACCCTTGCCTCTGAACCTGATATGTTCTCAGCAATACAGAACGTGAAATCTAAAACTTGTCCTGAAGTACAGCAGCAGTTATTTGTTTCAGAGTTCTAATGTTCTGTAGCCTTTTGTCCTCATGCACGCAGCAACTGAACAGTAATTGCTATACTGTATGCTATAACTTCTCCAACATACCTCATGTAGACAGGTGTACTGCACATGATAGGGAGCAACTTTCTCCTCTCCTTCAATTTCAACGTTGATTTTCAGTCTAATGGCACCAGAGACAGCTGATTTATCTGTTCGCTTTTCTGAAGAGTGGAAAGCAATACATTATTAACTACCAAGAACACATATTTGTCATATGAAAAGTTTCATAAATCATTCTAGGTTAATCTTTTTAAAGCCAGGGAGTCCTGCTATTGAAAATGAGAATGTTTTTTAGTACCTCACACATGGTGCTGCCCAAAAAATAGAATACCTAACTATGACGTAGAGAATCTTATTTTATCTCCCATATTCCAACAAGGCTGCACAGCTATTTATTTACTACCTTCCTCTTTTCAATTGAAATTACTTTAGTTTTCTACCTGATAGCTGTACTAATTATTATGATTTTCCTTTAGTTATGAAGACTTTACCAACAACCTGCACTACTCTGTCTGAGTGTGATGGGTTGATTCTGGGAAGTGCCCACCAAAGCTGCTCTATCACCTCCTTTCCTCTCTGGACAGGGAATAGAAAATCTAATGAAAGCCTCAGGCTGAGAGAAGGGTGGGGAACAGATCACTCACCAATTACTTCCATGGCCAAAACCAGACTTGACTTGGGGGAAAATCAATTTGTTACCAGTTAAATCAGAGTAGGATAATGAAAAATAAATCCAGATCTTAAAACACACCTTCCCCTCACCCATCCCTTCTTCACTCCTGATTTTTTCTACCCCTTCCCTGCCAGTGGCACAGGGAGATGGGCATTGGGGGTTCTATCTTTCACTTTCAAATCAATAGATAACATTTAATATTTTAAAAGTCATACATGGGTACCAAAGCTACATATTTTGAAGTCACAAAGTTAATGACAGTAAGACTCTACCTATATTTACTTTAAAAAACCAGTAAGAGTCATACCTAAATTATACCATACATCCATTTCTCCACTCAGTGTTCTTACTTCAATGATTGTTTGCCCAAGGAAGTCATCTGATTCCTTTTTGAAATGCTGTTTTACTCTAGATTTAATATCATCATCTTCATCCCATACTCTTACTTTTATTCTATCTGTAGAGTTATGACATTCACTGGAAAAACAAAAATAAAATACAAAATGTGAGTGATAGATAAACTATATTACTCTGTACTGCTGTCTAATTCATTAAACTCAATGTCCACACACTTGCTTAAGTGCACCAAATGTCAAAGCACAAACAACCTGCAACATCCAGAGGAATAAAAGGCCATCCCAGACTGCCAGGGACAAAATTACAATTGCTATATATATGACAATTACTACATATAAAGAGAATAACTTGATTGAATTATATATAATAGAGATTGTATTTATGAATGTCAATAACTGCTCATTAAAAATTTTAAATTGAAATTCATACTTCTTGATGCTATTATTTAATCAGTATCTTAGGAAAGATACAGTTAGGTTTATTTGTCCAGGAATGCCATGATGTACATTCAATAAGCTTACCAAAGTCTAGAATAATACAAAAAAGTAACAAAAAAAAAAAAATTAAAGAATATTTCCAGTGTGTGTCAGGAAGCTTTTGTTAAAAACCAGAAAGTATGCATAAACATCCCAGCAAGAAAAGAAAGGCAATAAAAAACCCCAGGAAAATAAGTAACTGCTTTTATTTAAAAGATACATTAATGTTCTTCAAGACCTCCATTCCCTGGTAAGAAGGAGGAGTAGGGACCATGCCATGTTCTAAAAAATTTCTTGTAAATTTAAGTGGCTTACTAACCCCTCCTGGGTTGGGTGGATTTGAGAAACTGTTGGATGTGTGAGGGAATGAGGCAGCTTCACCTGCAATCTGCAGAATACACAGTGGATAAAAATTTTTACTCACAGCTGCACCCTGCATTTATTTGCACAGAAATGGAAAAGCAACTCTATTACTGCTTATTCCTATAAGGCACAATGAGGACTGTTTGCTGTTCACTGGTGATGGCTTTTGATCACTTGATTGGAATATCCCAGCACTGACAGCAGAGGTTTGGGTTAGTGAAAAACCTTCTGCTGACATTTGACTACTACAGACCTAGCATCAGTTAAATCCATCCCATACTCGTGCATCCATACAAAGTATGTTCTTAATATCCATTCACTAATGCTACAGAAATATTTATATATTACATATCTTTTTTAATCTTTAAATATAACTTTGGGGCGTAGCAGCAAATTTTCATCTTCAACAGGGCCTTACTTTGACACCTGATTAAGAGTTTGTACTCAAATTCTATTCCAAGCATATCAGTGCTTAGTGATCTGTTTTCAGTGTTAAAACAGTAATACTCCAACTTATCTTCCAAGAAGCACCCCTCAGGGGTATTCTAAGAATTAATTAGTGGTGGTAATGGGCTTTGGAAGTATAAAGTACTGTAAATGGCATTATTACAGTCAAGGCCAATCTGACACTAAAAATGGCATGCACAGCTTTTACTCTGCCACACTGTGATGTCATTCAGTATCACAGAAATCCTTGTCTGTCTGTATTCCAGATTTTAACTTTGCAGATAATTCTGGTAATTAAAATGCACATTGTTCTGCGATTAACAAAACTAATAAAGTGTAGTTTCCTTTTGTCTTATGACTGGCTTCCCTGACAGCCAACCAACCACAATCACCTACTGAATCTTCTCCTATAGTTGGGGTTTTCATAAATTACTCCTTCATGTGAACTCCTGGTATCTGCTATGGGGTGAGCTCATAGTGAGGACAGTTAGGATCTCATGTCTCTGACCACATCCTTTCATAGAACATGACAGACATACTATTTGGCAATCTGTGAAATTTCTCTGACCACAAAATTCAAAAGCTGTTGGCAAGGACATACAAAATATAGGAAGTTAGAGATGGATCAAATAAACATCACTGCCTTAAGAAATTAGGCTAAACACAGAAACCATTTAATTCTCCTGAAATGTAGCTCTAAATTACTGCTTTACATAGCTAAAGTCCTGAATTGCATTTAGCTGGGCATCCAACAGAAATAATTGACAGGGGATTTCTATAGTGACATAGGGAGATATATCACTGGTGAGGGATTTATGTGACCCTCATCACCATACCTGTGCTTTTAATAAAAATCTTGCTCCTGCTTTGATTCTCTGGCAGATGCTGCATATAAAAAGTCATTGTGTACTTCAGCACAAACATCGTATTTTTATTCTCCCGAGAAAACACGAATTTCCCTCTGGTATACACTTATCTGATTAAGAAATATTTATTCAGATGTTCAGGATGATTTACTGTTCCCTGATATCTGCAGCTGTCCTCAGCATCCTTTTCTCCTTCAATCTTAGGCTCCTGAAACATGGCAAGACCTGGCACAACCAACATGTTAACTCGTGTTCATCTTTGTGTAGAAACTTCTGCACAAACTCAGCTCTGCTACATTTGTAATGTTCCTGTGCAAGACCACAAAAATAGCATGGATTTGTGTTTAAAAACTGAAGAGTGGATGAGCAAATGCTTCCTCCTGGCTTGCCCTATGGCAGTGAAACTGCAGGGAGATTTACTGCTAAAGTTACAGAATTGTCTCTGAATGATCCTACTTAGTTGCCCAGACTCAGAAACAGCCCTATGTAATGTCATGCACGTTCTGCTTTAGTCACTGCTAACATCTGTCCAGAAGCTCTGGGTGGAATTCCTACTTTTGTTTACTCCAGAAAAATCAGCCCAGGGAATTAAAGGCTAGACAACATATGCTAGTTTCAGTGTTCCACTTCTAGCCACTCTGCTTTATATGCTCAGTTAAAAGCATTCACAGAAGTGTGATACAGGCAGATGAGAAAGGAATTGTTCTCTAGCACACAGACAATTGAAGGTACTGATGCTTCTGAAAACTAGAGAAGTTGCAGTCTATTCAGAGATGCAAGACAGAAGAGACAGTTTTAATAATTTATCAACAATCTGGTGACATTACATAACTTCTGCATTTCCAGAATGCCACACAGACATGAAATAATCCTGGAATAGTATTCCAGTTTATTCTAATGGCTAGAGTAATAAAACTGCAATAATAAAGTATATTTACAACATTACCCCAATAAAAATTTAATATTAGATGCACTGGCATGACCTGATTGTACATCTCCTCTAAGAGATCTTCACCCAGTGTTAAAATGACAACTAAGTGATACTGTGCTACCTTCAGAAAGTTCAGGAAGCCACTTATTGTTATTATTACCCCTCTTGTTTGTTATTACTGCCATTACTGCAAGCCAGAACCATACCACTGCTATGTCCACTTTGTTCTTAGGTGTTCACAGACAGTTCCATGGTTCCTCAGGATATCTCTTCTAGAACTTCATTAGCCCCACTGTTGGCAAAACTTTCCTGAAGTCTGATTTAAACCTCTCTAAATGTAATTTGTGGCTATTACCTCTTGTTCTACTATTAACAGTAAGCATGGAAAACAGATTATTCCTTTCCTCTTTGCAGGAGAAAGGATGTATTTAAAGGCATCCTCACGTCCACTATTTGTCTCTTCTCTAGTCTGGGCAGTCTCAATTCTTTAGCATTGTTGTTACAGGCCATGCTTTCTGATAAAGTAGAATGAGACTAATAACGCTTTTTCTTGCAAATGATTTTACTTTGTCATAACAAAAAGAGAGTTGTATAAAATTAATCTGGATTGACAGCAGTTTGGAAAAAAAAGTCTCAGACTATGCATGCTGTACTCTGAAACTGAAAAAACCTTATCACTGAACAAACAATTTGTCACTGGAGTTGCTTCTTAGAGGCTTTTTGCTCTCTTGATTTGGTCTGAGGCTGTGAGATACAGTTATTTTAATTAGCAAAATGTCTCTTAGAAACTTGGCTGATTATTGAAGAATTTTTAGAATGGATGAATCTAGTAAAATAATATGTAGGTTTTATTACTCAATTGGTTTTATGTAATATTAACTCTCTGTTACATACTCTTGCTTAGGAGTCAATGCTTGAGCTATTTCAACAATTCTGCCAAAACTGTGTTTAGATATTGCTGGAAAGTAGAGCAGCATTTAAGCAGTTATCCAATCATGTTATCTTCAGGTACAGTGAAGACCATGTTTTTTAAAAGTCAGTTCAACTGATCAAGAATGTATAAAATAACAGTTGAAAGGGACTTCAGTGAAGTCCTCTTGGCCACTGACAGTAACATATTTTTTAAGTGAATCCACTAATCATTTATTTCAGAATAAATAATGTACAAATGCTACGCTTTAAAACAACTCTAAAGAAAAGAATCTCTACAGCTGGATGACTGAAATCAGTTTGAGCAAATGTTTTCATGCACTGAAGGCAGCAATATAAATCCAATGAAGATATTTATTATGAGCCCTTATGGCTGTCTTAGTGAAATAATAATAATAATAAATATAAATAAGTAATATAAATATAAGTAAAATAAAATAAATAAAATTAAATAATATAAAACAATCACCCAGTTATTTGAAAGGCATCTGTATTATACAGTTGTATCTGAGGTATTTATGAATGGCCAGAGGAAATGTGGTACCTGCAAAGTCAGCAGGGCAATTAGATGTGTGCTAGACTAGACAGAACTGTCAGAAAAAACAGATTTCTGTATTTTAGTAAGTAAATGTTGAAAATAGCCAAGAGAAGAACGAGACTAGACTTTTATTATAGTGTATCAATCTAAAGGTTTCTACAAAGCTGAAAACTATAAAGCCAAAATATGTCTTCCTGTAATTAAAAAAAAAAAAAAAAAAAAGAAAAAGAAAAAGAAAATGCACTTCCTTTTCCTGTATCAGATGCCACACTTAACCAGAAAGAGAAGGTGACAGCTGCAGGACTCTTCCTTTGCTCTGGCATTGAAAGAAACTCTCCTGTTGTTGATGCTTCATTGAAAACGCCCCCCGTAACTTCTCTGCTATGTCATTTCTAATAATGCCAGGAGAAATGATCCAAGCCCTTAGCACCTGTAGTACATTCACTAAATGAGCATCTGCTGGCCTACTTACTTCTCTACCTTGTGCACCAAAAAGCTCTAGTTATGCTTTAGGAGGTCCCCTGTTAAAATCTATGCCAGTGTCACTTAGCAGAGAGTCCAACTACATTTTGTTAGAAACATTCTCTCACTGTTACCATGCAAGCATATCTGGGTTATGTGTGGTTCTAAGAACCAGAACACTGCCCTCACTCCAGGTGCTATGACTGAGCAAATGCACAGTGGGGAGCCAATGTTTTTTCCAAGTCCTTGTTTTGGAACAGATGGGAAGATTTAAAAACATGTTTTGGTATAATAAGTATAAGATTTTAAGATTTTTGAGACATCTTATTTCTGCATTTTATCATTTAAAAGTTATAATGATGGTTAACATTAGATTTTAAACAGGATTTCAATATCAATTACCACTAATAGGGCCTAATTTAAACAATACTTCCTGAGTCTATTAAATAGTTATACTGATTCACTTTAGATTTAATCTTCTGATTAAACATTTATAGTTTATTTAATACAATTCAGAAATTATCATATACTTTCAGTTGAAATCCAAAGCATTAACTAAGTCAGAGAGATTATTTCAGAAAGCACATGTGCTATAAAAATGTTGGAAAATGTATTCAGTGCAAAGTAGTTGCTCAGGAGGTTCATGCTATAGTAAGGTTTGGGACAGGGGTATAAATATTATTCTTAGGGCAGCAGATAATAATAATACCTAGTGCTTAGGAAAAAAAAAAAAAGAATATTTTAAAGTTTCCAGGGATTTTATTGTAGCCCTGCTCACATCTTCAAGAAACTACATTCAACAAACTTCCTATGAAATTTGATGAATGGCCCATCCATTTTTTTGACATTATGTAATTCCTACAATTAAAATGCAATGAAGTCATTCATCTCTTACTTTTGGTCACTCAAAGCCATTCAATGAAGTATGACACTTCAACTGTTACCAGAGTAACACAGTTACCTCAAAAAGAAAATGCTTTCTGGAGAGAGGAAGTTGGTAGTTTCCTAAGCTAAAAGTTTCTAGGTGTCTGTTTTCTCTGAATTACCTATTCATTTCTAATACAAGCGTTTGAAACTGTGAAAGGAATGGCATACATTGTTCAATTCAGCTGGATTCTCTAGTACCTTTTCCAGACAAACAGAAGCAGCATCTTGGACCAAAAACTCTTTCAAACTCTACTGAAACAGTAACCTCCAACCTAACAGGGTAGTGGGTTTTGGTCAAAAACCAGGGAAGTCCCAGATAATAAGAAGGTAACCTGTAGTATCATGACATTGCACTTTCTTGAAGAAAACAGGGCTCTGTTTCGAATGCCTGAATCTCACAGAAATTGTTTGCACAGTTTGTGTAGACAGGAATAGTGACACTTTCTTCCCTCTTTATGGGAAGAAAGAAATATGAGAATAAACTTAACAATGCCATCATACCATACTCTCCACATCTGACTTTCAGACAATACTCAGTCTTCTAAAAAGTATGGACATTACAAACACACCAGCCCTGAGCCTGGAGCACACCAGTTACTACGAAATTCCCCAGTTACACCTCAGAGAATCCCAGTGTCAAATAAAAACACATTTACCTTGCGTGGTCAGTTATCTGCACAAAGGAAAGCATTTCTAATGACAATTCTTGTTATGTAAGGCTGAAGTATGAAACCTGTTACTTAAGCTCCATTAAAGATTAGAGTAATTAGAGACAACCAACATCCTAAAACAGACAATTATAAGCTGCATGATCACTATAAGACAAAGCCACAATAAATTTTGATGCTCTCTCCATTCAGATCTTGCTAATTTCATAATGCTGTGAATATGCATAGTAGTACAAAGTCAATATTTCACTCGGTAGACTTACATTACCTAAATGTAGATTTAAAAAAGCAAAATCAACAGCACTTTCTATACTTACAAATAGAATTTTTCATCCCATACTGGATTTAAGTTTCCAAAAATAGTTTTTGTTCTTCGCTTGTTTTTGCCAACTTGCACAGTAACATATGGGTCACTTGAGCCAGTTTTGTCCTTAGCCTGTAAGCCCTGAGCACAAAGAACTGCGACAAAAGGAGAAAAGTGTGCTTTAGCCCTCATAGCCTTTATTGCCAAGAAGTAAATGGGAGTGACAATAGCAAGAGGAAACAAAGGCTTCAAAGTAAGGGATCATGAAGGAAAGGTTTCTGGATTATTTTCCCAATGTCTGGAGACTGACGAGGTTTGCCTAACTACCGTTCTGGACTGTATAATATTTTAAATTATAGTTTAATGGAGTAATAAAGATTCACTACTGAGCATCAAACAAATATATTTCACGCATAATTCAAATACTTTTCTCAAGCTTTGGTTTAATCAAAATAGCAAGGAATATAATGTTGTATAACTTGTCTTGAGTCTGATAGTTCCCTGAAGTTCTCTGCCACCCAGTAAATAAATAAAAAAATAAATAAAAATTTCCGAAATTTCTCCGATGATCCAAACTAACATTTCCAAAGTAAAACCTCCAATCATATAAAAAATATGCCCTGTGGCTTATGGAACTAAACATGAGGGACATGGCTATCTTTTGTCATTTATACTCTTCAAAGATTAATGTTTAGAATACTTTCTATGCTATCACAGAGAGGGTGACAGTTCAGATCAATTATCATCAACTGTTTATGCATTTGCTATCCTTTCTGACAGTTAACGTGGGTGTAGAGTTAATGGATATGAATTTAGTGGCAAATATAAACATATACAATTTGATTTTCCATCACAATTCATAAAAGTGGAAATCTCAGGAGAGAGCAGAACTGTCAAAGAGCAGCCTACTAAAGCCAGAGAAGTGCAGCTAGAACACTTGCTCTGGCTCTTATAATTCAGCAGCATTTGGCTTTGTTATTTTGCATGTATTATTTAAATCATCTCAGTGGTAACATTTAGTTAACATTGTCTAATATCAATCATTTTGGACAATGAAGCTCCCTTGGCATGCTCAGAAAAATTATTACCTAAAACTGGCACCTTGCTCAGTAGATCAGCTCTTGGTGTGGGTTCAATTATATATGCTCACTTCAGTAAAAGAAGTAAAATTCTGCTATTCTTTAACACATCCAATTTCTGACAACACTCTTAGGAATGAAATAGCATATTTTGTCTTCTCTATTCACTTTAAACCCACAGGGAAACTTTTAGAAGGCAAGATGTGTTTAGAAGTATCCCTTTCCTATTTATGGAGTAGAATTAAAAGTCAACCTAGCAAAAGTTTTCAAGGATTAAATTGTATGTATTATACTGGCCTGAACACAAGATAGCCTTCAGTATCCTTTAGAGGTACAACTAAAAATAAACATATGAATTAAATATGTCCCTAGTTCTAGATGACAGTCCAAAAATCCCACAATTATTCTTTTGAGTTCCATGCGACACCTCTCAACCTTCAGAATAGTCTCCATTTATGCTGAGGTTTTAATTCAAAAACTGAAATGTTGAAGTCAGAGGACCTGGAAATCCTTGTGAGCAGCTAGGTTAATGCAATTGGAAGCCATCTGGAATATGTTTGGAGTGAGCAGAATTATGAAACATCAGCATCACTAAAATGGAACATACTCTTAGTGAAGCAATGTGAATGGATAGTAAGTTTCAAACCAATGGGATCTGGAATTGCAAGCTCATGTGTTTTTTTAATCACTTTTTTTTGGTGAACTTAAACTCTTGCAGTTGGTGGCATAAAGCTCATCATTACCACAGGAGGTAAAGGAATAAATAAGGTATCCATTATTTTTACCTGTCTTCCTTCCTAGAGAAGTAGAACATAAAGTCGTTTTGGCAACTTAAAACTCAACTCTTGAAGTTGGCATCCTATAAATTCAACTGTCTGTAGATGCATCAAGTATACAACTGAACACATAGTCCAGCTCTACTTATAAAAAATCTTGCTCCTGAACCAGGGGAATAGAAAAGAAAGAGCTCTTAGAACAGAAGAAAATTACCTGTGATAGTTATTTTTGCTGACCATTTGGATGTTCCATCCAAAACACTTTGTTTTGCTGCTTTTGTATATTGTACAAAATCTTCTTTAGAAATATTAAACATTTCCTGGATAACTTCAAACACCTCTGGTCTATTTTTCTCTCTAATCTTCATTCTTTCCTTCATGGCACTAATAATATTCTGTGTTTTGTCTTCTGCACCATGTTTGGAACTTTTCTCAGCTGCTCCTGAAATGAGAGAAAAGGTCACAATTGTTATTGAAAATTAACTTTGTTCTTTTTCCCCTTCAGGGTTTCCAGTCAACTTTAAGTGCATCAGTACCTGCAGGAAGTCTTTGTTTCACATGAATAATACCTCATATATATTCTTTGTTGTGTCTAAAACTATCAGTTGATTTAGTTCAACATGAGGGGTTAATATTCAGCTTCCATCAGTGTTATGTGTTATACACAAAATTATTTATTAAACCAATACTATTCAGTGCCAGTCAGTATTGTGGAAACATCTCAACATGTGTACTGAACAGCAAGCACAAATTTGTGACCTCAAAACTCGATCATTAGATACCACACCTATGGAGACTTTTTGGAAAGGAGACCCTACCCAAGAAAATAATGTATCACAGGTATGGAACAGAGATGTTCCCCTCTCCAATAAAATGATCATTACTGATAATTTCAGTAAGTAGATGAGGATGGTAGAAGAGATCAAGGGATATTATCTGTGTGAGAATACTTCTAGACTGTTTTAGCCTGTGGTGGCATGTCAGGCAGAAGAACCAAGGTAATTTTTCTGGGACATCAAAACCACTACAACGTTTATTGCTTTAAATAAATAAATAAATAAATAAATAAAGTAATAATAATAAGAAAAGGATTTTAAGGAGACCGAGTTGTTGCTGATCTGATTCAAGGTTCTTTTCAGAAGTTCAGAAGCGCTCTGGTGAGATTTCTCTCTCTAATAATTGTCCCTGATCTCAGCGACCCTTTCAAAAACAAAGTGAAGTTCACCTTATAAAAATGTCCTTTTTCTGTCAGGAGAAAAGGTTTCCAATCAATATCTCTACAATATATTCTTCAAAACACCCCAAAAATCAACCTGCAGTTGAGTATGAGAAAAGAAGCATCAGACTTGTATGATCCGAATGGTAGGAAGCAAAAATTAAAATTTCTGCAGTGCTAAATAGGCTACATTAACTCTTGATAAAATTAACGTATAAAGCAAGACAGAAAAATGCTGAAAAATTTATAATCAGTGACATACTGTCACTTGCTATAGGCACTGCTGAATTTTGGCTCATGTTGTTAAACACTACTCAAGGGCTTGTGGCACTGAATGTTAGAATCATCATTATCATTAGCAGCAGCAAGTACTTCACTCTTCCAAAAAGTCATGTAAACATCATCCAACTGGCCATCCTCAAATCCTGGGAGGATTAAAGTATTATTGCTCCCTTTAGAGGGATAGTAAAATTAAAACAAAATTATTTTGAACAATTTTTTATAATTATAATTCAGATATTTCAACACTGAAGAAGCACAGAATTCCTTCTTTAAAATACCATCAAACATCAGAGTACCTAATCTTTTTGAATATGAAACACCAAAATTCTAGTGATTAAAGATTATCCAGAAAGAAAAATTTGGAATTAGTAGAAATAGAATTATGTGCTACCATGAAAGAAAATACCAGTTAAAAAATTCTCTAGTGATTTTATTACAAAAGAAATGATTGCTGAGCTGCCTGGAAACCATGACAAGTCATTCTTAGAAGACGCAGGAGGGAACTTTTTTCATTTTCTCTTATTTTCTGCCCTTCCTCAAAAAGTAGAAATGCAAAAACATAACTGAATGATAAACTCTGGGCACAATCTGAATGGCAATAACATATTCCTGTTAGAAACCTTGCTGATCTTTGAGATGGCACAGATAAAACTGAAATATGTATAAAAATACAACTTCCTTTAAGTAAATATCTTTTTCTTGATACTCATTTATTACAACTAGTTTTACATCCCCTACTGCTGACATCTACTGCTGTCTATCAACAACTCTTCATGCAGTATTGATCAAACTAATTAAGACAATAGTGTAACTTACATTACACAGGAAGTTAACAAGTACTCCTTTCGCCCTAGGGACTGATACAAACTCAACATGACTGAAATCAATTCTAATTTAATATTACATGTAGTAATAGAAAGGGATAACTTATAGAAGATGAGAGAGCTAATGAAAGTGTTACTGTTTTTTCTAAATCGAATTTAAAACAATTTTATATATTGACCCTAAGGATCTTGAGATGTGATTAATTTCTACAGTCTACATTAGCAATGATTATATATTAACAAAAATAAACCACAGAAGTTTGAAGGCCAATACATCCTATGGATTATGAGATGGATAAAAGGATGACTTGATAAAAATAACTACATTTCACTTTATGACACTGTTAGCATCAGCTTTCTCAGAAATATAGATTTAACCAATTGGTCAATTCATTTTTTCAATGGAAAACAAGGAACATGAATTTTTCAAAGCAGTATACTATGAACACTGAACTATTAATCTATTGGAAAAAATATGACAGGATGCTCAGAAACATTTGCATACTAATAAGAAGAGTGGAATCCCTTAGGCATGTTAAATATTTTATCTGCAATTTGCCATCTAGAGGTTTTGCTCTTTTAAAACTCAGTTGTTCAATGTTTTCAACTGTTCATACAACAGATGACTGCCAATCTTATTTATTTTTTTGCATGCTCTAGGAATAATCATCCATATATATCTACAAATATTCATCAAATGCATCATGGTGCTCTGAACCATTTTTAAATGTTTTTTTGAGGGGGAGCTGGTGATAGGGGCCAGAGGACAACAGCCCAGTTGTCCAGCCCAGTTTCAAGCACTGTACAGAATCACAGTTAAGCACTGTTAGGAAGGTTGATTTAGAAATTCTTCACTGATTTATTCTCCATGGGGTCAGTTGCTCTGGGAAATTTTAATTCCTGAGCAGTGCAAACCTTGAGCATCCATCCCTCATGACCTCTGTTCACACAGAGAACACAGTGAAAAGAAAGAACTGAGCGAAATATCTATGTAGTTTTCCTATCAGTGGAAGCTCTGGAACATATCAACAGTGAACAGTGCTGAATAACTCCAGAGTATGGAAGCCCACTCCATTCCAAAATCAGAATATCAGGAAGCTTACATGTCTTGATTTTCTATTGCTTAGAATCTTGTATAATAATTGTTTTGTAAATCAAGAATAATTTAAATACACCTGATTTCTTTTCACAGGAGAATGCATGGCAGCTGGAACCAAGCAGACCAAGAAAAAAGCAAAGAAAATTATATTTTGTTTTAATCCTAGTGCCAAATGTCTTACTGAATATTTTTTTTCTCCTTACACACACAGGGTTTAGTATTTTGAAGGGACATGATTCTACTCACTGTTCCATATTTTTGACTATTATATAGCACATCAATACAACTACAGCAAGTAGCAGGAATACTTTTTAAATATTTCCTTTGTTTTTTTTTTTTTGTATTTTGAGTTAAGTTAAACAAAGAGAGTTTATGTGGAGTAATAAATTGCACCAGGTATTGCCATAGACAATGGCAAGTAAATAATTCACTGATGTTAGCAAGCATTATTTTGTAAATGCCCAGCAACATTTGACAGATTTCAAGGGCAAAAGCATAACCAACAGTAGGTTTTCCACAAAGCTCCTGGCTAGCTTCTCAACTGAGGAGCATCAACACACCTTCACTGATTTTGGGTGATCTAGTCCCTCATTTCAGCTGAGCATGCACACAAATTCTAAAAGTGTGAATTAACACAACACTTCAGCTGTCATGAAATACTCACTCTGCAAACAGTCAGCATTTAGGAGATCTTGGCACTTCTCATGGCATTTGACACCACATTCAGTGCATCTCATGCCTTGCCTGGCTATGCCCCAAAGGAGGCCTTCACATTCATAACAGTATGTGGGAGTTGTAGCTGTCCAAATTTCAAAGTTATGAGGTGTAGTTGATGATATTGGATAGATCAAAGCCTGCAGGGTCTTCTTGAAGACATGTATTTTCTGTTGGGTAAGAAAAAAAAAAAATATTTCAGCTGTATTGTTTAACACAAGTGAACTGTTTCTAAACTATATGCCATTTACACTTAAAATGTTACAAAATATCAGAATATACATAGAAATATAAAATATTTTGCAAAATACTGATTTACTCATTTTGCTTTACACTTTGAAAATAACTCTGCATGACTATTTTGTCTAATTACACAAACAGCAGAGTTAGGTTGGAATCAAGTTATTCAATTAACACAAAGTCTTATATATATATCTTTTTATATTTTGAGGCAGAAATAAAATAAAAAAAAAAGCAGCATTATATTCATTAGGGCATCTTAAGTAGCTACCTAACATTAATTCTGTTAATTTAAATATTTCCTGTAGGGAGTTAGACACACTGGACAAAATGACTTTTGATTATATACAACACTATCCTCTAACACCAAGTGTGTATATAATCTCATCAAATAAAAGCAAGCCAAATGTAGGGTTCCATTTTATCTGTATCCCTGTAATAGCATACTTACTACTTCATTTTTAAGCATCAAGTTGCTTTTTACATTAGACAACAATGACCCATACTCTCAAAAATCCAAACCCATTTTTTGGACTGTTTTGGCTTAAGACCCATGACTAGTTAGTTCTACTACAAGAGCACTTATTAGCTATTTACTGACTAGTACTGTAACAACCTCAGTCTCAGCTCCTTAGGGCTTCATGAGATGAAAACAAAGCAGTCCCTGTAGTTTTGCACACAAGACCTTGGCTTATATGGGCTCAATGCTCTGCTTTGTTTATTTGAGGTTTTTTTCAGGCACCCCAATCTTCTGGGTCCAGGCAATTTAATGGGAACAAGAAGAGCTTCGCTGGCTTCAGGCAGCACTTGGCACCAAGCTTAGATTATGTCTTTTTTAGGGAGTGGGTGTTCATTAAATGCACACATGACTGCCATGAATATATTAGAAGTTCTAGATTTATTCCCTTATAAATGAATAATTGTTTCTTTTAGAAAGAAGAAACCATATCATAAAACATATCAGAGTGGTATAGTTCTGAAAGTTGGTTTGTCTACCATGTCATCCTCTGGTGTGGATATTATTAAGGTAGCTGTACAGTTGTAGCAAGGGAATAACATTTTGGAATTTGTGTTGTCTAATTTTGTTTTAACATCATTGTCACAGGTCTGACAGTATAGGAAGCAAGGCACACTTATTCAGTTAAGCATTTGTTAACACTCCCTTATCTTTAATATTCAGCTGTTGCTGAATTGCATAATTGCATGCCAAATGGGAGATATTAACCTGTCTAAAAATATGCTTGCATATTCTTGGTTTTATGTACCTGCATCTCTACTCAAACTTGTGAGATATTCTACTAATAATAGATTGTTTGATACAAATAAAATATTCTTTTGTTGTGCATATCTGGATAATGTTGCACAGTGCCATCAAAGGACTTTTGCTACCATAGGTAAAACAGTACCATGTCACCATAGGGTAGCCATTGATTCATAGGGTCAAGCACTAAAAATAACAAAGCAAAATGTTAGGCAGCCTAGGCTGCAACAGCTCTTATTGAAGTTAGTGGTTACTGCTGGAAACAGTATCCATCCTGTGAAGCCTGGCCAAAGACATATGGTGAGACATTTCATGGGCATTTGATCTGAGCACATCTGAGAACACTGTAGAACTGAACTAAGAAAAAAAACCTGATACAGCAGAAAAGACCAAAAACATACTGCTCTCCAGGGTCCTTCTTAGCCTAACCTAATAACTGACCTGAAAGCAAGTAAAGGTGTACAGCAGTTTGATTTGGCAGACCCTAAGAACTGTATAGAAATGGCCACCTAAGTCTGGAGAACTCATTTTTGTACTTTACTCCACTTCTGCCTTCCATGTTACAGGAACCTGAAAGGAAACTTTAAAGCAACCTGAAGTGAATTTATACAGTTTGCTGAGGAATCGTGTTTCTCAGAAACCACTGATGACATTCTCCCACTCCTGAGCTCATGTAGCCTCAGTACAAATCCTGCTCTTTCACCCTGTTCGGCTCCAATATTTTTCACATTATAAATACTTTTGGAATTTTGCCAGTAACTTTTACATTTTTCTGAAATGTCATTAAGAAATAAAATTTACCCTCAACAGGCCTCAAAATAAATATTTGAAGGTAAATGTAATTTTCAGCTGAAAGACACAGTTTTGTAGATTGGTTTTGCTGCTGAACATGTTCTTTCCCCTGTTGTTAATAAAGCAAATTGAAAAGGAGAATTTTATTTCTTTCTCTCACTGTCTAGAGGCTTTCACTCCTATTGCTCTTCCCTGTTTAAATGATTTTGTTATGTGAACATAACAACATGGCACTAATAACTTCCAATGTAACTATAAAACTAATAACTGGTTTGGCAACATTTAGCCCTCCTAATATATAGGAGAATTATTTAGTTATCTGCTTAACCCTCTGAGAGGAAATTTACTTGTGTTGTATACTACTTGAAATACTTGTCTATGTCATTGATGTAAAATTTTAAAAAATGTGAAGCTCTGTCTTGTTCAACAAAGGAATTAAATGGGTGCTCAACTGAAAGCATATGTCTAAGTATTACACTGCTCAAAATGTCTTTGAATCTGTGCTTGAGAACACACAAACTCACTGTGTCGTGAGTGTGTTGTACAGGAGGATAGCAGTGACAGGTGGAAAAGCTCAAAGCCTTAACCTCAGGGCGTAATTTTTTGAGTAGGTGGCACTTGAGTTTTAATAAAAGGCATCAGTTCAAAGGATTTTCATACTGAATCTAATCACCAAATAACCCACACCCACCAGAGTCACTAATATTCCCTCCAGAAAAACTTGAGGGAAGGTAAAACCTAGAAAAAACTTAATTAGAGGAATAACTTGCCCAAAGGGGATGTTTTCTCCTTAACTTTCATTGGTGACTCCATTTCTTCATCTGCATTTCACATCTTCCTTCTGTGGAGAGTATCTGGACAATTCTTTTATGCCTGAAAATGTCTGTCCTTTTTGTTTTCAAATCTTGTTCTACCCAGTGTAACGATGCCCCAGGTTATTAAGTTTGGCTGGCTACCTAGAGGAGTAGAAAAGTAGTGCTTTCCTCTTGTTTTAAATATCTTGCAAGAGGTATTACTGGCTGTACCCTTACATTTGTCTGTGAAGGAGCACTCCTTGCCCCTTGGTATGTGTGGTAAGGGCTGGCATAGGACTGGCTACTCTCATTCCCCTCTACTCTGAGCCAGCTTTTTACATTTTCTCATCAAATGAACTTTCATGTGCCTAAATTACATTGGTTTTCTGCCTTTGGACTTAAATTTTTATTTCAAGATTTCTTGAGAAATAACTATTCCTGATATACAGGCTTTTTAATATGGCACAGTTCAAATGAAGGCCAGGGAATACAGAGGTATAAAAATACATTCAAATGAATTTTCCCTTTCCATTTCTCCTGAATCAGAGTTCAGTAGTTTCTCTGGTTGATGGCAAGCATTGGAGATATGTTTGCACTGAGCTGTTCACTGGGATTTGCTACCTTTTGTTTCCCTCATGAGCAGGACCATTTATGTAAGAAACTATAAGTGCAGTCCAAATTATTCTTTCTTATTGTTCCTTTGTTGGCAATTAATATTATCTCCAATACTTGCAACTTTAGCACTTCAAAGTCAGAGCCTGGTAGTTTTTACATGAGAGGGGCATGCAAAAAAATAGATGAAGCAGTATTTTTTCATAAAAGGTAGTAATCATTATATGTAATGTTTGTTTAGTAAACATCTTTTAGTAATGTGCATGGAGTACTTTAGTGTGCTTTACTGAACTCAGCTATTTTGGTACAAATTCTAACAAAGTTGAAAAAAGTCTTTATTTTGTAGCACTTGGATGCCATAAATTCCTCCTCTACAATTTTCCCTCAGCCTTGATCCCCTTAAGATCCCATAGTTCTCTGTTCTATTAACCTTTGTTGCTATTTTGAGATAGCAGAATAAAATAACTACTGCCTCTACTGGAAGAACACTTCAAACACAAGCTGTTTTCTACCTGAGCAAATCCATCCCTGAGCACCACCAAATCATAACCTCATGATTACCATATAAGCACAGAAAGTTCACAATAAACCAGGTACGATTGATGGATGTCAATTTTCTCCTACGTGTTCCAGTTCCCAGAACACTCTGTCATTATTTTCTGTTCTCCCACTCTTCTTCTATGGACCTTAAAAACAATGTAAGAAAAATTCAACTCCTCATTTTTCTTCAGAATAGGATGTATTTCAGAAGGTTATGTATGCACTAGCAATCTGAGGAACACAAAATGGGTCAGTATGTCTTCAAACAATTGCTCTTTTTTTTTTTTTTAGTTCAGTCATATCAGGCAGCAAATTCTGCTCAAATTCTGGAAGTTCCTACACAACAAATGGAACACACTCAATTTCATCCAGTTTGTAGCATGTAAGGCTGAAATAATTTCTAAGGATCTTTAAACAAAAGTTTCTCTGTTACTTAAAAGACTTAAACCTGTCATTGAAAACACTTACCATTTCATCTGTGTTTATGGAGGTCCGGATGAGCATGGCCATGGAAATACCAGATTTTCGAGCTGCAAGTGTCTGTTTAAGGCAAAGGCAAGAAAGACAACACCTGTTGAATCTAATGGAAGGCAAATAGTACTTAATTAAACTACTGGATGTAAACATACCTGTAGAAGATACAAAACCTTTTAGGTAATGTTTGCAGCTTACAATTTTTAGGGTTTTAGTACATAGTGGAAGTACACTCTCCATCATCGTTACTGTTTCTTTCAGCAGTGCCCAGCTGAACTGCCATTTCTAATACAAAACCTGGTATTCAGAGATTTGTGACTCAGGTTTTTTAAACCACAGGCTGTCACTATTTTTCTGCTTTGCCAACCAAATTAATGTAGTACAAGGATAGGCATCCTGCCCTAATTTGGAAGCTGACTGTGCCTGCAGCAACAAGGGAGATCATTTTGCAGTAGTCTTATGGCTCAAGTTGTCAGTCTGGATAATTTTCTGTAATTCACTGAGCATGTTTAAATGGTGTGTATGTATATAAAATGCTACTTAAATAAAAAGACCTCAATAAATCTTAAAATATTATTTTCTTTAAAGGCAATAGTAATTCAGTATTATGGATAGCTATATGGAGAAATACTCTGGTTATCTGAGACAGGAAAAGAGATCAGAAGTCTGTATCAATCTGTCCTCATTTGGCCACATGTTGTTATTGGTATCTGGACAACTTCTGCTTCTGAAGACAATGCACTTGGTTGCAGAGATGAACTCTTGCTGCAGTATGGTACGTACAAAGGGACTGAAAATAAAGTAATTTTAATATACAATAAACAAGGAAATTTTATATTCCTTATTGCAATACTCCAGAAACTTAAATGAGTCCTTGAGAATTAACTAGTGAATATACTGATCAGAAAAGACCCTGGGGGAATGAGTTCTGTGTGTTTTACAAATAATATTTTAAATCTGAATATCACTTCTGCTATCAATAATCCTTTTGGCCTGACAGAAACAGATGAGCTTTATTCCACTGTGCACAGTATCAGCCATATCACTGTTATATTACTGGACTGCACCCACAGTGCTGTTTTCACTCCTCCTTTCTCTTACTCTAAATCGTTCCAAGTGTTTGTACACTTGTGCCTTATCTCTGTTCCTCTGTCATCCACTATGTGCTTTGTCATGCTTTGCTGCCCTCACAGTCTAGCAGTGTGTGGATCAATTATGCCACCCACTAACCGTAAGTCTGTTGCTGCCTTTGTTGTGAGAATGCAGATTTTCACCTAACTGTGAAGTAGGTCTCTGCAGTCCATCATTAGAAAACTATTACAGCAAAAGTTTAAATGATATTTTGTATGTGACATTCTTATTTTTGTGAAATGTATACTGGGCCAGAAGCAATTTAGGCCTACATCAGCAAAGGAACTGCATCATTAATCTCTGGATGAAGAGACAATTCCAATTTCTTCCAATTATATAATTTTAAACACTGGTACATTTAAAATGGATTTCTATTTATTTATTTATAAGACTGTTCAATTTTACTTTTAAATGTTCACTTTCCCTGATTCAATTTTCAATAAGTTTCTCTTGATAATAATTAAACTTGCAGACTGACACAGAATAATTAATCTTGTGAAACCAATTATGGGGTGAGGAATCATCCTTGGCTTAGTAGTATTTGATTCATCTCTTTCCTATTAAAAAAGTACCCTCCTTTTCCTTTTCTCTTTTAAATGCAGCAATTTACCAACTGTATGCCGTTAATTTGCTACAAGATTCTCCATTCTGTTATTATTAAGTAAATAATTCTGTTTACTTCTCTGTGACCATCCTTTCATTCTATTTTTATGAATGTGGAAATTCCATGGGTGTATGCCAGCGAGATTGACAAAGTCACAGGAAAGATTAAACAGTGTGCAGTCTTTGTTTTTTTCATGCTTTTTGTGTCAAAACCCAATGGTACAAGAGCCACGTATCGAAGTTGAAAATGGCAAGTAAAAATGCTTTTGGATCATTAAGAGGAAAAGAAACAATTGTCATAATCAGTAGAGTTTTTGGTTTTAAAACAATGTACTTTAAAAGCATTGGCCTTTTGATCCCTCTTGAAGCACTGTTTTTTTTCCCCAAAGTCTTGCCAAGTACCCATGTAGATTTTCTTGCCTCCACCATGCTAGTTTTGTAGCTTTCATGTCCCTTATGCTTAGGAAGGGATTTGACTCATTTAGGTATCAGTTGCACAGTCCCAGCCATTCCAAGCAATACAGCAATGTGAAGAACTTGGCAGGACAGGAACACAAAGGGCATAAGAACATTAACCTCAAATATAGGGCAGTGACTGCTGCTGCGTTCTGTCCTCCAGCAATACCAAAGAACATGAACCAGCAGAATTGCAGTTTCATGCTATCACTGTAAGTCAATAAACAGACACTATTTCCTGTGAGAAAAAATATAGGGAAACAATTTTGACCCTGTCACGTGTCCTTCAAGCCCAGTGCTCCCAAGGGTTGCCCTTGGAATCACAGATCTATGCTATTTTGCTTCTTAAACAGAAATGTGGCTAAAGTTATAGTACAGTGCCCTATATAAAATAACAAAACCTAATAGGAAACAGATAATTAGGCTGTTCTTAATAAAGTGTTTGTGATGGTGGAAGAAAGTGATATCTAGTGGGATTTGTGATAAACCAGTAAATTTAACAGTCACATGGATTAAATTTACAGGGATTCTGATGAAAAAAAAACCCAACAAAGATTATTTCCATTTATGTACCACTATCAGAACAAACTACAAGAAAAAGCCCATCAAATGATTCTGTTCTTAACACTGAAGCTGGTGATAATTCAACAGCATGAAGCACTGAACACATAGCAGTGTCACTTCTTAAGTATGGAATGAAACAAGGAAGAGTGAGCATTTTGGAAAGAGAAAGGGGAAAAAGCTGCCAGATTTATCTATGGGAAACAAGGTGAGAGGTTATGAACATAACAAGAAAACTTCCCCTATTGCCTCTCTGTTTTCAAGTAGCAGCAAGAAAGAAAGGTAAGTGCAGCTCATCAGCTGGAACTTTCAGGAAGTCCAAAATACCAGGGCATCAAAAGAGTACAGAGAGCAACAGGAACCTTCAGTGTTTCATCCCTCTCCTTTAACAGGACCCAGAAGTTGTCAGCAGTTCATACTTGTTCACCCTTTCAAACTGATGTCCAGATACTACCTCATGTCCTTCCTTAAGTAAAAATTTGACCTGCCGAGCATAAAGAACTTAAGCACTCTTGAATTATGAACATATGAAAAAAATTAAAAACAAAAACAAAATCAAAAACAAAAAGCCTAGTAAAACCCCCAAACAATAAAAGAAGATGACAAAGCAGATTGTTGTCTATTTAATTTTTGTTTTGCAACTCCCTAATATAGGATTTAAAATAAATTAGTCTCCTTTATGCTCAAGGCCTTCTAGATTACCTAATAACTTGTACTACACTGTTGAATTTATTACCTCCAAATTTGCCTTAGCAGCTTGAATAAATAAATTAATATAATTAGAAGTCGTTCTAGCAAAAACATGGGAAACCAATAACTGTAAGTAAAAGAAAATTGGACTCAATCTACAATTACATGCTAAATGATCAATTGTGTTGAGGAAAAAAAACAAAGAAGTCCTCTATCACAATGAAATAGGCAAGCTGTGTCTTGCACAGCTAAAGTAGCACAGAGGAACAGTCAGGCTCATGTAACTTCATCACTGCTGGCTGTGCCATGCAATACTCATTCCTCTGGAATTACAGAGGGTTACAGTTTTCTTGATCATATTTTCTTTTTTACTTTAAAAAATCTACAGCCTGTTATAATTGGGGGGGGAAAAAGAGTTGAAGACAAACCGTTTTTGGTTTGGTTTTGGACAAACTTGAGAGGCAGTAAGGTACTGAGGGAAATTGCTCAGCCCTGTCCCATAATTTTTCTATTAAAAATCTTGATGTTTAATCCTGAAATATTCAACAGAACTGCAGTATTAAGCCCAGAAAACAGATTTAGAAAAAATGGCAGTTCAGCTCTACTACACAATCATTATTTGACATAACTGTAATATCCTCTGTTTTTTCTTCATATTTGGAGCACAAACACAAAAGCATGATCTGTCCAGCCTCAAAGATAATTATATTGCTATGATTTCCATTTAGTAGACTTAAAAAAGCCCTCACAAATATACAAATACTTACTATTTTATGATTTACCTCCTTAATATAAGAATATTTTTATTAGTAATATAACTGAATTTGACTATAAATTATTAAAGTAGTTAAGAAAATGGACTGCTGACAGCAGAATTAACAAAAAATAGTCCAGGTATTTAGCTGACAACATAAAAAAGCAGAGAATATGACATCTGCAATTTAAATGAATATCTTTTTATATGAATCTTCAAATAACCATTCATTTTTAAATTTTTTTTGTGGAGACACAGAAAAATGTTCCAGTGCATTATCATTTTAGCTGAAGCAGGCAGTTGTTTCATCTGGTGTGTTCACTTCAACAGACTGCTTAATAACAGCAGCAAAGATTCACAAATTATTCTTGTGTTCTTATAAACAAATAATAAAGCTAGGGAGCAATACAGTCTTGATTGATCAAAAGAAGAAATTTGTCTGATTACAATGATTACATTGTATAAAATCACATTTAAACTTAATAATCAGAAGAATTTTCTAGAATATTTATAACATTCAAAATTATGACAGGCATTAACAGCAGCAGACAGTAAAATAGAGGTACCTTTGGCTATGGCTGGGCAGATCACACCTATTTGGCTACTGCGAGTTACAAACTTCTGACCTCCACTGTAATTATTAATATTTCTCTCCCTGGTTGTTTTCACTTCAACTCTAACTAATCCAAAGGAGAATACCTTTTTTTAAAAAAGCAGAAGCTACAGCAATTCCATCAGCAAGTTCACTGGACTATTTTTCTTGGCTCCACAGTGAACAGAGATCTGTTCATGCTCTCTGTATTGCTACTGCACTTGAGCCATCTCTTCTCCTTGCACTGTCTCTCTCCTGTACCAGATATATCCTACCAGAAGTCTAATAATGACCCATGACCGCAGCAGAGACAACTGCTCCTGCAGGTGGATTTTGACTGCCTTATCCTCTCTAATAACTGAATCTAAAATAAGCAGAGGCTCCCAATGCATTAGCATAGAAAAAGTTTTGGCAGTTTAGGAGGAGAGCATCCAAAGGAGGGCAGTGAAGATGGTGAAGGGACTGGAGGTGAAGCGTGTGAGGAGCAGCTGAGGGCACTTGGTCTGTCCAGCCAGGAGGAGACTGAGGGGAGAGCTCAGTGCAGGTACAGCTTCCTCCTGAGGGAAGAGGAGGGGCAGGCACTGATCTCTGCTCCCTGGTGACAGTGACAGGACGCAGGGGAATGGCCTGAAGCTGTGTCAGGGGGGTGGTTTAGGTTGGCTATCAGGGAAAGTTTCTTGCCCCAGAGGGTGGTTGGGCACCGGAACAGCTCCCCAGGCCGACGGTCCCAGCACCAGCCTGACAGAGTTCCAGAAGTGTCTGGAGTCCCAGGCACAGGATGCAACTCTTGGGAATGGGTCTATGCAGGGCTGGGATTTGGACCTGATGATGCCTGTGGGTCTCTTTCACCTCAACTTATTCTGGGCTTCTGTGTTGAAAACTGGATTTTTAAAATTGTGAATTCATAGAAACAAAACAGAGCTACAGATATCACCTTAACAAAACATACAGAATTTTGATGAACATTATATTAAAACACAATGCTGAAAGCATTAAAATAATGGAGTGAAATTGGAAGTGCAGAGGTACTAGGAAAATAAGGAAAAATTGATACAAGTGAAGTTAAAAGTAGGGAACATTTTGAACTTCTCTTTCTCTTCTAAGACTTTCTAGTACCACAGGGGAAGCTTTGTGCTTGAGACCTAAATATTGTTCTTGTATCATTGGAAAAGATATTTGGAATATACTGGTAACTTTTTAACATAAACTTTTTCTAACAATTTTGGTATACATGATGCAGAGGAGAACACATTCACATAAGGCATCACTTACCTTATGATTAAATTCTTGGTTGCAAAATAATTTTTTAACTTTCCAGTAGAAGGTCATAATAAAACACAATAATAATGAAATCCGTAACAGTTACTATGATAATTTCAGAACATTTATAAATATAAAAGTACTTACCATAGCCTTAAAATCCAGACAAGATAGGAAAGAAATTATAAACAATATTAATTTGTCAGGTTTATTGAAAAAGATACAGAAATTATATTTTAGTCAGCATCAAAAGAGTCTAGCACTCATTTCTAACAATATTATTTCTGTTTTTCTGAAACGGTCATAAGTAAGCATAAAAAAAGGTTCATTTACATTTATTTTGATATCTTAATATATTCTGAGCTATACCTTTCTGTAAGCACTTCCAACAATCAAGAATAAAGCAAAGTGTCATTTAACATGCATTGAAGTGTCATAGCAGGACAATAGACTACTCATTTAATACAACTGATACTGCAGTGGCTGCTGTCAAAAAGGTGGTTTAAATGAATGCAGGCTCCACTACGTTGTACAGTGTAACTTTTCATCAATTTCAGAAGGAATTCTACTCTAAAATGGTTGCTTTGTTTTCTCCTTTTGACTGCTCAGTGTGGTTGATCACCACAGAGTAACTGAACACAGAAACTGAGAAAACATTGAGCAATAATTGGCAAAGGCTGATCTTTCAATGACAACAGTAGTAATCATTCACTTAGCCTAACACCCAATCACTTCTTTACAGTGAGAAATTGGTTTGGGGACTCACCATCATCAGATACTAAATACATATTTTATTGAATGATGAAGTCTATACTACAGGAAAGTAAAAAGAGAATTGTGAATAGCACTTGAAATTCTTTGCAGCAGAGAGACTCTACTTCATCTTGTTTAGACTGGAAGTCACAGTAAGTCTTAAAGGAACTGCCATTGTTTTCCACTTTGAATTTTCTTTTCTTAAATTATTCGTGTTTTCAATGACTGTTAAAAACCCTAATAACCTCACCTTGTATCTAAAATATGCATGATCTTTAAAATATTAATAGTGAAAAAGGGCTACTTTTTAAAAGGAACTTTCTCTCTCTTTCAGTATCAAAATAAATCAAGTGAAACAGTATCCCAAACACTTGATAGCATCTTTGTGAAAATGAGTAGATTATTACTGTAGAGACAAGTAGACATTACTTGATTACACAAGTAATACCTAAATATCCAATTAGATATTCAGACTTATCTAGTCCATTGTAACAACTGCCTCATTGTCTTTTACTGCCCTCAATTCATTCTCTAAAGACTGCTTTTTTCCATAAAATAATTGTTGCAAACTGTCATTCAGATGCACAACACTAATTACAAGGAAGACCTACACAACTGGCAAACGAATCAACAGTTTGAGAAGTTACTCACCACATCTCGAACAATGGGAAAAGACTTCTTTCTCCGTAGGTCTGGCATGCTGTCAATTCCATACAGTCCACGACTGCACAAGATAAAAAGGCAGGGAAGAAAATAAAAACACGGAGCTTACAAGACTACATCCTTAAGAATTGCTTATAATATCTCTGTTTGCAGTTAAAAATCAAAATTAGCAGTTATCAGCTAAAGGCAAGTGCTCCAATTGAAAAAGCAGTGTGAGTGTTCTTGGTGCTTTTCCTTCTGGCATTCACCCAAAGCAGAGTAGCTAAAAGGTTGTTTAATACCTCCTAAAACTTTTTACCATTGATTTAGCAATTATAAGAAGAGCTTTCCATCATAAGTTCTCATATATCTGGTAGTTGAGATGCAGCCCAACATTACATATTGAATGTCATTGATGTCAATGAATATCACTGTTTTAAATTTGATGCAAAGTTTAAAATATCTAGCTAAATACATAATACATTTCAACTAACTCCATGTGACTGCGGAAAGCAGAACTTGTCACATTTTAAAAAATTCCATGGTGACCATCATTATTTTCTCTTTTGTGGTTTGATCTTTTTCATTGGACACACAATCAAATCCCAGTTAGATCTCACATATAACTTGGAAACAACAACAGAGCAACTTGGAGTCACTTCAAAGAATAAAAGGCTGACACACCAAGAGAATTTAAAAGAATACATATTGATCTGGATAACAAATTGGCCTGATTTTCTCTGACTCTTCCAAGCAATTAACACAGGTAATCTCCTGAACTTTTTCCACAGAGGGTTTTGGAAGATCTCTATATGCCTTGTCAGTTCTAATTCAGAGATGCTTGGAAATCCTGAGAAGCTGGGATATCAGATTTTTCAAAACCCAGTATTTTCCTTTCCGTGGTCATTTGTTTGGCACTGCCTCAAAAACCCTTTTAAATTCTTATAATTCTCTCTATTTCTGTGTATATAAAATCTAGATTCACAACAAAGAGTTTATCATCTGAAAGCCCTAAATTTATTTATGCATGTTACAATTATTGTGTGAAAAGAGATATAACTAAAATTAGTGAAGAATGTTTAACTTCCTTCTGATGCACCTGCACCATTCTCTAAGAAAAGGAAAAGAAATTCATCATCTGTTTATGCAATTCCTTTATATTTTAACACAACCATTTTCCCATGCCAGGTTGTGATATTAGAATTTTTTTCCCAATAACATAAAGATCAAAGTAGACCCAAATTTCAGCTTCCAGACACACTTACTAACCCAGCAAAAGTGCGATAGAAATAAAATAACTCTTCTGAGGCTGTGAAAAGCAAATGTACACAGACCAAGAAATAAACTCAGGGCTTTTTGCTAGTCAGGAGCAGTTCCATCAGCAGCTAATAAAACTTACTGTGTATAAGGCGTTCTTATGCTCACATAGAGGCAATACCTGTTAAAGGATTTCCATCTATTATCCTGCTCTGTAACACAAAACTATGACTAAAATGGAGGTCCTTACTGAACTCCTTTTAGTCATCATTAAGAAACAACATAGCAAGGGAAAAACTTTTCATGTTAATGTAGGTTATACATTGAATTCTCTACTCCCCTACCTACTTCCAATTATAACCCAACAATAACTTGACACAGAAGATGATGAAGTGCAATCATAATAATTTGATGAAAGTTATCATTCAAGGCAAGGGAAAAAAACTGTCATAAGGACTATTTTGCTGCTTCTGGAAATATTCTACCTAGCAGTAATCCAAATGTGTCAGAGAATTCAAGAAAAATAAATTTGTTTTACCATAGAGAACTGAAGGAAAGGAGAAATCATCTGCATGCAGCACCATCTGTGTATCATTAACAAATTTCAAAATGGATTAGACCATGTGGTAAAATTATCAGTCTCTAGCTCCTCATTAGGCAAGCAGTAAATTAATACAAGAGCAAGTCTCTGGAAGAAGTAAAACAGTACTATCCAGAATCCATATACATGATGAGAACTCCAGCTGACCTACTTTCACTTTTTAAAAATATGGAAATAATGAGCTCTTAAGCTCTCATTTTCAAGAAAGTGAAGAATAAAATGAAGATTATATTAAGTGATACTGGTATGGAAAAACCAGGAAAGGTGGTGCTTTTGCCTTCTAACAGAGAAGGTGCATGAGAAACCACAGAAAAGCTGTCTTTGGTCTTTGCCTTTACTTTCCTGTCTTGGGCTATTCTCTCATTTCATGCAACCAAGTGAAGATCACTGCAGAGAATGGAGAGCTGCAGTCCCATGGACTTGGGAGGTGCAGGTGCATGAGGGGGGTTCCCAGCAGTGTGCTATGACAGAGAGGGAAGAGCAAGGCAGAAGAGAGTCAGATGGGTGTTTTTGCATAGATAAAGCTTGGTAACAAAGGCTGTGAGGAAAGCAATCTCCCTTGCTCAAATGGCAACACCTTTTGGAGAGAGTTGGAGGGAGGAGTCATAGCTAACTGCAGTCAGCTGTGCTGGCAGTAAAAAGACTGGGGGATCCTAGAAAATAGCATTAGTTTTTGCACGAAGGAGTAGAGTGGGAAGTGTGATTAAAACAGAGCCACAAATGTCTTTGGAATGACAGCATTCTTTGCCTGAATGAGAAGTTAAATGAAAATTGCATAACTGCTTTTAGGGAGGCCTAGTGAAACAAAGGCTTGAATAAATATACTGTAGACAGCAAAGAAAGGTGAGGAAGGTCTAAACTTTGTCAGCAAAAGAAGTAAGGTTTAATCTAAAAACATGAGCATTATTGAGCTACTGTCAGCCATTTCAAGGAGTCCTATGCAGAGGTTACAGGATATCTGCACAAGGGATTGACACAGCTTATTCTCAGAGGATTCAGTATTTGAATTTATTCACCTGTGAATGGAAGAGAGGGCATAAAAAGAGCATCTTCAGTCTCCATAGTCCTTATCAGTGACAAGAGTTCTCCTTACACCTATGAGATTGCTTTTTGTGTGCAACCCACAAAAACCAGAAATTCCACGTTGCCTTTTAAAGGCCTACATCTATGAAACTGTAATTAATCAACTGGTTTGGGAAAGTAGTACATACAGCAAGATAGTATGGTCACATGCAGCTTTCTACAGGCACAGACACAATACTTACCTGTCAGAAGCATGTGCATAATATTAAGCAAATTAATGCCATAACTACCTTTTAGTGACTCCCATCTCCCCTCAAAATAGGAATCTAAACAGGAAAACCTTCATAGTGTCAATTGCATAGCATTTCAGATATAAAAGCAGAAGATGAATGATTAATTTAATCTCATCACCTTGTCTTTGTAATAAATTTTAATTATAGTAAAAAGTACTTACAGAGTACACCAGCAACAGGATTATACCCCTATTAATTGGGTAGCTGATATAACTGATAAATTTTACCAAAGGCTTTTATTTCTTTACCTTTCCTGAATAATAAGAAAGAATCCCCAGAACCAGATGCAAGATAACTTCATTTGGAGACAGCAAAACAAAATGTACAGGTTTCTGCCACATTTACTGTCAACCACTGGAAGATCTTTTCCCTCGACTTTTTAATTTCAAGTACTAGAGTGATATTATATTGCTAGAATTTCATTACTATACATTTACCAGAATGAAGACAAAATTGTGCTACAGCTTCCAATGACACTTATATTATATACAAATAGGTAAAAAAATCTCTTATCTAACTGAGCTCAGCATCAGAATTGTTGTATTAATTTCTCAAAAAATAAGGAATTAAAAAAATTAAAAGGGGAATACATACACAATGAAACTATCTTTCTTTTAATATAATTTCTTAAAACAGAAAGTGTAGAAAAAATGCTATAATGCTGTAGGACTAATTTGCAGATGCAAATAACAAAATTCTCAGTTACACTTTTACTTACCCAGCAAATGCTTGGACTGCATAAAGCTTGGAAGCATCCAAGGAACTTGTGCTTACTAATCGAGCCTTTAATAAAGATTAAAAAAAAAGTATGGTTACTTGGTTGCTTTCAGTAAGTTCTGGACAGAATTTAACTGCATTAAACATATAAGACATATGAAAATGTTTAGCAGGGTCAGCTCCAGGCCAAAGCTAGATTAACTGTTCCTTTGGGAAACATTTTGGTAGCATTCAGCACTTAATGACACACAATGGAAGAACCCATGGGAAGGTAGAGGTGCTGCTTCCCAAATACTGTTGCCCTTTAAATCCTATAGTGAATGCAGGGTAGGTGATAACTGGAGGTAAAAATCAGATATCATGTTTGACAGTAGCAGACCCCTGTGTTGGCAATTACAGTAAGCACAACAGTGAGGGTTACCCTGTATAGAAATGCAACACATTTGCAATACAATCAAAGGAGAACAAAAGAGTGGAAAGCTGGGAAAAAAACCATGCAGATTTCACAACTAAAATGAAGGAACAAAACAGGTCAAATAAGTCACAAACAAACATCAACAAAATACATGATCCCTATAGCAAATAGGTGATTTTAAACCTTTTCATCCATAGAACCGCTATCTGAAAGAGAATTGGGAAGAAGGGGAATATAGGTTAGAAAAAACAGTCTCTGAAAAAAATCTTATGCTATAAAATCTGTCAGTGTTTTAATCTGTTAATGTACACCAGAATCCAAGTAACATCTGTGCTTAGCTGTATAACTGTAGCAAGATTGCTATCTCTACATTTTAAACAAGCAAAAAGATGTTCTTGGTAGATAAGAACCGCTCCCACATATGAAGGACTGTGTGGATAGCATATAATTCACATACTATACCCCATCTCCATGTGATTTTTAATTTTTCAAAAATGTATTTTAATAATAATGAATATATATTTAATATAGTTGCAGTATTCAAGTAAATAATGTTCTATTTTCAGGAAAAGGAAAGTGTTTCTAAGGATATAAACACCACATTCCCCACCCCAACTCCTGAACTGTAACTTTTCTATCACAGCTACTCATAAAATAACCAAAATTACTCCCCAAATGCCAACAGAACTACAAATGTGAAAGTATAAGTTATTTCATATATATATAAATATCTCATTCTAAATTTATTAATGCAAGAGCACAATGTGAAATTTTACATTCAGACAGAAAATACTTGCTGACAGAAAAAGCTACCCTTATTTTATTGTCTTGTGACATTTGCACATTATAGTACAGTGCATACATGAAACAGAATTGTTTTAATTGTCACCTTACTGATCTTCCCACTTTCCCAAAGGGACTGCTCAAGGACTCTTTAAATAGTTTGGATATTCTCGAGATAGCTGGAGATATCTCAGGTTGCATACATTACGAAATAAAAATTTACACCTTAAACATGTGCCACATTTAATTTTTAAACCAGTTTATATGCAGGAAAAATCACATTCAAGCACATAAATCCAAAATATACTGGCAACTGTAAAACTGCATAGCATACAGTAGTGACAATAAGGGCACTAAAAGACTCTATTCTGGCACTAATTTTAGAGGCCGCTTACATGATCAAAGCATTTGGCTGACTAGATTTATGGAAATGAGCTTACTCTTTAAATATTCAATTTAAAAAAAAATACATGTGAGTATATTTGTCTCACAACACCAGATAGTACTGGCTGCTCTTTCAAGCGTATAAAGAATGTTTGGACAACAATATGATCTAGCCTCCCCACTCCAAAATTATTACAGCACTTCACAAGCAGGGTGAGAGCAGAGCTGGGAGGAAACAGGTGGCTGTGAGCTGCGCTGGCCATGGAAATAGGATGGGGTGTGCCTTTATGAGGCCTAAAGAAAAGATGAGTTAAAACCAGAGGGCTGGAGCAGCATCATCAATGAGAAGAAAGGCATGACAGCATGTACCAACAGGGTAGGAGAGACTGAGGCACCAATTCTTGAACTTGTGAAAAGGGAAGAGTCCAAAAGCTGAAGAAAAATCTGAGACTGAGGGAAGTTTTAAGCAAGACACTACCTGTAATTTAAGAAGCCTCATCACAATCTGTTCATGCAACCTGCATCTTCTTTCTAGAATATCTAATCATAACAAAATTGTTAATACTGACACATAAAGGCACAGAATAAATCTCAGTATTAGTTATGTGGAATGCAATTCTTAAGTAGTTTGCAAATACATTGCTATCAGACACCTAAAGAATCACATTAATTCTTCATTTAATCCACTTGTTCAAAAAGTTATATTAAAAATTGTTGAGACTTCTACAGAAAATGGATTTTTTCAGAGCATAAGAGATAGATACATAAAATTTTCTTTATCTCTCTTGGTTTCAGCTAACTTAATCTAATTTCACTACATTTCCTTTACTGGAACCTAATTTTTCCTAAATTTAGGGAGGAGAATGACCAAATTAGGAAGGAGAAAAGGTGTATTTTTGGCTTAACTTGCTTTTCTTTGCAGTCAGTACATGCAAAGAAAAATGCATCCATCTAATGGCCTCTTTTCTCAATAGAAATTACATAAAGCAGACAACTGATGCAAATTTCTGAAAAAAGAAATCTTAAGAACATCTCTTCTTTGTAACAAATGAGTGCATCTTCAGAGACAAAATTAGTTTAAAACTTCATTGTTTACTGCTTCTTCTGAACTGACCATGAGTGAAATAATCTGAACTGTGGAAGTGTTCTCTGTGTATGAGAGCACCAAATCAGGAAGTGTACAGAGTCACCAAGCAATTCACTTTAGTAGTCGTTAGGCTACCAGAACAGACAGCATCATTCCTTGATGTAGATAAGAAATGAACTGTGATTATGTAAGAAGCCACTGAATGTATTTTTAAATCAGGAATTCAGGGCTAGACATCTCATATTATATTGCTGAATGACAATGATTTACTTAAAAGAGCTTATCTTCATATAACTCACTTCTGTCATTCACACATTCAAAATACTAACCTAAAAAAGTAATGAATGCATGTAGGAGCAGTGGAAACACTGGTTCATATAGCTAACCCTTCTTACTGTAATTAGTTGTTTCTCCTTAAATTTTTCTTTTAATTGAAAATTCACTACATTATGATATACCAGTAATACCCTTCATCTTGTGCATCCATACCACAAGCCATTTTAGATAAGAGGAAGGTGTTTTTTACTAGAATTATAGGAAAAATCCTTTTCCTCCTTAACTGTTGCTATTTCAGCTCAGTGCAGTCCACATTCATATTTACAAACCTGTGTAGCAGAATGAAGATGACCAGCCTGCTCTTGAATCTACATACTACTGAAAATTATTTTTTACTAATTTCAAATATTGAAGACAAAAGGAAAATTCTCACAACCCCCTTATTTTTTAACACAGTTAATTACATTTAGTTAGATAACTAAGCAGGAAATTAGATAAAATGAGTATTTAAGTTTCCTTTGATAAGTTCCAGGTATTAAAAAGCAGTAGAATACTCAGCATAGCCACTAAATCTTGGCTTGTGTTGGAAAGGGTTTACATATGGGGATGGCTGGGGAATGAATTAAGAGGGGCTTGTCATTTTTTCAGTACCCTCAAATAAGCCCCCTGGTTATTTTCTATCTACCTATCACTTTAAATGTATGCTTAGTAAAATTTCCAACAAGTGTTTATTAGTGCTGCATAATTACTTTTCAAACTTGGTATGAAAATTAACAGTTATTAGAAAAGTTTAACTTTAAATAGTTATCAACTGTTTTCAGATTGTCATGGTCCAATTATTCTTTCTATTAGCAATGTTACCATCTGTAACTCCTCACACAAAACAGATATTAATCATACAAGACAACCAGTTTCAATACTCGCATTTCTGAGGAAAAAAAATCTATAAAGGATACTGAAAAAGCAGAATCTTCCTGCATGAAAAGTATATTAGCAACGAAGATATGGAAGTCAACACAGACCTTTGCTTTTGTAGCTTTTGACACCATTGGAAATACAACTGGCTCTATCAGTCAGCAGAGGTATTTCTATCAAAGAGGTTCAGGTGATTCTGCCCCCCAGCCATAACCCCCCTTCAAAAGTCTTGTGTCATTTCATTTCTGCACTTTTCTGAGCAGCAGAACATTGTCCCAATACACTCCTCTTTCTTTAATGACTGCAAAAAATTCAGTTCTCCACTCCCTGCCATAGAACAAGAACTGTAACAAGGTTCTAAAAATCTCAACTGTTAGGATAAAAATTAATCAATACATTGATTTTCCACTCTTGTGAGTGTGTATTATAGCACAACACCAAATAGGAAGAAGAATTAAAGTTCATTATTCTCTCAAAGTAGCATTTCAATATTTAATTCTGAAAAAATGGCTGCAGGAATGTCAAACTGATGGATAATTACATTATTTCTGGAAGCAAAGCCTTCAGACAAAACACTTGCTGCAATTAGACAACAATACAGCTGTTCCATGAAAATAACATGTGTCATGTACCCACAGGTAGAAGCAGTTTGAAGACTGAGGCGGACAATTTTAATTAGCATGTATTGCTAAGAAAGTGAAATAACAGATGAAAACCAGGTTTGAATAGAAGCAGGAAATTAAAGAAGTAGATTGGCCAAAACAATGACACAAATTAAGCCATGCTAAAAAACCAAATAGCTGTAGAAGCTATTATTGCCACTACTGAACAGAACATTGCACTCTGTAAGACCAGAGGATGTTGTAGTGCTGAAGCTTATTCTAGGGAGATGGCATATAATGCTTGAAAGATATTGAAGCTAGCACATCATAAGAGATGAGTGATGCTTGTCTGACAAAGGGAAGGTCAAACTTGAATAAAGCCTGGTTGACAGGAGAAATAGAAGAATCGCTGCTAGCACTTTACCAGCAGTGATGTAGAAAAATTACTAGCGGATACATGGAGAGTCAAAACAGGTCAGTTTGGTGAAGATGAAAATTGCATTTATGTCTCTATTCATAAAGTGCTCTGCAAACCTGAAACAAAAGGACATGCTTTAGTGTTTAGAAATTGAGTCCCATTAGACTTCTAATGGCTTTGTTTTACTATTGTTTCTCAACAGCTAGTAGACACTTCTACCAAATTCCAGAACTCATCTCTAAAACAGCAAGTTATAGACTGTCAAGAAAACTATTTGATTACAGAATGTAGTGAGCTAAAAAAAAAAACTACAATTCTCTTGAAGACTGGACTCCCTTGACAATCTCTGGCCTGTTAAGGTGATGATAGGAAGTAGAAGTCAGGATGCATTTTAAGTACTGTCTTCTGACCCCAGAAAACATTAAAATTATAAGGCATACATTAACCAAAAAGGATGAAAAGACATAGTTTATCTCCCTCAATACATGTCATACGTGTACAACAGTACATGCAACCAAGTAATTAATTATTTGCTGTGAAAACAAACATATAATTGATTATTGCAAATCTTTCTGCATCACACAGCTAACAATGCCACAAAGTGTTTGACTTGGATCAATATATCATGGTCTGAGTTGCAAGCTGAAGTCCAATTGGATTACTTCTAAAGAAAAACAAGCAAATAGCCCCTTGGTTGGACAACAAATGTGAGAGTAGTTCCTCTGGACTCTAACAAACAAAAAACATGTTCCTTGGTCCTAGTATTGAACATGAGGATTGCACTGAGACACACAAGATGCTTTATTCTGACAGTCAAGACAGAAGTGACAGCAGGGCAGGGATGTTTGGTGGCAGCCTGGGGCAGAGGGGTGAGCTGCTGTCCACCTTGGGCCACAAAGAACATGTGTGCAATAGCAAAGAGCTGAGTGCCATAAGAGTGGAGTAGAAGGTCAAAGCAGTTGGTGACAAAGACACAAGTGCTCACAGCAAAAATGTTTTACTAACATACCACTTCTATTTTTGGCCCTGATGATTGAAAGCCCATTAGCTGCTGAGCACATCAGACGTGATCTTGAAGAGCAGCATCTGGCTTGGTTGCATTAGTAAAACACATAGATCCCACTCAGCCATACCAGTGATCAAACCAAATATTGTGAATTGGGAAGACAAAGATTTGCTCTAAAAGTGTACCCCTGTTGTAAAATAAAATGCTAATGGTGGCACACCCATATGTCATATAAATATGCTACTGTTAAAGAGCAATAATAACACGTATAGTTAGGATCAGGAACAAAGGATCAGAACGTAGTGTTTGGGCAATAGTCATACATTTCACAGGCTATGACGTTCATAGCTGCTGTTGGCATGAAGTTGTTTTTCCTGTGGAGTTGCTTCCACTTCTGAGATAGGGTTTAGGAACTATCAAAAATAGTCTCAAACACTTTAAACATTACCTTCAGAATCCCCGAACTAGAAGGCTAAAAAATTTAGATAAACTGAGCTAATTTCAAGACTTACAATAGTAAAAGAAAAAATGAGTCAATGTATAATCACATACAAAATAAAAAGATGACATCAAGATGACATTATCACTTACTGAGATAAGACAAACATACCAGATTTTCTTATGTTTATAAGAAACTAGATAAATAGATACAGGAGAAGAAAAATACTTGAAATAATATGATTAGCATTAAACCATTAAAAATGGTTATTTACTGTTATCTTTTATGGTATATGTAAACTCCAAATCAAATTACAATTTGTTTTGGCTCTGATTTAAATAGTAAGTTGGAATAATTATGCCTAAACACCAAAGTGTGCCACAGATGTTAAGACCTATAGACTGGTACACTGGAATTCAAAGGATGACTTTTGGTACTACTGGATTTTTTTTTCTTGATGGGACATGCATAAATCCTGAATGCCTCAATCCCTTTTTATAGTTAATAGAAAAAGGCATGCATCCTTGTCCTTTACTTTCATGCTTTTTTAGAAAAGGAAAATTTCACCAAGATGCCTTTAAAAGTTCCTAAGGAAAATTCCACTACTTTATGTTTGCAGTACCCTCCTTGCCTTATGGATGCAGAGGAGCATCAGCTTCATCCTGTTTGTGCTAAATGAAACAGGAAGAGCTACAGGAGAAGATTAAAAAATGCTTTAGTTTATACTCATCCATTTTATAAATATTCCTCTCTCCTGGTTTATTTTTAAATTCAATAATAGTACATCTATCACATCTGTCTGTCCTTATTCCATCTTGGTATATATGCAGCTGAAGGACAAGAATTCCTTTGGTGAGGCTGCAGTTGCACTGGCGATACCCAGAGCTATACACAGTTTATGGTTCTGTGACAGCACTGACAAATCACTTGCTGCTACTCCAATAATCTGCTCCAGAGAAGCTACTCAAGTGTCAGTCAGCAGATTGCTCTTTGCCACCACTTATTTAGTGAAAACAGATTACAGTATTTTCTGTGGTATTCTTCTCTAGCTAACTTATTCCTTTTATCCTTGTAACTTTTGCACATTGTATTCTTTATCATAGTATCCAAGACATTTTTAAATGGCTCTGTCATCAACACAACCGTAAGTCTTGATTTTCAGATTTTCTAAAACTTCTTATCTTGCAAGCTACCTTAAGAATACTCTCAGCTCCTCAAGGAAACAATCATCGTGGTTAACAAAGTTCTGTCAGTATCAACAATAATTCTGCATCAGCAATAACTGGAGAGGTTTCAGGTATTTCTTTCTATTTAGAGTTCCTGAGACAACTGTCTAGGTGTTCCACTGGAAAATGTGCACAAGGAAAAAGTCTGGTACCTTCCCACAGAAGTAGTCCAAGTTTTCCTTTGACAGCAAAACAGAGACTCTCTTACATACTCTGTTGTAATATTCTACTTCACTAATATACCAGAGGAATACTTGAGCCTACTTATGAATTCATGTTTTCCAAGTCATTACATTTTCTAAATACATGTCTAGATACTGTTTCAGCCTGATGCTTTAACAATATTCCTTTTATCCCAAAGCTGCGTTCAAAAATTATACAGTGTTATTTCTACTTCTAAAACACAATGATCTAAAGAAAATGCTTAAATATTTTGGGAAAAAATAAAAAATATTTTTTAGCCTTGATGATACAATATTGTGTTCACCAAAACCAGTATAAAAACCCTTTGGAACTGACATTCGTGGTCAGCTTTCCTCTTATCTCTAGCAGCTTTAAATATCTTTAAGCTCAAGAAGAGCAGACAAATTGCATAAATATTTATCAATCTACATTAATTCTAAACTCAGTGAAGATTGTGTTAAATTGCCTCCTGTTTTCTTAAGGAGTAGAGTAGCAGAGACTTTCTGCATTTACAAATGAAGCTAGGAGTTTTAACAAATCACTTCTCTTAAAAAGAGAAATCATTCTCTAAGCAAAAGAGTTTTGGGGTGGTCTGCTTTTTTTTTTTTTTCTTTCGGTTTGTCTACTTGTTTTTATTAAACAGCCAAAATATGCATTTCTGCTAAACCTCATTGGTTAAGGATGTTGGGGGAGGGGATGTTGTGGTTTGTTGTGGGTTTTTTTGGTTTGTTGTTGTTTGCTTGGGTGTCTGATTTTGTTTGGGGTTTTGTGTGGGTTTGTTTGCCTGGTTGGTTTATTTTTTTTTTTTTTATGTTTACAAAATGGGTGTAGCTATTCTAGGAAAAGGCATTTGGTAACAGTAGAATTTTTTGAATCTGAGACTGTTACACAAATGTTGTGACACACATTTCCCTGATGTAATGCACACTGGTTTAGCAGGAGTTACTATGCTAAATTAAACTGTTGCTCTTCAATCTATTTGTTTACTATCATATTTACAAAGACATCCAGTATTATAATCTAAAATTTTCTGATAAGAACAAATGCTGTCACTACAGAATTGAAACACAATAAGCCAGAAGAATGCTATTATGTTTCCAGGAAGATATATTAAACAGGTTTTTAAAGAATTCTTTCACTTAACTTGTGGGAAAAAAGTACAGACTGAATGTGTAGCAAGCAACTGACACAGAGCATCCTTTCACAAAACCCCAGCTTTAGAGTAGGTGGTAAATATAACTACTTGCTTTTTCTTCACCGACAGAAAGATAAGATTTATCATCTTTATGACTAACTGATCACATTTCCTGTCATAATTTTTCAAAAGCAACCTTTCTACAAATCTATTAACCTCAAGACAGACTGCCATTTCTGTTTTAAGTCTCTGATATCCCTTTTCTCCATCAAAGGACAGTAGAGAAAGAGGAAGGGAAGGGTATAAAGACTTATGCCTGACTCCAGTGAAACCAGTGGCAAGACAATAATGCATACACTCTCCTGTGCACAAAACAAGCATACAAAGCTGGGTCATATCAATATACCTTGGTTCAGTCAGCACCATCCTGATTGAATTCATGGAGGGGTTAATAATTCTTTAGAACACTATTTTACCTCCTTTAATATTAGTGGCGGATTTTCAGAGTGCACACATACACATGTGAAAAAGGAATTGCGGCTAACCAGGTTGGGTGCAGGAATATTGTACTTATCAGTTTCTACCCACATCATCTGAAAATGTATTTTGTGTCTTCTATATCCTATACAGCTTCTTACTGCACCACCTTCTCATCCCCCACAAAAAAAGAGTTAGAAACATGCATAATTTCATTTACCTAAAAAAAAGACATCCATAAACATGGTGTCAAGAAAGAAAACCAAGACAGGTTAGTTTTTTTTTAAAAAAAGGATTATTACATTTCTGTGGTTCATTATCATTCCCTATACAGCACCAAAATAGATTCCTTTACTTGCAGTAATCTTGTTTCCTCAGTACCAGACATCTATTAAAATTCATAGCAAGAGTAACCATTTCTTCCCCAGCCTGCTCACACAATACATCTGTTCCACTGTGACCATCTTCTGATGCAAAGAGAGAAGGGAAGTTACATGAAAACTTTCCAGAATCTGCCTTTTTACATTATTTACATATGAAGAGAAGGGCAATAGATTAATCATCTTCTGTTGAAAAGTATTCTGTCCCCAAATCCATCTCTTTATAGATGATATGTTAGATGAATATATATTCATTTTCCTTAAACATTGCAGATGAACTGTATCAGCCATATGGAACACACAATCAGTCCTTATACTAATGAAGCATTTTATCACTTGTGAAAAAAACCCAAGCAAACCATAAATAAATGAGACGTGGGAAAAACAAACATAACCTTGTAGCATTAAATACTGTGGCTTCAGTGTTTTGAAACAGAATGAAAAATCTGCTTTTATTAACTATGAGTGTTTCTATCTTGACTACTCTTTCCCAATGATGCAAAGATTAATTGCATTCATTCAGTCAATTTTTCCTCCCAGTCAGACTGTGCCCAAAATTAGAAAGAGGTGAAATTACATTGAGCTGAGTCCAGGAGGAGCACCTCAAAGAGATCATGTAAAAAAGTGTTTAATTTATTACTTTGAACAAGGTGATGCTAAACTTCCAGGCAACTTAAAGTGTGGCCACAACTCAGTTTCAATCCTTTTTGGGGGAATTTGGGTTTACAGTAACACACAGCTCAACTTTATAAAGTATGTCTGTTACTACATTAACTGAAAGCTGCATTATTTCAAGATAGCTTAGATTTAATTTTTATTTATTTAATAAAAAATTATATTTAATTTTTTAACAACAAAATACTTGAAGAAATAAGGGGCAATGAGAACTGAATGTGCTTAGATTTCAAAGAATTCCCAAAACATGAAAAGCTGTAACTTTCATTGTAACAAAAGCAGACTGATTAAAAAGAGCAAAAGATAACTTACAAACCTCTTTTATACTATCTCATGAACAAGACTGACTGGCATTAGCTGTTAGTACTGGTCAATGAAAGAATTGGCATCTCAGTTTGGCATAATACATGCAAAATATATATGTTCTATCTTTATTAATTGCTTCAGTATTTTAAACACTAAACTAAAATTCTGCCATCAGTCTGCACCAGCAGTCTAAGAAGGAACTTTATTTTTACAGAACCCCTCCTACAAACCCAAACACAACTCAACATATTTTAATCAGTCAATGTAGTTACACTAAACAATTAAGAAATAACGTGGGATATATACTTTCCATTTCTCTTTGCACAAACAGTAGCCCTTTCTTAAAGCCCACTTCCCAATACAGTTAATGTAGACTGTGTATAGAGGAACTCTTTAATATAAAAAACAATGTAACATCTAACAGGCTTTTTATTTCTCCATTACAGCCACCACCAAAGAGTAAGGAATTTTCATTACCAAAGTAAGGTTTTAACCTATCCTATTTCCATCTGAATGGCTATAAGATGACTGATTAATTTATTAAACAATACCAGATCAATTAATTTTCATCTGGTACACAGCATTGACCATTTCAAGTCCAAACCCAAGACTTACACTCAGGTAACAAAAGCAGTACAACATCATTAACTACAGCCATTAGTTACAAGTCATTGTGAACCTATGCAAGTGTGTTAAAAACAAACATGATCAAGGTAAGACATAGGAAAAAAGTCTGAGTACAAGACAGGGTTAGGTTAACTTCTAAAGTTCACCTTCTACTCTTTGAAAAAATACAGCTGATTAAGGCAATTCCAGCTAACAGTTTTCCAGAAAAGCTGTCTAAATAAGAAAATACTTTTTTTTTTTTTTAAATCATAGTTTGAATAGGCAGAGTTTGAAATATGCATTGAAGTAAGCTTACTTATTTTAGTGGCAGCTTTTCTTAACATTGAACCAAATGACCACACCACCAGGGTAGTGAGGCAATACATTACTGGTTCCTTTGGTTTCAGATATTAGCATAAACAAAATAAGAGTGTATTCATAGTCATCTCTAAGTTCTGTTCTTTAGTCGTACACCACAAAGTGAAATATAAATCCTTCCTATAAAACAGTAGAAACACTTCCTTCCACTGTTAAAGAGGCAAATCCAATCTCTGTTCCCTGTCCTTTTGAGCTACCACTGCACCTGTGTATAGAGGTAGGTGAGTTTACCCATCTTGACATCATAAACCATCTACAGGTTACTCTGTCTGAAAATTCAGACCAGAGGCATTTTAAAATCTGAATTATTTTTAAAATCTGACATATCAAATGATGGCTGAGATCTTCAACAACTGAATCAAGAAGCTACTGCTCAAAAACTAGCATTCATAGAAAGAATATTTGTTATCATTGAAGGCAACTGAGAAGAGTGCATGCAAAAAAACCAAAAAATAATGCTTATGCTAAGGTACCTGTAAAAGATAAGATAGGGATGGGATGGAATGGAAGAAGCCACTAGGGAAAAAGTGAGGACCAGAACAAAGAAAAAATGCATAAGTCATTCTCAATTACAGTGTACAAAGAAACAAGCAACTAGGTAGTATTTCTTTTGATTTTTTCAAGCCATCAATCCCTCCATACACTAACTAATACATGCACTAACACAATGTCCCCATATCCTTACAGAACTTTAAACCTGAGGATTACTCATGTACTGCTCATGTCTCCTCTCATTTATGCAGCCCATTCATTCCAGTATGCCTCCAAAACCATTTTTAAATAAATAATATATAAGCAATCAGCTCAGAGTCTATTTTTTCCTCCAGCTGGTGACAGAGAATAGGACTATCTTATGGGGTTCTTGTGAACTAACAAATTATTTATGTACCAAAAATTTATTGACCTTACGTTATGCATTACTGGAATGAAAATCATATAATTCTAAAGACCTCTTTTGTATTAAACTGGAGAACTAACACTACTGTATTACACAGTTCTATCTCTGCTTGGACAGATCTTTGTCTAACAATTCCTGCTTACATGGAGGGATGAAATAATTCAGTGAAGAACAGGTTATGTTTTGGTTATATAAGGATGATTAATTCAAAGAAGTTGTTCTCTTTTCCATCTAAAAGTAAGAAATCTGAAGTTGACTGTGAATCAGTTACAGGGGTAAAAGAGTAAAACAACCCCAAAAAACATTCATAAAAATCATGTAAACCCTAAGCTATTAGTCACTTTAACAAACTTATTATTGCTCCTGCAAGTATTAAAATGAAGATTGAACACCTTAAGCTACTATTTGCTTAAATGATAAACTAAGTATTCTCTGAACATACCTAATTACACACATAAAGAAGAGAAGAAAGGTTGTCAAAAGCAAGAAGTTACAAAATATATTTTGTGAGTTTTGAAGAACTCCTTTAAGAACTGATTTACAAAATGATTTTTCCTAAACTATGTGCCATTCAAATAATAAACAGAAATAAAAGGTGTTTTGTCTTAGCAGCCAAAATGACATTAAGAAGACATCCTTCTCCAAAGGTTGCATACAAAGTATTCAAAAATGCATTTCCATATCACAGAACAGCTGAGGCTAGAAAAGAACTCCAGAGGCTTTGTCTAAGAACCCTGCTCAAATCAGGCCACCCAGAGCAGGTTGCCCAGGACCATGTCCAGATGGACTTTGACTATCTCCAAGGACAGACATCCCACCAGTGGATTTCATTATCTGTGGAGAGACTGTCCGTAATACCCATTATCCAGCTCGCTGTGAGTAAGCTGAAAGTAAAATAGAGTTTGCTCCAATAGTACTACCTGATGTCGCTGTTGAGGCAGGTGTGACATACAAATACACACATTGCATTTCAGAAGTCTAATATCCCGTTTATTACATCAGCTAGCTGTCTTTTATATACTCTACAAAGTTTGCATTTGTTCACTGGTTATGACAGATCAACATAACATTCATTGGCGTAAAAGCCATCTCCACGTCTGTTTTCCACAAAACTTTTCTAAAATTACTTTTCCTAGCTGCAGGTTTTCTTTCCCGCTTATCTCATTCTCCTTCTTCTCTTCTTGGTCTCCAGGCCAATGGCCTTGATAGAATATCTTTCAGAAATTACCCTTATTTATTAACCCTCTCTGGCTCACAGACCAACTGTAAGCCTCTCCACAACCTGCCACTCAGGAGAAATAGGTTTCAGGTAATATATTCTTTGAGTAGACTACTCCAGCTAGAAAATACATTTTGCAAGTTTTAAATTCTGAAGAATTAAGTGTTCTTGCAGACATAAAGGTTAGAATATCCTATTCATGCATTAGATATAAAACCATGAAGGACTATAGATATTGCTAATAGGTATTGCTAGGTGTACTATAGGACCCAAAAGTCCATTTGTAACAAACCAGTTGGTGACTGCAGAAGCAGAATCCCTGACTGAAACACATCTCCTCCTCCTCGATGGCATGGAAAACAGAGTAAAGACAAAACAGAACTGCTGCTCAAGAGTGAATGCACACTGTTCTCAGAATAAGCTGAGAAGTAGTATATTGTAGCAGTTCATTTGTAAATTCCCCTTAACCTTCCAACTGCCTTTCTCTTTTTTTTCCCTTCTCTTTTATAATATTCAATATTGTTTTATTTTTGGAAACATAAGTGGAGGTCGCAGTATGACATCTGGTAACCACACAGACATTTTGCCCCATAGACTACACCCAATAACACATTTTCATAAACTGGTCTTGGTGTCAAATGGATTCTCTGTAAATATAAGAAATGTTTCATCCATTCAGAAATAAAAATGTAATAGGTTAAGGGACTGAAAGAAATCTTTCACCTATTGTGTTAAAAGGAGAACATACATTTAATTCATAGAAAGGATTTCATGGGGTATATCAAAGTCAGTTCTCATTTTATAACAACCTTTTATCTACCAATGTACACAAATGCACGGACTTTAAATACTAGAATCAAACTGGGTTTCAAAATTTGTGGTCATCCTTGTGGGTTACCTTTACTTAAGTCTTCAGAACATTATATTCCTATTGTACAATGACATTGTAAAATGAATGTGGTTCCCTTCCCCCATGCCTCATAAAATCAGGGAAAAGTAATGAAAATCCTCATTATTGATAGCTGTTCATTCATATACACACCACCTAGTTTCTAACAGAGTACTGCAGAAAAACACCTGCAAAATACAAATGTGCAATCAAGTGCCATTATTTAGACATAAAATAGACTTTAAAGTAAACTCTACTACTGTCAATGGTTAAATGCTTTTGCAATCGACTTTCAAGTTGACTATATATTTATTGTAAAAGTAGCTGTTAATGTACAAAAGAAACACTGTAGAAGCTCAAGCTCATTACTATTGAATACAATTTTTGGCTAAAGGCACAGTTTTTCATCTTTAAAATGAATGTATCAGATGATTATTTTTCCAAGGCAAATAAAAGAAAGATTCAGTCAAGGTGACAATTACCATCTGGCTAGCTACAGTCATTATGATGCTCCCAATTAAATGCACATGCAATATTATAATGAATACTATTAGAATTCCCCTTAATGTTTACATTAAATATCATCATATTTGTATATTACTAGTATATTATTTTGTATATTACCAGTAACTACTTTGTATATTATTAAAGCTATATATATGACTATCTGCTTTGAAGCCTGATAATATGAAAGATAAAAATAATGAAAAAAATCAGTGTCAAAGCCTCCTGTGAATTAAGCTCCTTGCTAAAGGAACTTCTTCAGACATGCATGACCCATTTACACTCTTGTCTTTCTTCCACACCCTTCTCACCCCATTTTGGGGACTGACTACTTCTCTGAGAGCTTGTTGGGATGACAAATAAAGACAGAATCAAAGTGAGAACAGACATAAAATCAGTTTAGATTTCCTTCCACTCTTGTAAGTACATAACAAGTTATGGGTTGCGTAGTGGGTATAGAACACTGCCCATCAGGATGGATACAGAACCAACAATGCCTTGAAAACTGTTGAAGAAAGCAAGAGTGTAATATCTGAACACTCTGTATTGCTCCTATAAATATATTTATAAAACTATGAGAAAACCAAGAACAGTGTACTATTTAGTTATTTTTTAAAAAAAAACTTTAATCTTGTGAAATTTAGTTTTCAAGTTACTGAAATTCTAGAAATACAGCTACTTACAAGCATGTCTGACTAAACATATTCAGAAAACTTTCAAAACAAACTTGTGAAATTTAATCTTCTGATTTCTATGGAACTATTTCACTCTCTAAACAAAACACAAGCATAATTTTTGCTGCTGAGTTTAATGGGAGCAAGAAAAGGTACTACACAAAAATCAGTGTCCAACTCTAATGAGAACATTGTTGTACTTGAAAGACAGTATTAAAACACTATTACCTCCAGCAAGGATCTTCTCCTCCAAATCATTCATCTGTTTCTTGTATGCTTTTAAAGCTGCTTCTTTAAATGATGGTCGTATTCTTTTTTTCTTTGGAATTTCAGTAACTTCAGTAATGACCTCTGGGACATTCTGATTTTCATCCTCCCTTATTTCTACTTCAGGAACCATGTCACTTTCAACTTCCAATATCTCTTCACTGATCACACTGTCAAACTGTGTATCATATTGTTCCTCTGGTAGCATTGCATATGGAGTTTCATACAAAGACTGGTCCAGTTCATACTCTTGGACCTGCTCACTAGTTTCACTACTATTAGTTCTATTTTCTAGTTTAGCAAGGACTTGTTCCATTACTTCTACATAGTCTGTTTCATTCCCACCAGATGGTTCAACTAATTCTTCCTCATACTCTGCTTTGTAGCAATAAGGCTCAGCATAAACATCAGAATCAAGTGTTGTACTTGATTCATTTGCAGTAGACTGAGATAATGTTCTAAATCTTCCCATAAAAGATGAGCCACTGTCTTCATACCCACTTAAACTTTGTGTACTTTTATTCCAGACTACTTCTAAAGCTGACTTAGCACGCTGAAGCGTAGATCCAAATTTAGGAAAGCTGAAAGTCTTATCAGAAAGATCTATGCTTAATCGGCTGTGCCATGATTTAGGGGCGGTTTCCTCTGATTCGTCACTTGGTAGTTCACTCTGACTTCGGTACATCATAGGCAACCTGTTTTGATTCTGATAAGAGGAGATAGAATTTGTTTCCTGATAATCATCATATTGACCAGTCCACTGACTTTGTGTTTCACTGTCAAGGCCTGGACACGATGGAGAAGTACCATCTAGAGTGAAATCATAGCTTTCAGTATCATACTGGAGGTCAGAACTTTGTCCCTTTCCAAAATCTGTCTGTTGGTCTGAAGGGCTGCTCATATCATACACAAAAACTTCCTGCGTGGATGAGTCGAGGCCCAGATCTGCCCCTTGCTCCAACTGATTCCAGTTTTTCCATGGGGAAAGATCATCCTGTAAAGAAAGCTGACTATCATCATAATGGTTTATGTCTCCAGATACACAGATTATTCCATTGCTTACTCCACTATCAACAGTTTCTATGTTCCCTGCTTCATTTTGCTCTGGATACTGTTGCATATCTTGGACAAAAGTCTGTTCCTGGGAACTGCCATACCAGTTTAGAGAATCATCTTGCCTTCGCTGCCAAAGTTCTCGATCAGAGGAAGACAACAATGAACTGCCATTTGTTCTACTAAAATACTGGTTTTCTGAAAAATCCTCAGAGTATGACTGACACAATTTTGAGAAATCCGATTCTGAACGGCTAAGCTTTGGTGTTGCAAAGTCATTCTGTAAATTCCATAAAGGAGTCACATCTGAATAATAGGTCTTAGATTGCTTTTCCATAGTGTCAAATTCTGGCGACTGATTGTCATAATTTCTTCTATGTGAAAAGGTGCTATTGTCAGCAGTTCTGTCAAGGTCTTTAGTGTTTAGGGACTCACTAGTCCCCTTTGTTGTGCTTGTTTTTATCTGATGTGCTGATTTAGATATTTTTGCATAACTGTTCTTATTTATATCTGATTCCAAGTCTTTATCACTGTCAGGTGACTCCCAGTCATGCATTTTAGATTTTGTCTCCATGGTTAAAAGTTTCATATCCATGCTTTCGTATGTCTGAGAGGAAGGCAGTCCTCTTTCTTTTTTATCTTTTATTTCATGGGAAAATATATCGGTAGAAATTCCAATGCCAGTTCCCTTAAGTTTATAAGACTTTTTCAAAATCAAATCTCTCTGTTGTGATGACTCAAAGTAAACAAGAATGGGTCTTGGCTTTGCATTTGGACAGTCTCTTTGCTGGCCAAGCCTTTGGGCAAACTCAATTTTAATAGAGCTCTGTGCCTCTGAGAATCCCATTTTTTCCATTAATATTTTGTAAACTATGCTTTCAGCTTTTTCAAACTGTTCTTCAGGCACATTTAGAAATCTAAGACTTGCTTTGTTTCCTGGATGGCCTATCTGCTTAATGTAGTCATGTATGTCCCGAGTTTCTCTTCTGGACTGTACAAATCCAGTTCGTAATTGTTCAATTTCATTTTGCACAACTTCCACACTACTAGAAATTTCATCAATTGATTGTTTCAGAGCATTAACATGCCCTCTTAATTCAGAGAGTTCTGTTTCAATTTGACTTATTCCCTGAAGCTCTTTAAAGATCATTTCCATAACATCGTGGGTTTGGCTTATACAACCTGTTGAACTAAAGCCAGGTTCAAGAGTATTTGATTTCTGGTGACGACCAGTTCTGTCCAGAGATTTACTTCTTAAACCCCATGTTTTCCTCCATGAACTTAGCTCCGAGTCTGATGAGACACATTCTTGGCTCTTTTTCCATTTTCTTAGTTTTCGTAAGGCTCCCAGCTTCAACGTGTGTAAAGTGCGTTCTCCATCCGAACTTCCATCAGAGGCTGCGAGGCTGCTCAAGCTTTTCCTGTTGCGTCTCACAGGCATTGTGTGGGATAAGTATTCGTTTTTCTTGCTATTAGTTTTTACTTCACTTAATGACTCAGAACATGAGCTATCATTTGAAGAGAGGTCTTGAACTATATCTTCATTATTAGTGTTTGCTACAAAAATATGCCTTTGCAGTCCATTGGCAATAGCAACTCTGTAACTGAATGTTGGAGAAAGTGAAAATTCTCTATTGCTTTCCTCTTCTTCAGTTGATAAATTGCGAGCAGATGGGCACTTGGCAATCTTTTTAACAGTGCTTTTTAAAGTATTTGAAAATTTTGGATTTTTTGTTTGTCCAATCTGAGTTAAGTCTTGTTCCTTTTTGCTCTGACAACTCTCTTTCCTTTTTGTACTATTTCCCGATTTCTTTGTAAACATTCCTTTGCAAATCTTATATATATAAGATGAGATCAGGCTCTTGAAAAGGGCAGAAACCATGGAGTGTAATTTATTTTAAGCTGTTTCCACAAAACACAATTTTTGATCCAGAGAAGTATTTGTATCTCCAAAAGGATCATTGGCAAATGTTTCAATGGAGACTATAGCCATAAAGACTACTGATGCTCTGGAATAATGTGACAGAAAAATAAAAAATCACGCATCTGCTTGTTCGAAACAAAATCCTGAAGAAGTTTTGTATGTCTTGAAAAATCTCACTGTGTTGCACATGGCTTCTTGAAGTGTCTGAAAAGGAGGGAATGACATTACAATGGCTGCCAAGCAAATCTATCATTCAATAATACTGATGATGTTTTAAATAGGTTACAATGAAAACACAGACAATTCCCCATAATTGTCTGAATAGATTTTTTCATGAATAATTGAAGCTCAAAACAGTTCTAGGCAATACTGTTAACAACAATTAGTAAGCTATACTTATTTCCAGGCTTCTTCATCCAGTTTAATTGTCTGACAGAGATATTCAGGTTAAATGCTCTCTGCTTTCTTTCAGAGTACTGACATTTCAATTTAGATCCATGTGATGTACGGCAGTGATCAAAAAAACTGACAGAGTAACAAATGGTTACTAGCTAGTAAAACAGAAGTAGAAGGTTCTCACTTGCTTCATCTTTTAGAACAAGGTAGCATTCAGGTACAAGTGAATATTGTATCAATGAAGTGCTGTTCTGTCTTGTGATTATGTACATTACTATGGTTTTTTAAATAGCTGCTTTGCTACCAGACTTTAACATGCTATGATAACTCAGGACTCAAAAGCGGGCTTATCTTCTTGATTTCTCTTTGAGAAGTAAAAAGAAAATAATTCATAGAACATAACGGAAAATAATGACAGCTAATAGAAATTCTCATCCAGGTTATTAAATCTGACATTTTTCTGGGAACATTAAAAAAACCAACAAAAACAAACCTACACAAAACATGGTTTACAAGTTGCAGGGCATAAACTGGTGCCATTACAACAGGAAAGCTATTTGATCTAAAACAAATCTGAAAAGCTTCTGAAAAGCTTCTGGAAGTTTCTGTTCCATAAAACAAAAGCTTCTATTCCATAGAAACATAGTCAATAAATTTTAAACACGTAAATGTATCCTTGTGTACAGCATATCATTCACCTTCCAGTTTCATAGCTGTGGAATAAAAACAAGGCAACCAGCTCAGAAAAATTCAGCTCTGAAAAACCCATCAAAGAAGAAGTTCTTAAAATGGCCATTTTGGTTTCTAAAGCAGGTAAAATTCTTTGACAGAATAAGAAGTCTGTTTAGGTACAGGATATATAAAGGGTTAAAAATTCCTCCGTGGTGTCTTAAGCAGAGTAGAGAATATGAACTGCCCTTGTCTGCAAACACCCTGGCATTTTATGAAACATCACGGTCCACTGACACACCTCAAGACCTGGTCTTTGCATTGCATAATTTGTCTTCATTGACCTTACTATTATACTCTATATATTTATTCATTACATATATACACATATATGTAATGGTAAATAATAAACACTGATAAATACTGCAGCAGCAAAATGCACTGTGTTGCATAGAGCACAGGAAAAACTGCTAAAATCTTGGTTGGCTTCTGGAATCCTGGAACAGAGGATGTAAACAGACTCATTTCTTTTCCTGTTACAACAAAATTGGGATGCAGAGTGAGCAGAAGAATAGAAAACATTCTTCACTCTTTCCGAAGTAGCTATTTATTATTTCATAAAATGTGAAATATCTGTGGGACATGAATCACATTTTTAACACATATACATCAGTTTAGTCCTTGCCACTTCTTTTTCTCATAGGCTTATGCCTAAAGTATCTAGAGTGAATTAAGGGCAAGCAATATTTGGAAGCAAAAGAATGCTCCATGTGACTGCATGCAATTTTCAAGGAATGCAAATGACATCTCTCAGAATATTGAGAAGTTTTCACTAGAGCCAAGGCTGCCTTGTTTTCACATATTATTAGTAGAGAAAGGAACCATCTTGGGACACTTTTCAATGTCAAAGGCATGTTTCTGGATGTAGAAACACTTGTTAACCATTCAGCTCTTACACTGAATACTTGTAACCATTTATTGAACAAGATTTGAAGTGTGATTGCCTGCCTCCTCTGCCCACATAATAAAGATTTTTAAATGCCTTCTTATATAAACTTTACTTAGATGACTTGGACATTCTTCAAATTACTTTAAATCAAGAATGGAAAAACAAGCCAGAAGGCTTGTTTCCTGTCTCAGTCTAAAAAGCATCAAGAAGTAATGACGTTATCACTGGAATTTGGAACATTTCCATTCACTTCAAATAAGGTTTAATGCTTCTTTGTAGAAGAATCTCGATTTCATAGAAAGCCATATACATATATACATGTTTGTGTGTTTGTTTTATCCAGTGTCTAACCAATACTTTTTATCAGAGATAACTGAAAGTATTACAAATAGCTGAATGCTCAGCACTGAATTTATTTAAAGCCTGTTTCTGACAGTGTCATAGTGAATTAAAAGCTGTACTGTTACAAACACAGGGAGATCTGCTAAATGGAGCAGATTTATGTTCTCTCATGCGAGTTCTATTCCATCTCAGCTGTATTAGCCATATGATCTGTTAATCAGTTTACAGCCTACCACTGCTCTGTCAAAAACTCATTTTCTACAATAGTGTGTCTACACATGGAATCAAGTTTGAGTCATTGCAGATCTCATCCATTTCTTTCTGTAAAGATTTGCACAGTTGTTCTTAATGTTTTCAATCAAGGTTAAATCTCTGTAAGATAAGGAACAGTCTTTCAAGAAGCACATAGAACTAAGTCAATTATTTGAATGAGTTGCAAGTTGTAATTTGGAGACTTTCTTGCTCTATCTTGGTCTCCTGATAAGCCATTATGACCTTATTTTTTAAATTATCACTTTGCTTGTTTATTGAATGAATGCAATTTTTATGGCGAAGTTCAGTATCACTGGGTTAACCCATTCTAAGCATAAGGAATCCTGTTGAAATGTTACAGCAGTGAGGTATCAACTTTATGCTAGATGGTAATAGAGCAGGAACCTGAAAAGTGTTATGGTTTGTGAGACTAGAACTAAAATAAATTCTTAATGAGGTCCCTGTATAAAGAAAGGACAAACTGACACTTCCATCAACTTTTGACCCATACCAACTCTGAAAATAGCTTTGTTGGTCAACCTGATGGTGAACAGATAATGTGATTTCAAGCAGATTCAGCTGGATTTGTTGAAAACAAAGCATTGTCAAAATAAAAATGTCAGTTAGAAGCATCATTTATAAAGGATCTTATTCCAAGTCTAAAACTTATGTGTCAGGTAGAAGGGGGGAGGAGTGGGCCGAGTTAAAAATGACAGCTTTTTTAATAATGCAGAGTATTTTAGTTATAGATCTGAACACCAGACCCCCATTTCAAAAAATTATTTTAACAAATCCAGTTCTTTATTTTTATAAAAAAAGTGAATCATCTTAAAAATATAATTTCAGTATTTAAATAGAATAGCTAGATCACTACTCAGCTTCTGTTCAGACCCTAATAAACAAAGCCGCATAGCAGCAGCTCTCTCCAGTAAGAGGTAGCTTTTTGGATGCACTGTTCTCTTATAAAGCAAGAATCAGGCAGTACCAAAGCTTTGCTTAACCTTCACACTATTAATCAACTACAAGGGGTCCGTATGTATTGAAAGAGGAGCAGGCAAGAAGATTAGACTAAAGTCCAGTTTGTCTCTATAAAATACGCTATGATAGTTAACGTTCACAACACCAAGATGGTAGGGGGAACCAAAACAAAACCATGAAGTCTTCATCTGCAGCAATACCACTCTATTACTGCCAAAATAGTCACTAGAGTCTACAGACAGAAATACATTTTTGTGATACAAAAGATACTCAACAGAAATTAAATACTCAAACATAACAACAACAACAAAAAAAGAATAAACAGTCTGCCCTGAATCTGCAGAAACTGAGGCTAAGAGGGGTTCTCTTACTATCAGGAACATAAGGAATGAATAACAGAATTTAGATATACAGATTTATTAATTATGGTCTTTTACTAGTCTTATGCTTGCCTGGGAATATGGTTATCTAGACATAAGTGTACTTGCCCTCAGCTCAGGTCTGCTGGGTGAAACTGATGCTCAATTCCTTTTGACAAGCGTTATGGTGTACACTCCACACTGCTTCAACAATTTACTATAACAGGAGCATTATACTGACAATCATCTCAGATGCCCTAATTCAGAAGAACTTAATTTAGAGCACTTATCTGCTCCTTTATACTCTTCCTAAATTCTCCTTGTAGTCTTAACGACTGATATTTTTAATGTGTGTAATTTGTGAGTCTCTGAAGGTAAAATGACACTTACCTTAACACTGTGCACGCTATGTGGATGACCTGCCCAAAGACCCTGGCAAAGGCAGGGACCAGAGTAATGAAGAGACCTGCTTTCTCTTTTGGGTAATTACTATTTGTTCCAAGAATTCCTCAGGTTTTCACAGCAGCAGACTTTTGCCCTATCCCTTCAGCCCCTCCAACATTCACACAAGCGCACGGAGTGCTATCAGCACTCAAACCCTTTGGCTAGAAAGATTTTCCTATTGTTCTTCAAAATTATTTGGAAAGTTTATTGTATCTGCTTATTCTCCTGGTGATAACTCTTTATGGATACTGCTATTTTTGCATATCTAACCACCCTCAGAACATGCTGACTTCTCTATTTTTAAGAATGTAAAAAGTAAAACTAACCACTAAACTGCTGATTCAAACCCATCTTAAGAGCCTACAATTTGCTTATTTTTAACCCTCAAGGCCTACTGCTGTCCTGAGGAGGTTGCACATATATTCATGGGATACACTACAGAATCCAATCTAAAAATTTAAGTAATATTGCAATGCAATTGTCATTCACAGCTGTTACATATCTCTTCTGTCAGCATATAACTTAATAGAGTTTAAGGAAAACAGTTGGAAACAGCACATGCTTAAACCTGACTGGCTCATTGTGATTTAGAACATCTAACCCAGAAGTCATGTACAGAACTTTGTGCATTAGTGAATTAACTCAACAGTTAAACAGTTGCAGTTAAACTACTTAGTAACATAAAGAAGCACAGTGTCTTTGGATTAGCCGAGAAGAAAATGTAAATTCCTAGCAACCTAGGATGAGTAATTTTTCTGGAGAGAGAGGTCATCTTCACTGCTTCCCTACTACTATGAGCACTATGGAAGAAGAGAGGAGTATTTTTGTTCATTAAAAGATGTTTTTTTCAGGTTTTTTACAATTACTATTGAAGACAGACAAATTGAAGAAAACCCCACTATTTTACAATATCTTGCAGAATTACTTTTTTAGTTACCCTATTCTCTACGTCTTTGTACTTGTAATACTTGCATTTATCTCTACAAAGTTTTGTTAAGGCAAGTTAGGCTATTGCAATTCAATTATTTATGGACTGCTAATAAGATTGTTGAAGGCACTTAGAACACTATTTCATTGAAAACAAATCTATAGTGTGGTATTTACGTTGTAAACATGAAAACTTGTATTTGAAATAACTGTTCTTAAAGGTCAAAGGTCCTGACTAGACTAAAAACAAAGGAAGAGATATGCCAAATACAGTAGATAATACTGAGATGCAAAAAGCTACAGAACAGACTCTAAAGGTAAATTGTGGCCCATCTGGAGAGCAGTAGATAACACAGGCCAGTTACATGTTCACACAAGAACAAGACACTGCAGATAATCTGGAAAACAGTCAATATTATTTGACTAAATGACTTATTTATCTTCAATGTTTCCAATTTTTTCCTTGTGTTTTTCAACTAAAAAAAAGGAAAAAAATGCTGTAGTGTATAAACAAGGTGGTAATAATGACCTATTGCCCCTCTTAGAGCTGTGTACATAACATATGCTGTCCTACATAAAAACTTGGTTTTAGTCAATACTCTGCTCATAAACTGCTAAGACTGAGATAATTTCACCAAGTAATTAATTTATATTTAAATGCAGACTACAAAAGGAATGGAAAACATGGGGAGGGAAAAGTTATTTGCTAACAATATGGAGATAACTGTAGTACTAAGTCAGTACCAGACATAATAGCTCGGTTAGACTATTACCTGCTTGCTTATTAAGTCAGATTACCATAAATAAAAAGAGCTACTATACAATAATCAGAACCTATTGAGTGCCTATTAAAAACCAGGAAGTATCAACATACATTTTGACTTAATCTCAGTTCTGTCCCTAGTTTTGCCTGTGTTGTAATAGAGGGTGTTTTAAACATTACACCCTGGGAACCCAAATGATTTAATTTACACTAAAGCCATGTATATATAGAGAGACTGTATTTACAGTGTACTGGCTATATTCAAAGTTAAAATAAACTTTCTAAAACTTCTAACATACTAACTTTTCAAAAATTTCAGTAACTTTTCAGGATAGTAATTCCATCAGAAAATATAATTTAAAAAACCAACCAAGAACCCCCCTCCATTTTCTTTCAGGTAAGAATTTTAATCCTCCAACTGTACTGGAATGAGCCTCGGAACATGCAACGCACTGCCCTGAATTAGATCTCTCTTGGACAGTTGACCATGAACTCTGTGACTCACTACAGAGAGAATGTCTGCACTACATCACTCTACAGCTTTGATTCTTTTTTCTTTCTTTAAGATCTGGGGGCATTTTTTTAACTACTTACAGAAACTCCCAGTGAAATGTTTACAATAAGAGAACAACTTTATATGGGCAAAGTAAGCCCTCTGGATTCCATTCCTCTGCACATAGACATTTTACATATTTTCTAAAATCTAATAAATAGTTACGTTAAACTTTTAGAACAAAAGGTTATGAAAAGGAAAGTTTTTGATGAAGTGGTCTTTAATTTGATAAATGGTAGCAGTCATCAATGACATTTGCATTTGAAAAACACCACAAGCACAAATGACTACAAGTGCTTGTTGACAACAACATACACTAGGATGAGTAGGCACACACAGACAGAAACCATTCTTAACACCTGCAATGACATTCATTGATACGGATGGTAGATATTAAACATCTTTCTAAATTTGCTTCAAAAACTTTATTAAAAAAATCCCTCCGCTGTCTTTGTTTCAATATACTGACAACTGTGATACTCAGATTTGTATCTGAAAGCAAGAACCTCTGCTACCAACCTAAGTGAAAGGCAAAAATGAGGAAAAAACCCAGTGTAACAACCTTCTTAGGTGCCAAAAAATTTTTATGCTTCAGAGCTGTAATGATCTCATAAGGCAGAAACTATTATGCTAAATTCTTCCTTCACATTACAGTTAAAGGAAAATTTGGAATTTTCTGTCCTCATTGATGCTTTAGTGAGTTGGGACGTATTCTGAGCCATGAGTATTCTCCTACTGTGTTAACACTCTGGAATCCCAGTACTTTATGTGAGATTTCCTAAGTGTTTTCACAGCAATATCTAGTCATTATGGTAATGTGCTGACATCACTGCAGGATCAAGCAAATGGCATAGTGACAGAAAACCTTTATATGAGTCTCTGAATTGTATATATTCCCCTGAAAAACCCATCATTTATCTTACATCATGGCTTTTTTCTTTGAGATGAGAGCTAACCTTAATTCATAATCATAATTTCTAGCATTATATCCCTTACAAAAGGAATTTGTGATGAATGAAACATGCTTTAAACCTTAAATTCTACTTTGCATTCTTCTTAGTGCTTTTAGACTTAACAGCATTCTCTCACTGCTTTTCTCACTATGTTGATTTAGATGATAAGATTCAGCACTGACTTTTAGAACATTTGTATCTGTCAAGTAACCTTACATTTTCAATTGTCAGATCATAGTTGTGCATTACGCTAAAGAAAGGCAGCTATTTTATATAATCATCAACAGGAAACAAGTATAGTGTCACCCTCTCTGTGAAAAATAGCTGCAACTTTACAGACAGTTTATTTTCACATCAGAGAGCAATTGATGTTACACCAATGAATGTTTTTAAGGTATAAGAGTTCCTGTCAGCCAGGGGTTAACAACAGCATTTAGATGCTGGAACTAATATTAAACATTTTTGAGCCAACATGTTATAAAAAAAAGAAATCTTACTTTTAACTAGGCTGCATTGAAATTGGAAATGCGACAGAATGTTTTAGAAGATTTCAAGACTAATGAATAATCAAAGAAGTATTAAGTGTTTTAATACATTTTTACTAGACATTAGAAGACAACTATCAGTGTCCTTAGTTTAAGGGCACAGAGCTTTGTGTTCTATTTCACTTATTACAGGTCAGCTGAAAAAAAAGATTAATAAGAAAGTGCAAAAGGAGCCAGGTGACTAAAGAAATGAATAAAATTTTATACCTGCATATTTATTTCTCTTAAAGCAAATGAACCATCAGTCTCATAGTAAGAAATTAGTTTTAGTTACTATTGGTCTCTGAAATTACAGAAGTAAAAATAATAATGTTATCTTCTTGAACCTAAAATGATGGACAAAAACGCATGAAATAGTTATGATAGTTTTTTAGGTTGTGGCTTGGAGGAGATACATAATAGAGGGTATTCTAAGACCTAGATTTAGCTGTGGAACAGAATCAAGCATGTAGTCTAAGCAAGCTGCCTCTTCAAAAGAAAGCTGCAGGGTGTTCATCTTGGAGATTAATCAAGACCCAGAAATACATAAGCATCCGTAAAGCTCAATTTATTACTAATCCTGTCACAAATTAGGAGAAAAATACTGACACAAGTAAGTAAAATATACTACATTATCACCATGTATTCATATAATTAGTTTATATTTTTATATCAATTTAAACATACCAACTCATTGAAAAAAATCCAACAGCATACTGTCTTACTCAACTTATACTGTGAAGTTGCCAATCTTACAAAATAACCGCCCCCCCCCACCCAGTTTTTAATGAAGTGTTAATTCCAGAAGCCCAGACAGTTTCATCGACACTGTAGCATTAGAAAGCAAATCCGTTACAAATCAATGCATTGCATTAGCAAGAACAGTGGGAGGTACATTCAGAATGAAAATAAGCAAAGGAAACAAAGGAAAGAGAAAACTATAGGTAGACTAGACAAAATACAAAGAGCATACATACCTGGATTAAATTCTTCTTAAAAATAAAATACAAATTACATACCAACATCTTTATATTATTTTCCATTTATGCAGAAACACTGTATACAAATCCATTACTATTTTGCTGTTCTTCCTTCAGCCTTAAATGATACAATATGAGGCTGCTTCCCAGTGATTCAAGTCAAGTGCAGTCAGGCACGCTGCTAGTCTGCAACGGTATCTGTTCTAAATTCCACGGTATTCCCTAGGCAGCATTAAATGGAGATTTTTTTTCCTCCCTCTCCCATTTCTTTCCCCTCCTACAACTTGTGCTAACAGCGAAGAGTAATCGTGATGTTAGCTACTAATTCATTCTGCAGCTCAGCGTTGTTTCTCCTCCGTAATAGCAGAGCAGGAGTCAGCGTCCTACTCCGGTTCAAAAACAACATCACCACGAGAGAACAGTAATCATCCTGGTGCTTTATGTGCCGGGAACTTCCTCCGCTGCCGTTTAGTGCCGCCGCTGCTCCCGAATGCAGCACCCGCTGCAATAGGCACAGCCCTGCTGCGTGGCAGGCTCTGCTCGCAGAGCCACTGGGGCTCCCGGAGCAGCCTCGCTCGCAGGAGCGGCACATGCGGTGCGCCGGGGGAGCCGCCGGCTGCGCATCCGTGCCCGCAAGGGTAACGAGGGACACAGGAGCTCTTGCTCGGCAGGGCCGTGTTCCACCCTAACCTTTTATTTATCAGTCTGACATGGCCCAGAGAAACGACTGTGTAGAGATTTTTTACAGCAGCGCTTTCGTCAATAGCTGAAAAATTTTTTATAATAGATCTGCTAAATACCCTTCATAACTATTATCGTTCCATTATAACTTAAGGGTGCTCCACACAATAAGAAATGTATCACTTACTTTCCATGAAAAGCACTTACATGTCCCCAATTAATACCTAGGCAGTAGGACTCAGTCATCTATTTACTGCAATTCAAACAGCAGAATGGACTACTATTGTGCAGGATAATTTACTAACTGCATGCACAGAATACACCAGGTGGTTTTTTTTAAATGTTCACATGTTTAGTAGCGCAAGACCACACGCGGCCTTACGTGTATTGAAAATATATTTAAAATTGACAGATGAACTATAGAAATGCATCCAGAAAGTACCTATATAAAACCATTATAGGAAGAGTACACACAGCTGAATTGTAAATGTTTCACAAAACACGTGTACAGGCATAAACATAGGTATGCGATTATCCTCTTTAATCTTGGGAGACACCATGACTGGAATGCCATGGTGAACATTGAAGTATCTTTTCCATATAAAAATCAAACCCTCAAAGTTTGGGTGGTCTCTAAGAACTGACATTTGTAACAAGAAGCTTGTAATTTAGTTACTTTCTTTAAATGATAAGTGCTGCCTTTTACTCAAGGTAAGAGTGTTTAACAATTTCTAGTAATAGTTAAAATGTATTGGTTGTAGCTTTCACAGTCCTTGTACTATTGTTAGTATTGTCATCCGGGGACACTGTTTTACATACAGTTTAAAAATGGAAACGTTCTAGGATCAGATCTCTTACATACAGTTGTAAATTAGTCTTTTAGATTTCTGCATATCATTGCAAAAATAATTATGGACCATTATATTTATTTTCGCTTGCTGACATAAATGCAACCTACAAACAGACCATTAGATTTGTAGTTAAGAACCAGATGAAGGCATATTTGATTATCAAACTTTATTGCAGTTATTAGCCTGCAGCCATTACTTAATATTTTGTCTAGACTGAATCAAACTTACCCTTTAAAACTGCCATAGTGCATGCCAACAAAATATGCAATAAAACTTTCTTATAAACTCACAATAGGAAATACTCCACTGATATCAATACTCAGTGCTATTGTCCTAACTACACAAGATACAATAATGAAGCCTCTCAAAATCAGCAGGACTGCCCATGTCAGGATGAAAAAAGGAAAAACCAGGCAACCTAGTCAAGCATGCCCACTCATAGCTGTCACACACTTTGAAATAATTCTCAGTTTCAGCAAACAAGTAGCCTTAAGACTACAGACAATAAAACCAGTAAATACTGGAACTGTTTTGGGAAAATATAAGTTTCTGTAATTTAATTAAAAATATATTTGCCAATAACATTAACTCAGAATGCTTGGATTAATGTTGCCATCTTCAAGAAAGTTCCTAAGGGTTGACCCTGTTTATACTCATCTATTGTCTTACCACATGCTGAATATTTCAGCTGAAAGCTGAACTTATTGAACTTACTTGATAATCCATCATAAGTAGGACACTTTACCAGATGCATTATGTAATTGGTATTTCAGAAGGAAATAAAAAGGCAAACATCAATCCAAAGACCTTCAGTACCCATTATGGCTTATCTTCCCTGAAGGTAAAATTCTGTGTAGAACTGCTCCAAGTCAGAGATATGGTGACTCTGCTTGCAATGATATTGACCAATTAAGAATTAAATTTCGTGTATAAATACATACTCATTACTTACAAGTGAAGTTACTCAAATTCATAACAAAGTTACATTGTACCTCTGTTTACACACTTCTCACATAGCTGTTGGCAGCTTTCTAGACTACATCTATGAGCAGATGTTTTAATTCTGTAGAGTAGCTGAAGTTCCCACAGTCCTGGAAGCCCAGACAGTTTTAAGTCAGTGCCTGGAATGAAAGCCTTGTGCATCTTGAGAAAACACCCAAATCAGTTTTTGGAAAACTAAGACAAAGGAGCAATTTATGTGTGGGCCCTATGCATTGCAGTGCTTACTTGGCAGTAACCTGACATGTTGATGAAAATGGCCTTGAAGAACTCCCAGGAGTTCTTCACTGATTTACTCTATTTTCCCAACAGAGCATTAAAGAAGTAACTTCCACACATAAAAGAAAGAGAAAAAATACATGCATTTACTTGTACATATACAATACCCATAGAGTTGTTGCAACTTGTTACACAATTCCAGCCAAATCCTGTAGCTTAATGGACAAAAACTATGAAAACCCACTCAAAAAAACCACTATAACCACCTAGCCCAAACCACCCCCCCCCCCCAAAAAAAAAAAAAACACCAAAACCCAATAGGGAGCTATAAGCCTGCATGGAGAAAACAGATATTCTTTGTGCCTGTATCCAAGATTACGTGATCATGCTTTTCAAAGATGATTCTTTGAATTCTTAGAAATAAAAGTCTGTCCACTGATAATATTTCAGTAATTTCCATCATTACTTTTGTGCAATAAATCCAGGATAAAATAATATATCTTAGATATTATTTGACTATTTCTACTATGTAATACTTTTATTGAATGGTGATAGCTGTAAACTGATGGAACGGCTTTGAAGTAATTGGCCTTTCACGATGGATTTCAGCCTGAAAGTTGGAAAAACTATCACATAACTAAGCTATCTTTCTCCCGCACATGACCTCCCCTGGTTGCTTAAGGGATGGTTATTTCTCGCCATTCATCAAAGAAGGGCAATAACCGTCAGTTCTTGAACCCAGGCGGTCGGCGAGAGAGCGAAGTCACGGGGCAGCTCTGGAATGGCGCTGCTGTGGCGGAGAGGGGAGAGGGGAGGGGAGGGGAGAGGAGCGGCCGCAGGGCCGGCAGCGCGGCCCCGAGCCCCGCAGCGCACCCGGGGCCGCCTGGCCGCTCCCCGCGCGCCCCCTGCCGGCCCCGCATCCCCAAACCCGCCCCAGCGCGGCCGCGCCGCGCTTCTCTCGGCAGGCGCGCACGGGGTTTTACAGGCGCTCCTCTCCACACGAGGTTTGTTTTCTTTACACTGATTATTTTTCTTTACCGCGAAGCTCAATGTTTCCTTCTAAAAAGGAGGGTTTGCGATAAGAAGGGGAAACAGAAAATAACTGCTCTCGTATTTCATAATGCACCTGTGAGCTGGTTTAAAATTTTACTTCAGATGAAAAATGCTTTGGAGATTCTGAAGTTAGGGTGGCTAAAGTTACTTCTTATTCCACATTAAAACTTTTACAGACCTTTTAAAAACCGGTTTCTAAGTTTATAAAATGATGCAGTTTGAATTCTATTAAGTGAAATAAAATCACATTTAAGATTTTTTTTAATAGCAACTAAGGGAACAGGCAACCAATGTAAAACCACAACTGCTGCATGCCAGCTGAAATTCAATCTAAATTTACTCCTCTGATTTCAGAAAGGATCACAAGATGGGATCATAGTTGAAAAACAAATACAGGGACAAAAGCCCAATAACTGAAGAATAAATCAAGAAGTACCAATATTTTTATTTTTTTTTTCCCCCAGGAGGGAAAGTGAGCTTTCTACCCATTCAGATGTATCAAGCACCTAAAAAAATGTATTTGAAGTGATAACTTAAGAACAATATACATTAGTTCTGAAGTTTAATTCCCCATTGTGTTGTTTCTTTATGACTATTTTGTCCATTGTTCTTCTCTAGGAATGTATTAATTAGAGAAACTGTTGTTTTGGTTTTTTTTTCTAGAAAGTAGAATCCTTGCTAAATCATTTAAAAAATGAAGCATTTGACTCAGTTACTGCATTTCATGTGGGGAACAAGTTTTAGGTTGCCTTTATCTCAAGCATCAAGTTTTCTTACTCTTACCCTCTGGTTCTCTGCCCCATCCCACTGGGGAGAGCAAAAGAGCAGCTCTGTGGGGCTTTGTTGCTGGCTGGGGTTAAACCACAATAATAGGGCAAAGCTCACTGAAACAGAAGTGACAGAGTGGAAGAATTACAGCATCTCCATTCAATACAACCCTCAGTCATATACTTAAACTCAAGTATACACTTAACAGTTCTACTACAGGTGCTAATTAAGAGCCATCTCAAGATTTCTCAAAAGTGCCAACAGCATAAGAAGATTTAGAAAAAGAGTGCACCACCAAACTTGAAAAGAAAAATTATTTAGCAGTGAATTAAAACATTCAACACTGCCAATCTAGAAATAGGTGAAGACAGTAGATCACAAGAAAGACCTACAGTGATGAAGTAGGAACTCTAAGGCACATGCTGCAAGGATTTGAGAAAATGAGTGATTGCAACAATTGTGAAGTTACATCCTTTATAATAAATCTGAAAGCAAGGTAATTTACTCTCCTGGATCTTTCTTCCCCTAGGCCTTCTCCCTCTAGCTACTGCTTAGATGCCATCAATATAATTCATTAGCTTTTCAGTGCACGACCTGCCATTCTTTGTGTTAGGATTCAGAGTTCATCAGTGCTCCATTCTTGGCTGCCCTCAGCCCTCTCTCTCATATCCTAGCTCTCCTACTGAAATGATTGATGGTTATCCCAGTATTTCTCTCTCCTCACCCTAGGGCTCCTTTCCTCTTCTTGCACTGGGAGATTTTCAGCCAATCCTTATAAGAATCCCAGTTCTCTCTAATGTGATGGTTTCTTGCCTTCACAATCCTATTTATCTTCCTTAAATTCCAAAGTACAGCTTTTGCCTCCACAAAATGGCACCCATAAAGAGCAACTCAGCAGATTCATACTAACTGGCTTATTTTTCCTGGTTTGTGTGAAACATCCATTATCACTTGTAAACTTTCTCTGATGAGAACCCTGTTGAGTTTCATTTCAGCATTCCCTCAAATGCTCACAAAACACTCAATAATTCATTTACAAATATGCACTAGGAGCTGTATAATTCTATAACACACTGAATTAGTCAAAGGTTACCAATGAAACCAGTAATAAATAATTTAACATCTGTCCAAAAACAACCTGCAGAATGCTAAAACCTGGTTACTTGAAACAGCAGGAAGAGAAGAGATGCTTCAGTGCTGCCCTTTTGAGCTCTGCAGCAAAGGAGAGAACTGAATTTTAATTGTGTAAGAGAGCTCGTAACATTCCCATTTGTTGATTTTCTATACTAATGGTCAAAAGCAAAAGCTTAGATTTCTTATCCTCTATTGTGAATCATTCAGTTAGCTGAAGAATGCAATTTTCAACTTTCACATCGATTTAAAGCAAGAAGGGCAGGGATTAAATCATAGAATCAGTAAACTCACAATACCATAGGAAGACCTAGGTTAAAATAAATCTTCAAGTTAACTATAACTCTGTTCAGATAAAAAGACATCTCCATTTTATTTTCTTCACACTTATACAAAATTTCAAAACACTGTTCCCTGAGAAACTTTCAGAGGACACCATTCCAGAGGGGGGTGGGTGGAAATTACCTGAAATTATAGAAAATAGAAGAAACAAAACTAGTTTGCTCAGAATTGATGTGTAACATAATTCTGAACTTCTGCCTTTATCAGTGTATCTCCTTTTGTTAAAATAAACTTTCTAAACACCACCTTTTGAAAGCCTTAAAGGCAACTACATTGTGATCTTTGGACTGATGATCCAACTCCCCACACTGACCTTTCTACCTTCTTCATGTAAACTCAGAGTTCAGACACAAGATAGTCATAATCATTTATATTCCAGAAGTAGGAATGCTCGATATAACCAATCAGTAATTTTCTTTGGATACTATATATATAAAAAAATGTTATTTATAAAGCAAAGACATCCCAGAAGTTCCTTTAACTTATCAGGTATATTTTGAACTTCCTCATGCACCATTTAATATTCATTAATTAATATTCATTGTCAAAATATCTGCAGCTTGGCAAACATGCTCTAATGCTGAACTCAATTGAAAAGAAAGTGCACTTAATTTCTTTTTTTTTTAAATTGTCAGTTTGTCACTTTTTGTTCAAATTTTAATCTTTGAAATAAATTCAAACAACTGAAAAAACAGCTTCTTTGCTGACAGTGATTTCACCCAATCATAATGCTGATTGCTTCTTGCACATAGTAATTACTTTTTAGTTGAATCAGGATGCAAAATATCTATTATTAATACTTTTTGAAAAGCAAATACTTGTTTGTTTCCACTTCAAGGCATGCTTGCATTACTTAGAATACAAGGTTGAAAATTTCTGAACTGAAAGATTGGGTTTTTTCTTTTTTTTTTAATTCTTTAGGCCTATTGAAATCTTTCGAAGAGAAGTTTGGCATTAATCTCATAGCCCCATGGCTCCAAAAAAAAAGAATGATTTCTGCTTTCCCAGCCTTAAAATCCTACTGCTGCCATTGTGTAATATCTGCTTTAGTATTATTTCATCAAGTTTTCTTCCTAAATAAGACAGTAAATCAATAGATCTGACAAAATTAAGCTGCTGATAACTTCTCTATTAGTGAGGGTTCTCATACTGAGCATCACCACTGCATCCATCATGTAATTCACCACAAAGAGCAGCATTACAACAATCCACAGTGAATATTTAATTCTACCTAATATTTTTAAAATTTTTGAACATACCAATATATTTAATTTATTGAATAATTAGTGATCTAGAGATGTGCTGTGCTCATTGTGCAGTTAGGAATAAGTCAGGACAGTTTACCAAGGCAGATGTGTGCCACTCTCACTGCTGATTTCCAGATTATAAAACCAGTCAATATATTGCCACTATGTTACTGGGTTTTGTTGTTGTTGTTTTTTTTTTTTTTTTCCCTGTCTCCAACACTTACTATTGTCAATAAATACAGTTTTGGAATGATACAAATGGTAGCTTACATGAGTACTGTCCTGCTCAATGTTAGCCTTAGGAGTGAATTACTATGCTTTGTATTTGATAAAAAGCATATCTGTCTCAGAGAGGTGACATTTATTTATTTGAATATACTTCAGCAGCAAAGCAGTCTCTACTTCACTAAGGATTAGCAGCTAAAGATATAATCAAAGTGACATCTATAACTGGGGTAGGAGGGGAGAGAGGGGAAAAGACATTTGATTGTGCTCATGGCTGACACTGAGTTCAAAGAAAAAAAAAATCTCTCCAAGTGCATCTTTTCATAATTGTTGTCAGTACTCCACAGCGCTTATTTCAAAACTGTTAGAAAACTAAGGCAAATAAAAAAAAGCCTCCCTGTTTACTGTTCCTGGAATACAGTGAACATGAAACTGAAAAACAGACACTGGGACTGGATTATTTTAAAAGAACTGTGGTCTAGATTTTTTTTGTTATCAATTAGTAGAAGCACAATTAGAGGACACTATCCAGTTTTGCATTGTCTTTTTAAAAGTATTAATTGCTGATATTAAGTCTTACCTCAAATTCATAATTCCTCCCCCTCTAAAAGAGGGGAAGGATTTCCCTAAAGCTTTTATCTTACCACTGTTAGATCTTATATAACTGCATGAAGGCATAGCTATTCCTATTTCAAGTATGTACCAAGGCAATTCATTATCTAGAAAGAAACATTCTCCAAAACAGTTTGGCACTATTCCTATCTAGTCAATGTTTGAGTAAATATTCATCAGCTACAATGCCTCTGGTGAACCACTGGGCTGTCATCTCATATTTGATCAGACCTACCTAATTCTATTTTATATTTCCATAGATTATCATTAAAAGCATACATTCCAAATATTATTACTGGAATCTAAGCCACCAATAAATTTGCTATTACAGTAAGAATTCATGTTTGTTTCACCTGTGAGGAAATACCTGAAGGCCATCAACCTGAGCAAACTACACTCTCCCTCCCCCTGCTCCAAGCTAAACCCACTTCCCTAAACCTCCAAGAATAGTTTTAAAAAAGCCTCAAAAATTGTTCCTCCTTTTTAAATTCTTAAAAGTTTCCAAGGATTTATTCCTTATCTAAGCCTGCTTTGATGCCTAAAAGTCTCCTTCATGGTTAATAAAGGTTGTTATTTACTTTTCCAGCTCTTTATTGATAGAGACATCTCCCTCCAAGCGGTATTAGTGTCTTACAGCAGTTACCTACATAGAGAGATTGTTTTCTAGTGAGAAACTACTTCATTTATCTGTTTGCATGCCTCCATTATGAGGCTCTGTGAGTATTGTATCTTCTGTAAAATATGTCAGGATTGTTTAGTCTTCTGATCTTATTGTGCTGCATAGGGTTTTGTCTTATTGATGGCCTTTTATAGCCCCAATAATACTTGCAAGTGCAAAGTTTATTTTGATTAGGCATTGACAGAGATTCATCCTGCATGCCTCTCAGAGTTTCTGGGGAAACAATGGCATTTAATGTCACATCAACTGTGCTAAATCAGTGATGAGATAATACCAATGTGCTCTTTCTGAAAACCAGTTTGTCTTCAGAAAGAAAAGACAAAGCAAAATGTCCAAGGCAACCCACAAAGTTGAAGCATAAAGGACTAAAGATGTAGCTGTATTTCAGGGAGAATAACTTCATCAATAGAAAAACCTTATGCAAATTAATCTGTAATGAAATAAATAGTAACTCAGGAATTAAATGATCTTTTAAATATTTATAGAAAATTTCCTCTTCAAAAAGAGTTTCACATGAGGTATATGTTTACATTTCCCATCCACCTGATCTTCAAATTCTTAAAAGTCTCACAATAACTTTGCCACCATGTTTCAGCCCTATACTGATACTGGATTAGCTGCTGAGCAATCTGCTCTTATTTCAGTACACCAAGATATTTTTACTACTTTGCTAGAAAAAAACAAGTTAATGGCACAGTGACAGCCCAAGATCCCAGCTCATACATATTAACTTGCTTACTTTACCATCTTCTAATTCCTGACCTCACTCAAAATTACTTTGAAGAACAGTGGGAAGAAGCGCAATTCTAATATTGTTTTATTCAAATACCTTTTAACATCTGAATGAAATTCAGCTAATTCATCAAGTCAAAGTTGCTGACTGTATGGCATTAGTTATTTGGTTTTAAACTCAGAAATAAGTTTACCCCCTAACTAGGCAATTAAGCACACACCAAAGGAAAACTCTTCACAGAAGAATTTATCTTAAGGCTATTGCAACCTCTGCCTGCAAGAAAAGACTGGACTATTTGACTTGTCTGACCATTGTGTTAGAGAACAGGATTCTTCCTGCCTGTCTCCTTCAGTGAGCTATCATTCAGCAGAAAAAAAAGGAAAAGATCAAACCAGTGACAGAACTGGATGCAGAAACTGAACTCTTGAATCAGATAAGTACTCTTCCCACAACACCGCAGTATAAACCGATTTCCCCCACCACTCTTTTTACACAGGCGCAGTCTATGAATTATCATAAAGAGAATTCAGAAAAACAGAAATAGGACTGTGTCCCCAAAAGAGCAGGAAAAAAGTCTCAAAATGAACTGATGACCGTGCATTTCAGATGGGGTTTGACTCATATTTACACTAAACAAGTTTGGCTGCAGCATAAAGGCACAGAAGCAATATTTTACAGCATGCTACACAAGAATAAGCAATATTTTCAAAAGGCCTACACACAAATGAAACAGGAAGTCCATGATTCTTTACTTTCTTGTAGGTCACTGTACACACCAAAGACATAATTGCTGTGTTTCTCAGAAGTTATCAACAATAGTTTTGCACTACAGTCAACACCAGAAGACTGGGCAAAAACTAAACACACTGAATTCCCAACCTCTGATGTGAGGCTGTGATTCACACAGTTTAACAACAGTAAGAAAGCAAATACTTGGTCTGTTTACATGGTCAGCAATGATACCAAGTGATCATATTAATTTCCCTTAATTATCACATCTAATAAAAAAAAATCATGATGAGGCAGTGGCATCATCAGTAGAATTTACATGATTTTTTTCTAGGAAAAAAGTGTTCTTTAAATGATTTTTATTAAATATCAATGAAGTACTGCTTTTCCTCAGGACCAAAAATTATTTAGAAAAATATGTCTGATGTTATGGTATCTGGATTAATATGCAGCACCTGTAAGATGGCCAAACTGCAATCACACCTCTGAGACTAAAGAAAGTCTCACAATCTCATCCTCTTTCTGTTTCAGAATAAAACAAATCCTGAGGTGAGGAAACTTCAGAGATTTAAGAACCAATGGAAAGAATTGCCTCAACTACCAGAAACTTGGCAGTCACATCCTCAGATCCTGCTTCAAGTGAACTCGAGTTCTTCTTGACACTGAGAAAATTTTTTAAATTACAGTGATACATCAGTAGTTTGAAGAGTAGTTCTTACCTTCTGAATAGCCCTGGCCCATCTTGCTTTTGCAAAATTACCTCCATTACCTTGGCCTGTGTTTCCCCTAGAGAAAAGGAAAGGGAAAAATACTTAGAACAGAAAGTATGAAAATAAATAATTAAAAGAAATCTGATACATCTATGGGTGAGTGGATCAAAGTCAGATCCATCACTAACTCACAATATCACCTTTGGATTACAGGAGGTTCTGTTAAAGCTAAAAGTTTACTGGCTTGAAAAGACATGATTCCTGTTCCTCGTTTTATCAAGGTATAAAAGAACATTAGCAAAGGAACACATTTCCCAATTGTAGCGGCTCATAAATCAGGATTTCAAGGTCTTTAACATCAAATGGCAGGTGGAGAGGCAAAAAACCCCAACAAAATCCAAACCACCGAGGCAGTGAAAAAAAGGAAACCTTTGAATTTCCTCAGTAAAGGCATATCCTTGTGAGACAGACATTGTCACCAAGTTTTTGCCAACTGCACTAAAGGAGTTATTGAGAAGCCACATAATGTAAAACCAATACTCCCTCCCCCCAAAAAAGTAACACCAAACAAAACTGAACATTTACTCCAGCCAATCTTTGAAAAACAATCTGTTGCATATTTGGTTGCCCTCACACAGAAGTTGCAGAGTTGCACAGGCCAATTAGGGCTCATTATTTAGCTATTTCACCACACCTGTGAAGAATGTTCGTTTAAAGTGAAAAACATTAATTCCATTAATGTCTGTTAAGCACAGGTTAAAATAAAAAGTGTAGACTCCACCACTCCTGCAAGATTCTAAGCAATTCAAAATCCACTGCCTTGTACAATACCAGTTAAGTTGCAAAATAAAAAGTATACAGTAAATTCTACACATAAACTTTACAGAGGACAGTAGAAGCCTGTTTACTTAGTAAAGTTTTTGCAGCATATTTCTATTATACTTCAGTGTCATCCCTTGGTCTACACATTACTATTTAATTATCTTGGACTTTTGGAACAGTGCTCTTTTATTTGAGGAGAAAAACGTTCCCTCTGATACACACAGCTGAGTGCTCATGATGCAAACTAAGTATGAAGAGACTTGTTTTCCCCTGCCCTCATCTCTGAGGCTGCATGTTTGCAGGTACAGCCTTTTTCCTCTTCACAAACGGTTTTTTTGTTTTTAGGTAAATCAACCAAGTAATACTAGTAACTGGTCCACCCCATCCTGCAGTTGTTAACTAGACTGGAAATACTGGGTCATAATTAAGCACAGGGATTACCAGGGTAATTAACCTCAATGTCAGATGAAGATTGGGTTGTTGATGTTGATTCAGAGCGAACAGAGAGAAAAAGCTTTCTTTGCCGTAACTAAATGCAAGTAGGGAAAATACTATTCTTAAGTTTTGAGGCATAATGTACAGAGGGGGACAAAAACTGGCTTAACTGGTTTGCAGTACTTCTAGGAAGTCACCAATCTGTGATCAGCCTGCTGAGCACGGCTGTCAGATCAGGCAGCTGAATACATTTCTTGTGCCACTTAAAAACTCAGCACAGACAGACACAGCAAGGAGCAGTTCCTACCTGTTCACTTCCTGCTGAAACAGTGATGGGTCCAGTTTGGACAAATGGTACTAAATTTTCTTTTCAGATCTAGTGAAACTAATTAGTTACCTGGCAGAAGGCACTTCAGCAATACTGAACAAAGCTTCTGATGACACAGGAATTCTGAGTAACAAAGCCTATCAGATACTGCTGGGAATGACCAATCCTGCTAACTGAACAGCGCACAAGGAACATATGTGCCAGGCAAATGCATTACTATAATTTTCAAAACAACATAAACAACAACAGATTAGAGAACTTCACACAAGCATTAAGCCAGAAAACAAAGGAATTGTATCTGATAATCAGAAGAGCATAATATTGCCAGTGATTGAACAACATAAAAAGTTAAAAAAGACCAATGTCTTAAGAGTGCCTGAAAACCATACTGATTCACCATCCCTACTACATTAAGCCCAGCTGTGGTCTCTGATGCTGTGCAGGCCACAAGAAACAACAAGACAAGGAGAACTACAGTGATACCTCAGAAGTATAGCAATATTCAGATCTGGTGAGCTCAGCAGGCAATCCAGGTCAAAGTTTTGATGCACCATGCATCACACGCAGTAGACTTTCACATCTTTTGGCCAGAAGGATCAAGTAACCCATTTTGTTGCATTGATTTACCAACCAATGACAGGTACATGCAAAGGAATGTACAGGTAAGGTAAACACAAGAGGTCTTCAGTCTGGTTTATTAAAATCTAAGGATTTTTAATAGAAAACAAAAGTTACATTAGCGCTTTTATTTAATAGCTGTTTTCTCTCTTAATTTTGCTGGCCAAATACATTAAAATGCTCTAGCATTGCAGTGATGATTTGCATTTTCATGGCACCTCATGTAAAATTAATCTCACTACAGACTTCATTGTAAGGCAGTTAATTATAGAGCAGTTGCAGTGTGGCCACATACAGACAAAAAAATGACATCTTCTGAATGCTTGTTTTTTTGTAATGGGCAATCCTGAACATCTGTGTTCATCTCTAAGTATTCATCACTAATGTCAATTCCATCAGATTTGAATATAACTGGAAACCAATTTTGGAAGAAAAATTGAAATAATTACACTCTATTATCACATTTTTTATTTGGCAAGTCAGGCTGAAACCAACATCATGTGCTTAAATCAATCTCCAATGGATGTATCAAGTAGACTTATATTTGGATAGTACACTACCACAAAAATGTTTGGTTTTTTTCATCCAATAAATGTGCTTTTCAGAATATTCCAGTAATGCTCATTCTTGTACAAGAATGAGATAAGGCCAATGACAATATTGAGTTTTATTCTGAATTCTTTTATAGTTCAGGAAGGGGATAGAAAACAATAAAGAAAGATGAATAAAAGCTTCTCTGTTTGTTAGAATAGCAAGAATGGTACTTTCCAAGTGTGTTACTTCCAGTGCTGCAACTTTTGAAACATGCACCATTTAACATGAATTGGAAGTAAGTTTGTAATATTTCTGTGAGGATTTACACACTTGTCACTCATGTAGACTGCAGCAGCACAAGTTCTTTGGGAATATCTCTGCTGGTGCAGTGGCTACCACTGTCTTGCACATCAGGCCAAAGCCACATCAGCACTATTACATACACCTGGGCTACAAAAGTCTGTCCTTGTTCCAGCACCAGTCATTAGCTGAAGCTGACTGCACCGAAATAGTTTTCAGCTGAAATCAAGGTGCTTTACATCAGTAGCTTTCAAGTCAATTCATGCACTTGGTAGAAGGACACCCTATTCTTAATGGAAAATATGTCACAGATGATGAGGTACCATTTCTATAGTTACACAAGTATTATTGGTCTATAAAACTATAATTCAATTTTAAATTTTTCATAGGCTTCAATTATACTGTATAGATAAAAGAATAATTAGAATTAAAAAGCTATGTAATAAGTAGCAGTTTAGTAAAACACGAAGAACTGTAGGCAACACTCGTCCATCTTTGCTATAATCACATTTAAAGGAAATTAATGATGTGGTGAAATAGCAAAGGAAAATTAAGTGATCTAGGCATTCCACAGTTAACTACACCACAGTAAGACTTTTATTAAGCCTTGCATAGATTAATACAATTTAGATTACCCAACTACCTTGTATAGTCATATTTGTGTGTTAGTGGCAAGAGAAGGCAGAGTTTCCTCCAAGATTCTTTTCTGGTAGCACTAAATCTACGCCCCTACCCAGGTTCCCTTTCACTCTTGAAAATTTTATTTTTAAACTAACAGAGCAGAGAACAAAGCTTACTATAGGTCAGTGACCAGTTACTCATCCCCACAGTAAAATTCCAGTTTTAAATCTGAGTACACATTTTTCTTTTCCATTTGCTTTCCTATTGTCTAAAATAGTAAGTTTCAGTAACTGCATTATCATCTTCAATCATACATTTATGCTACTGCTGGCTTTCACTTCAAATAGTTTACAGTTTTGAGTTCTTGGTGGTTTTTAAAACTAAAATTACAAGTTCCTAGTTTCTTTGGGACAAGGTACTAAATTTTATCAGTCTGTATTTTGAGAAAAAACATTACAACAATAATGAAATAACATTTTCTGATTTCTTAGACATAACCTTGTTTAAATGCCTAAAATACATAGTACAGCAATAATACCTGTTTTCTAGCTATTCAGATCAAAAAATGTAGCAATGCATGAACAGAAACTAATATGCTTACATATCTGCTTTAGTTCAGTTTTTTCCTCCAGTGCTTTTTACAAGTTACTTACTATAATCATCAAGAACTTAAGTCTTTTATAAGAGCTACATCTTTTGACTCACCTATAGAGCAAATGAATAAAGTCTGAAACTATGCATTTATCCTCTTAACAGAACTCACTTTTACCCATTTCAAATTTTTCCTCCAGTTCTTCACAAGATTCTCATACGCATAATTCACATTGATGTTGATCTTCATGTCTTCCTGAAGAGGTCTGTCCTTGCTTGCTTTTAGAAATACCCCTGAGCCAAGTCTGCCCAGCTGCTAAAGATAAGCCATCGATTACTGCAGTCTGACCACCACTCCCCTTCCTGGGCACAATAACTATTTGGTGCAAGGAAAGTACCTTCCTCTCCCTTTGTCTTTTGACTCCTCAGATGGGTCCCAAGTCTGATCAAAGTGTGACTCATTCATGGGATGTTGCTGTCTTTGTTAAAACTGATTCAGAATGTCCCAGCTTACTTTAACATTTACTTTCCAGTAATGTTATTTTAGTGTTCTGACTTACAGTATGACCCCCCCCCCCCCCAAAAAAAATTATTTTTTTCATCATAGATAGAGAAATAGCAAACTCTTCCGTGTAACTGAGAATGAATACTGGGAAAAGGAAACAATAACTACTTAAATTCTGTATTTTAGGCCACTTAAAATGTTCAGACTTCAAAATATATGTAGAGGCATTTTGGATTCAATACTGTGGGATTTTCTTATCTTATGAACTATTATTGTCAAACATTAATATGTCCTTTCTTGAAAGGTTTGGTTTGTAAGACTGGGTGGCATCCTGTTCTCATTATGTTGGTGGAACGTATTCAATTTTATTAAACCTTATTCTAAAGAACCCCCACAACTGCAGGCCTGGTGCTAAAAGGTGTGGAAACTGAGATGTGTAGTAACCTATACCTAAACTTTTAAAATTGCAATTCTTACCACTCAGAGCTATGAACTGGACTGTAATGGTCATTCAGATCTATCAAAACTACGGCTCGTGATACTGATCTTGTACACTTAATACAGTGCCAGTAGATAATAGCTCATATTTCCCCCTACATTGCCACAGAACAGCGACTTTGAAGAAAGCTTCTAGGTTTTAAGGCCTGCCAAGACAGTAAATCAACATTTTACAAAGTAACTTCCCGGTATTTCTGATGGATATAAAGATAATACAAGGCAATGCTGCTCTCTGAGAAACCCCCACAAGATACATTATCTCCTCAGTGCTGCCCTAGCTACATTAGTGATTTCCTAACTGCAAGATGTTCTATCTGAACAAAAGGAACATACAATTAGAAGCTGATTGACAAGACCAAAGGCTATGGCAGGAGACAGGTGACACAAGGAAACATGTTGATGTGAATAAGATGTTATCAAGACATTGTTCTGCTGTCCAGTGAAGTTGCAGCTTTTAATCAATCTTGAATCTGTCAAAGTGTCATCTTGGATTGTTCCCAGAAAGCAAACAATGTCTACCTGACACTTAAGGAAACTTCATGGATTTCTCCAGATTTTGCCTGGATTTCCTCTATGCAGCTATTTGTTAGTCTCCAATTTCTTACTTATTTCAATGCTGTATTATAAAAACAATTTTTTTCTTCTTCTTCTAATACACCCAACTCAAAAAAAATAACAATGTCGATATTTTTTTCCCCAAATATATACTGGAAAGACATATTTCTTCAATGAACTAAACTATAGTAAACTAACTCCAATGAAGTTTACCTTGCTTCTGAATATAATGGTATCTTTCAGGGAAGCAGCATATAGATGAAATATGACACAGCGGTAGGAGCTCAATCAAACTTTTCATAAACATTTGCTGCTTTTCCCATGGCAGCTCTCTTTTCTCCTGTTGTGTAGTTCTTTATGTAGAGATCTTATGGCCCCATGTGAAATGGCTGTTGTTTTTAGAGATAAATTCATACAGAGAAAGGGAATTTCTCTGCAGAAGAACGATACCTGACAACTATTTTAGCTTTTCTACAAATGAACAAATTTTCTAGTAGTTCCAAGGGAATACTTGCACAGAGATTGAATCTTTTCTATCCTTGACACACAGCTACAAGTGTTAATTAGATAAACTAGTTCCCAGAAGCCAACAAGGTTACCTTAAAAATTTACTATTACATAAGGCCTAAGTAAAATGCGTTAACCTTTATAGCAAGTAAACCTTTTGGGAACCCAAGATAAGATAACTGTAGAACAGTAATGGACTTAATACACTTACATGAAACCTCTAAGAAGGCATTGAACTTAATTAATCTAGGTAAAAGAAAACTTCAAAACCTTTCCTGTTCCTTTTAAGCCTAAAAAATTTATCATGAATGATGTTACATTACACAGAATCTCAAGGAGAGTCATAATTATTTCTCATTTATTATGAAAAGTTGCCACCATAACAGACAATATAAAACTATGAATATTAATAAGGGAGCCAATTAAAGCTCAGTATTAGTTCATATCAAGATGCAAAATAATCATCAGAACACTCTCAATAACCACAAACAAAACAGACACTTGTGAAAAGACTGAAGTTAAAGAAACTCGTAACATCTGATTACTGGGAGAAAACAGTATGGACTGGTGGGGAGAGATACTGGAAGAAACCAAGAGTAATCTCTGCTATGTGACAAAGATATTTGTGTTTTATTTTACTGTGTAATCTACTTTAAATTGGTTTTTTTGGGTTACAGCAGGTTGTAAAACTTGGCTGTACCTTTTGTGCTAGATACTATGCCTCCTCTACTGGAAGTTTTACCAAGACTGTCTCATTCCTAGATTGGAATACTGGCTCAAGCACAGCTCTGCCTACGTACCCACTGAGCAGGACCCCAGTCTTGGATTCACTGCTAGGCCTGAGTCTGACCCTGCTGTGCTGTTATGGACCTGCCTGGTGCTCACTGCTGTGCCCTGCCCTGGCTGCACCACTGGCCCTGACCCTGAGCTCCAGGAGTTGCCAGTTTGGCCTCAGACCTGTCCCATCAGCTTTTGCACTGTTGGTTGACCCTTGCTGCCATTCCCAGGCTTGCCTGGGGTACTTGGTTGGGGCACTACTGCCCTGGCTCTGCCCTGCCTGCTGTGTGGCCCTGCCTCACTGCCCCTCCCTTGGACAGCAGCAGCTCATTCTCACTCACCTAAGACCTTAATCCTGCACATTTGTACAAATACAGCTAGGTATGAAGATTCTGGCTTTCAGATGTGCCACAAAGATTGGATTCATAGATGCATACTTCATAGTTAATAAAAATTTTTATATTGGTTCTATTGAGAACTTCTGGATGTGGATTAAAGCATTTAACTTCAAAACCAATCAAACAAAAATAACTTACCAAAATCTATTTGAGATAACTTTAGGAAAGAAAATGCACATCAACACCATACCATATCAGCTCACCATCACTTACCCTAAACTGCAAATTGCCTTTCAAAATAAATCTGTTTGGTTCCATACTATGCTTACCTATTTTGTAATTTAAATTTGAGAAATCTCTCATTGAATGATCACAACAGAAAATAAATGTATATGAATGTATATGTTCAAACACACTCTGTTTAAACTGATGGCTATGAATGGAAATATGGCTTTAGTTTAAGGAGTTCATAACCTGCAGCCAGGAGGTGGAGGTGGAAATTGTCATGGTTTTTAAATAATTTTATGCTTGTCTATAATTTTTTTGTTATCTAGGCATGAATAATGAAACAGATTACTGGAAAAATGGCTGTAAACTGATCACCTCAGCAATTTAGATCTCGGCAACTGTTTGCTTCTCTCTGTATGGAAAACCAGGAAAGATTAATTCCATTTTTAAGAGGCCATTTAATGCTGATGTTTCAAGCATTAAGAAACTTATAATACTATCACATTGAAGCTTTATTTTCAGTTTTCATCCATTTGAAAGTAAAGATGCATTTTACTCTCACAAATCACTGTTTTAGTTAATATCAGTTTAATGACTATTACATAAAAATCAACTTTACTGTGGCTGCGGATCATGAGTCCAGTTTTAGTAATATATCTCCTTTTGACACAGCAGTTACAGTCATCCAAACCATTAGAAAAGAGGAAGCACTGTTAAAGCCAAACACTTTAGAACAAGATACTCAACCCCAAATTTGTCAATACAGTCTATGTAAGTCTAGCCTAGTTTTTGGGCAGCATATCCCTCCTTCTCTTCCTGTATAGGTATAAATGACATTTACTCATGTGACCTACACAGGTAGAAAGAAATAAACATATATGGTTTATTATCCATTTAAATAACAGATTTTTTCCTAATGTAATAATATCTTTTTTCTCCTTGTTCAATGATTGATTTACAGTTCTACAGAGACAACAAGTACCACCGGACAAATCAACATTCTTTTGAAAAGAAAGATCCTTGTCCCTGTTGCTGTATTCCTTAGGGTTTGGGGTTAGTTGGTTGTTTTCTAAAAGAAATATTTGCTCCACTTTGCTTGTTTTGGAAATGCCCTAAATCAATTTTATGCCGTTCATTTTAGATATGATAGACAGGTATATCTGTACATTTCTGGCTACTCTGGATATACAGCAGCATTATTCCTGCCTCAGTGGTAGCACAGAGATTAGCCATGAAATCATTATTCCTGCAAGTGGCAGCATTCACCACTGGACACTAATAGTGCATAAAGAGTGAACCAACTGATTTATCCTATGGCTACTACAGAGAGGTGGAATATACAATAAATACTGGATTGCTGACTTTTAAAAATTCACAGTGATTCCTTCATTAATTATGATATTTGGAGAAAAACTCAGACAATTTGTGAGTTTGGGGGTTTTTTTACTAGTATTTTCCCCTTCTCTATTTTTTTTTTTAAGCCTCTAGGAAAAAAATCTATCACTCCAATTAGAGGTCACTTAATAATTTACCATGTCCTTCAATTTTTGATTTAGTGAGTTTTTGTTTTATGGGAAAATAAAACTCCATTGTGTAATGTTACTCCATTACACTTAATTAGTTATCAATCTACACCTAAAGTCAGCAGCCATAAACACCACTTATGTACATAACCAAAGAACTAATGAATAAATAGCAGTTTAAAAGAAAACACTTAAGGAAGAAATTTGGAACATTTTAAAACTTAAATATTTACAGGACAGTTAATTTTAGTGTTTAATACAGCTATTCAAAAGAAATAGTCTCATCCACTGCCCTAATTTTTCAGATTTTTAGTACAAGCGCAGTTATTTGGAATAAATACACATCTCTTAAGTTTTAAGCCAATCTTATATATGCTCAGAATCTTTGAAAATACCTATTACTAGATAAAAGAACTTTTCATCTAAAAATAATAGTTTAGTGCTGACCCTCAATTTAGTACTAAAAAAGTTCATTTAATTTCAATAAAATTATTTGGTACAAAGGGGTAAAGGAAAGAATTTCTTAGTCAGATTGGGTTAACTTCTTTCAGTTTAGCTTAACCTGCTCAGAGGCTCAGATCTCTGTTGAAAATGACACGTCAGCACAGATGATATGCTAATGACTGGACATGTGCTTAGAAAAATACAGAGAAACAGCTCTTGAGTGCTTCCATTACTGACAGCTCTCACCCCCAGGAAGCACTTGTACTTCTCTGTAAATACCCTGCAAGGACTAACTAGGAAATGTAAACAGGGTAAGGCTGACAGGCACCCAAGCACTACTGTAGCACCCTGCCCATGTGCAGTCTCTGACTGCATCTCTGAGCTTGAGTTTTTGTAGACTTGTTCATTTCCTAATTTTATGTAGAAGTTACATGCACCAGAACTCTGCTTTTTTAGAGTACATGAAAAGGTTATTTAAGTGCATCAAGATGTTATTGCCTCAGAGAATACATAACTTAATAATGTGATAGTTTTCATTGTATTTTCTCTCAGCAAGCTAATTTTCTAGTACCACTTCTGTTAGACACGATTTAAACAGGAGCCAAGTGCCTGACACACCAAATATTCTTGCTGCCTTTCCCAAGAGCCTGTTCTACCCCTCATCAAGACAGAAAACCTTTTGGAGTGTCAGCTGCTCACAGTGACTTTCCTGCACTGCTGCAGATAAAGGACACCATTAATGAAATGTAATACAGTCTGTGACAGCTGCTGTGAAAGCCAAAATGAACAGCAGAGGGAACTTTTTTTCTCACCAGTTTGCCTTTCAAAAGAAGTGAAGTGATTATTCCAACACAGACAAAGCTCTGCCTGCTCTCCCCACTGCTGAGTGCTGTTCTTAGAGGCTGGTAGGGCTCCCTCCTGAGCATTCAACTCTACTCAGCCAAAGCTGGTGGCAGAGAAATAATACAGTTGTTGCCACCTTATTCCTTGCCCCTTCCACCATTATGCATCATGCTCCACATTCAGAGAAGCAATTACCTTCAGACAGCAATTACCTTCCCTCCCCCTGTTTTTTTTTCCCCACTGCATTCTTGTTTGTTCAAAAGAAATAGATAGAAAATATTAATTCCCTTCTGGAAAACTTCCAGAAATGCAGGCAGCCTGACTAGGTAAATATATTAGCTTCAAAAATGGAATCGAATATCTTTCCTACTTTCCAGATAAAATAGTTACAATATCCAAATCATGTCAGGAGTTGCTTTCCTTCCTTTCTTAATCTTTCTGAAAGTCACAATGGAAGAGCTGAACCCTATGTAGACACATGCCCGGGGTGAGAACAGGACAGGTGCACTTGCAGTTACCATAAAATAACATAGAAAAGCCAAAAAATACCTGCATTTTCTTTACAAGTTTAAGAAACTTGCAGTCATATTCTTCCTTAAAATAATTTTGGATGTATCCTGTTAATATTCAGACATTTAAAAAAAAATCTAAAATCAAAAAGTGATATCACATATGTCTGAGGTGACAAGGTAAAATACCTGAGCTGGCTTTCTTGTATGCTGAGCCCTCTTTCCATGGATGACTGGCTGTCATTTCTATCTTGATGTGAATGTCTTGTACATTGGAGAGGTGTCTCTCTGTGCCAACCTCTGCAACCTAAATCTGTGTGGGTATCTGTAGAGAAGGAAAAAGTTGCTAGAAATCTTCCAGCCCATTTTATTTCCAAAAGAGGAAGTACACATAAAAATAATTATCTTAATTCATTAAATCTATAGTAATAGGGAATTATCAAATGAATTGCAAACATTTTAATGATTAAATCACTTATTACAAGAAAAGCAGAGAGTTCAAATATGATCTTCTGATTGGTACTCTAAAAACATTGTGAGGCCTAAACCAGTTACCTTCTTGTTATACAAAGTTCATTTTACAGTTTAAAAAATAATCTATTGCTGAATGAGGAAGAAAATTGATATTTTAAAATTTTCCAGTCCAACTTGCCATGTATTTCTTGCGGCTCCATGAACAGCATTCTGGAATCTGTTCTCTTCTGTTTGATTGGATTTTGGTTCTACGGGGGGCTTTTTTGTGTGTGCTTTATGTAGGAAACCAGGCTCTATTTTAATTCCACATGCTAGGCATAGAACTGAGGGATTTTTTTTTTTCCCAAGTTCTAAGCTCTTGGGAGAAATCTGACAAGTCTGCCACTGCAGATACAAACTGATTTCCTGCAGAACATCTTGCTCTATAAATCATCCTATTAGCTTTAGTGAGAAGAAAAGGTTCATGATCTGACCCTGATTGTGAGAAGTTTTCTTCCATGATTATGATAGGACTTTGTGTGCCTATCTCTTCCACTTTTAAACTTTTGCCTACAGATTGGGAATGATACTTTGATTTCTTTTCCAGCACGGTGTTTACAGGTACCAGGTAAGCTGCCAGAAATTTATGTCATATCTTTTACTAAAAGTGAATGCAACACTTATGAAACATGCAAAAGATAAATGTAACACTTTGGAAAACGGGATCTTTTCGTTTTCCTAATGCATATTAATACAAACTTCTAAATTTTAAGTGTATGTGAATTATTACACTAACTAAAGTGGTATGTACTTAGAATTCTATACTTTAATGCATGAGTTTTCACAATCAGTCTATTATGATTTTTCAGGACCTTGGTTTTTGCTAACTAAAGTTGTATCAGAACAATTAATTTTCTCATTTGCTAACCCCTTGGCATATCAATCCATTAGTATGGTGACTAATGCAAAAACAGGGATTAAATCTCATCATTGCCACTTTGTTCTTGTTACTTCATTTGCTTATTAGCATATATAAAAAATGTGATAATGAGTTGAATTTAAACCAAACCTAAGACGTGAGTTCTGCATGGTCTTTTCCAAAACTATTAATGAGGTAAAAGTTCTATTGACTTTCAGTAGACTACTTGCAAAATGACATTTTAGCTCCCAAAACACACAAATGAGTTTCCAAATTACAGCTATTACCAATTACTTCAGTAAAATTATCTTTAATTTCTTTATCTTATACTCTTTATGTAGGGTATAACAATGTTAAGGAGTAAGCTACCTATCTCTAACGCTGAATTCAAGGAAAAAAGTAAGACATTCTTTAAATTTTCTTCTGTTGTCTCTCATTAAAAAACAAAAAGAAAAAAAAAACCTAACAAATTAGAAGGAAAATGATCTTATTTCATAAACCCCTGACTACCCTTTACAAACACTGACTTTTAGAGACATGAAAAATGTTTGTAATTCAACTGTAGTGTTTATCTAAAGTCATTATTTTATTACTGAGACTTTGCTTGCAGAATATTAAATACAGTAGGTCTTCATTTTACTTAGCAGCCTTTTAATGGAGCTCAGTCTAGCTGGCATGAGTGAAATGTCAACTTTATTGCTACCACAACTGACATTAGATGATACTTCTACAAAAGGCACTGAACTACTGATGAAAACACATTTCCATGTTACTACATGCAGGATTTCAAGTCCAAATGAAGTCATACTATTAAAGCAGCATGGAAGGCTCTTATATTTCTGCCCATTATCCAGCATTCTCAAATGAATATCTTTCAAGATTTGTCAAAAGTAACTGCAGTCTTCTACCCTTCCAGTGCAATTTGTCCTAATAAAGAGGCTGTAGTGATTCCAATAGTCAGGGACAGATTCTCAGCTGCTCATAGCTGAGCTGAGTCGTTCAATAGGATAAGCAGTGAAAATGCCCCCATCAAACCCCAGGTAGATGATAATCCTGGCTTTCTCAATAGCCAAGACATAATGCTTTTGAATTCTTTCCTCTGTGAAGAAAACTATAGCCTAAGAGTGACCTCTACAGGATTTTCACAGTGCTCCACGACCACAGTGCCAGGGCCTGTCTTGGGACTTTTTCAAATATATTTGTTTGAAATCAGAATACAAGCTTCAACATACAAACCAGCACTCTCTCCAAGTAGCAGCCTGAAATCACCAACAATCTGAATTTACATCTTGAAAGCACAGTATTAGAGCTCCTATACAAGGTAACACTAGGTTTCTAGATATGAAAATTATGTAAGGACATACTTAAAACATTTTGCTAATTCAACATACCAAAAATCCAAAGCAAACAAAAGCCAGAATCCAGCTATGATAGAGGTTATATATTTTATTTTTTTTGCCAAGTATTAAAGAAGTAGTAATTTTTGTTAAAAAAAATAACTGTAGCTTATAGAAACTAAAATAGTTCACAGTCACTCTGTGAAAAGATATGTATTCCACCTGATGTATTAACAGAAGTGTCATCATGCAGACTACACCCTAAAGCAACTTACCAATGTTAATCAAAGATAATGCATTTTAAATAAAATTTAGACAAAGAGCATATTCTTGGTATAACTTCCAGTCCTCCTTTTAATTTAGTTTCTTATTCACACTTCTTCACTCTTTTTTTACTTTATTCTTGCACAAATTTTAGATTAATCTTTTCAGACACAGTTCATTAGACTATTTAAAGAGTAGAATGTTAGGCTAAATTGTTAAACTAAATTATGTTTGTGACTGTATTTGGAGATAGACCATGTCATATAGATGGATTGATAATCTTAGTAATGTCAATCTCTTTGTATTATATCACTGTGTATTATAACGTATCAAAGGCAGACAATCTTTGCTAGGAAGGTAAAAAATGCTGTGAAGACCTGGATTTTACTAAAATTTACATTGTGGATTGGTCAAAGCTGATGTGCTGCAGAGCTGTAACACACAAGGCTCTAATACTGGCCTGAAGGAGGTACTTCTTTCTTTAGCTCTGCAATCCACATATGGATCACCATTAGCTCCTGAAACTGCTCATCCAGTTCCTTGTAGGACATGGTTCTTACTTGCCAGTAACAATTGACCACTATTGGCTGTGAAAATGATCCAGTGATCAATAGGCATTTAGGATTCTATAGAAAAAATTGCTATTTGTTGTTGTTTTTCAGGAACTTATATGAAATTACAGGAACTTAGAGAGAAATAGAATGGCTGGAATGCTGGACCTTAATCTGTAACTCACCAAATGGTAATGCAAAGTAGATATCTAGTAAGATCTCATGAGAAGTTGGTGTTTTTGTGCCTTGAATCTCACTTCCATTTTTTATTACTTCAGAATGCAACCTCCACCAGGAACCTGGGCCTTCCTATGAAAAACAGGTTACGGAAATTACCTGAGCAGGATTTATAGCATTATCCACTTTTTATTGAATGAAGTTTCCCCTATGTCAATAGGAGCTCCTTTATAACACCATTTTAGTATTTTCCAGATTCTGTTGATGTACTAGTTAGGATTTCAAGTCTTCTCAGTCATCAAATTCAAAATATAACATTTGCACAAAAATACAGACAAATAGATATTAAAAATAATTTTAAATATTCATATTTGTTGTGTCTTAATCATCTGACAACCTTATCAACTGAGATTTTCCAGTTCCCCTTTGAACTGGTGCCAAACAAGTAGACTCTAGCGAGACTGAAACAATCCATTTAAGTTAATAACCAAGCCAAAAAAGAGCTTCTAAAGTAACACTCCCTAGTAAGTTATTTCTGAGTTATAAAGTCCAGAACAGAACTGCAGGGTTAAGAGCAGGACGATATATAACTAGGAATGTTCCACAGTGGAATAATTATAAATGAAGGTTTAGAGGATATGAAGAAATTAAGAAACAATCTCTTATCTTGCATCTTTGTTTGTTTAAAATTTCACTATTTACAAGTAAGCCACAACCTCTGTGTCAGCAAGTTGTAACACAGCAACAGCTTGGGCAGCAGAGCAGAACAACTTTCCCTAAGGCTTGAAATGGCACTTGGCAGCTGCACTAGAGAGCACTTTCTAATTTAAACAGGAATTACTTTCTTCTCTGCTTTCATTTTCTGAGAAGAATCACTGAAATGTCAGTTCAATGTATACATTAATATTTATTAGTTCCTGTAAAGAAATGGCTATAGAGTCTGATGAGAGACACTGCATGAAGTTATTCTCCGATTTTCTTACATTAATCCTATCTTCAATTGCCTTTTTTATGTTTCAGAAAAATTAAAGTAAGCAAACAATTTTTATTTGCAAAGATTAAATTAATCTTCTCTAATTCACAGTTACTTCTTTAAAAATAGCCTCCATGGACTATGCATATGAAAGTATATTTATTGGGAGAATTGTGGATTATTAGAATAAGATATCTCTTACCTTTTCCAAATTTAGAAAATTTTGAAGCAATGGCAATTTGCTTCAGCATTTCCACACTCCCAGAAATCTTTTTTCTTTATTTTATAAAACAAGAACTCCCTGCTGAAAGCAGTATGGTCATTCTGGTGGCCAAGGGACTACGCTGGATACAAAACTCCTGTATTGACCCAATTTCCCCACTCATCCTGTCCTATGTCCTCACTGTTCTATCAATTTCTTCTGTAGCATCACAGGGCACAGATGTTTTCCTCTTTGAGACAATGAGCAATTCCCATGAAAAAGAGAGCATCAGTATTTTGCCCATTTTAATAGAGATTTACCCAAGGTCACAAAATGAAAAGCCAGACCATGGAACTTGATTTAAAATTCTTTCACCCTAATCATATAAACCAAACCATCCCTGCCTCCCTAATTGTCCCTGAGTCACTTTGTCACCTTGAGAGCCACACTATGCCCTAATATTACAACTAAATAAAAGGAGTTAGAAAAATACATTGATCACAAATGTTGTTACAGTATTTGGGGAGCCCAAGAATGGGAAATTTATTGGATTTTACTCAATGTTTTATATTTCCACAGAAAGTTAACTTACATCTGTTGCATATTCCACAGTGGCAAGGGGAATCCATAAAACTCCCAAAATGCTATCCCAGAGCAAGCCTTTCTTCCACAGCTCCACAATGAAGCCCTTTCCATCAGCACTGATTTCACTATAAAGAATGAACACAGAAATCATTAAATTGAAAATGTAATCTCAACTGCTCACCAACCTATAATAATATTTTTTATTCAACTACTCAGCAATCTATAATAGTATTTTTTATAAAGTTACAACCTTCTTACAGCAGATAGAGAGGTGGAGATTTTTCAGTATACTTGTAAAACACAAACTAGCAGGACAAACAGAAATGTTAGACTGAACAAGCCAAATCTCAAGTCTTATTGTTCAGGATTGCCCTTACAAAATGATGAGGACAGCTCTGCTGGAACAATGGGAAAACATCTCCCAACTTCAAAAGCTGCAGATCCAGACTCTATTTTAGTTGTAATGATAGAAGACATGCATTTTATTACTAGCTGGTTTTGACCAAAAATATATCATACAACAACCTTATTTTGTAATAATTTAAAATCAAATTTTACCAAGCCATATCACACTCCCCTTGACATTGAATTAATATTAGGAGAGGTAATTTCCTCAAGGAATGTTCCCCATTGCATGCCAGTTCTGCAAATATGAACAATATAATAAAGCAGTATTGGTGTCTCTGCTATGACTCGTATGTAATCTCCATTAATTTTAAGTAGCAAAACTCATCTTCAACTTATTTGTGTGGGGTACCTAAAGTCATCAAGAAAAGAACAAATGAAATCAGAGAATGGCAAAGAGTGCCACCTCTGAGACAGCTACTTAAATTATCACACTGCTCTCAAAAACCATCCTGCATCAATGCCTAATTTTCTGCTGTACTTGCTAATGGCAATTGAATAGATATATTGAATTTTTGTTTTATCCAGCTTTTTTCTTTACAAATATGTTACCAAAGACCAATTGCAAATTTTTATCTTCTAGTGTTTTTGGACCACAACTTTTAAATTGACAACTGAACAGTGAAACTGCAGAGTGAAAGGTAAGGCAATATGCAACTTTTAAAATGCAGGCTGGTAATATCTGTATGTAATGGAACACAGTTTTTACTGTTATACATGGAGTGAGAATCCTTAAGATAATGAACTATAGTATACTTATCAAAATCTAGATAAATTTATTTGTAAATACTTGTTTATAATTCCTTTTCAAAGTCTGCTGTGTTGTATAGATGAGTAGGCACCAGTTGGAGCTACAGCAACCTCATAATGCAATTGCTACAAAAATGGTTTAGTATTCTTTGGTAACTAGTACACTGCAAATGAAGAAAACAATCCTAATAAATTGGTCATTTTTAATAATGGCGTGGAACACACATTTACATATAACATTATCAAAAGCAGTTAAACAAGAGCAAATAAAATGTTTCAATAACAGTATAACACACCCCTCAGGAAAATTTAGAGGTTAGTTTACACACATTCACTTTAAAATATTTTTATTTGCCCCCTGCCCAAAAGGTAATAGACAGGGCAAGTGCTAAAGTTTAATCAATCTACTTCCTGAAAAATGTTTACACTGTCATCCAATGCATGCCCAATTATTTCTAGTACTATTATGTCTAAATCAGTAAAGTTCTGAAATAATCATCACAACAGAGAATTATCATAGAGCAATGATTCCTCTACACTGAAACATGACTAACTTTTGTACAAGTCAAACCTGCAGTATAAGAATGGTGTTTAAAAAGGTCAGTTATTGAAAATAACTTTCCTTGACATATTCAAAGCCACATATGATCCTCCTCTTTGGATAATTGAGGCTGTGGCTCTGAACAGTCTGTTGGAGAAGCCTAGTGACCAGAGAGCTGGGGAAGAATTAGCCCCAGATTAAGATTAGTTTGATGTGGCCAGAAGTCAGAATTTTTGATGACTTCTATGATATGTCATTATATCTATGCACAAAATGGCATGTAAAGAAAGCACATATGTTCACCTCATGTTCTTCAGCTACTCAGTCTCCAGCTAAACAAGACAGCAGTTTGCTACAGCTGTAAAGAAATCAGTTGCATGAAACCAAAAGAATATTCCTAAATCAACCACTACCTTCAGAACAAACCTGTGATGAAGATAAGGCCCTAAAAGGAAATTAAGAACAATGTGTATTATGTGAAATAACCAGGAAGAAAAATTGGAGAAGCTTTTAGAAATCCCATTTTTACTACAAAATAAAGTGAAATTAGGGAGGAGTGTGTTATTTCAATCAAAATGTCAGTTTCAGCATACAATCAAAATATATTTATACGTTTCAATAACCAGAAAGTATGGAAAAATAATGCAAAGCAACTCATTCTTCAAACAAAATACTGAAATACTTGGAAAAGAAAAAACTAAAATTGAAAAAAGGATATTCTTCATAAAAATAACTAAAGCAAATTAAATGTTTACTTCTGTAAACATATTTTAACAGTCTGTAAACCTCCAGAAGAACATTTTTGTTTCCACAATAAGGGTATGATCACAGAGAAGGATGCGTAAGGAAAAAGAAAGGACCAAAAATGTTTGAGATTGTTGTACTAACTCAGATTATTGGGATTACGAATGGGATTGATTATATATTTATTTGGTTTAACTGTTCTGGAAGTTACAGTTGAAAGCATGTTTCTTCAGAATGCCAGTCAGTGTAAAAGTGTTTGGACTCTCCTGACCAGTGAGGTGTGCATAAAGCTCTACAGAAAAGAGAAAGATAACAAACGAATAATAAGATGGAGAGTGAAGTAGGCAAAGATCTGCACACAGAAGTGAGAATCAGTATAAGTCAATCATAAATAAAGTACCTAAACTGGCATTTAAGTAGATAAATTAATTTATTTTATAAGAATAATTCATAATGAAACTGAGTGAACAAAAAACAAGTTGTGTGAGGATCAATTTGAGTTCTTTATTGTCTCATTGCCTGTATTCCTAAAACATTATATGGAATTAAATTTGGAGACAAATTCTTCCCCTTTTTGATTGTTGCCCTTATCTGCCATGTGGCTTGCAAAATTAACTTTAGTTGTCTTCCCCAGAGCTAGTCTGGCACCTTTCTCTGAGCTGGATCCTTTTTCCTTGCTTTTGTGCTCTATACCTGACCTCACATGCACTAAATTGTTCTACACTATAAAAATACACCAAAGATACAAAGAAATCAATTGATAAGAATTCCCTTTTACTTACAACATGAAGTCTTGTTCCCAGCAAGGCTCCCTTCCTCTTCTATCTACTGTAGTGCTTTTTAAATTTTGGACTTTTAAAACAATGTATGTTTTGGATGTGTCTGAAAAAAATATAACCAGCACATTAACCCCACTTTAGTTCCTTCCAGAAGACGAAAACACAACCATATGGCAGCAAGGGTTTAACTCATACTTCATACACACCTCCACTCAGAGGAGTGGGTCAAATATGTGAATGTGAACAAGGAAATTCTTACTGGTTTTAGTAGGATTAAGATAGGAAAATCTCTGCCCATGACAGGCAGGAGAGACTATAATCCTAAATGTGAGTATTTTAAAGATCATCTTGCAGACAGAGTTCAGCTGTTTATCTATCTCTCTGGCAGCTCTCACAAGAAACCAGTACATCCTCCTTTTCTGCAAATTAGGATTGAGACAATAATATTGGGGACTGGCTAATGGGCTTTTATGTCCAGTTAAGGCGAGGCCATACACGTAGAATATGTGATTCAGTCTTTGTGCATGGATCAAGTTCAATTTCAGATGCAGTCCCAAATGAACTCAGAGATTTTTATAAATCTCTGTAAAGGCACAGTGTGAGTATTCATAAATCAGACCTACTATACAAAAAGAATAATATTTTTTAAATTTCAAAGTGCTTGAAAATACCACTGACAGAAAAAAAGCAGAAGAGCTGAGGGAAAGTTCTATCCTGTAGGGCCTGACACAGGAATCTAAGGTTGCAAAGGCACATTCTATCATCCCAGTGAACATAGCTTTTTGGTTTGCATGCATGTAACACATCCTTCACTACCCTCCAGCATCCTAGGCAAGGATCAACATGGACACATGACTGAAAAAAAGACTTCTTTTTTTAATACAACCACTGCCAAAATATACAAGACAGAGCCAAGATCAGAATTTTTGAACTGTGTTACCACAGGTCAATCAAACACTCAGAGCTGGAGGGAAGCTGTCACTGTCTACCAAGATCACAGAATAGTTTGTATCAAATTACACTGTGCTTAACAAAAGGTGTGAAGAAAAGTTGGCTGTGTACATCCTGGATGCAGATCTTACTGATTAGGACTGATTATAATATTTGACCAAAGGACTAAAGATATCATGTAACGGAAATTTTTTTTTTTAAATAAAAAAGTCAACAGCAGCCAATTATCTATTGGTTATCTATTTATTTTTTATAACTCACTGCACCAGTCTTCTCAAACATTACTTTGCTTTTTATACTGAAAAAATGTGACAAAGTCAACATTAATTTAAAAGTCTGGTGACTTATTTGTGAGAAATGGCATCAACAAGACATGGTTCACACACCACCATTCTGTGTAACTAAAGCAAACAAAACAAAATATTTGCAAAATCTTTTGTAGCTGCCAAACTTTTTTATAGTTGGGAGAGCCTGAAATTCAAAGTTTGAGAAATTAAAAAAACCCCAAAAACTCTGAATTGCTTGGCTGAAAGATAGCTACCTACAATGTTTAACTTAGCCATTTAGAGCACCCACGTAAATGAAAACTACAATAAAAAACTCTCTCATAGCTAAAAGTATCTCCTTTAAATGAAGCCATAAATTACAAGGCAGAAACTGAAATTCACAATTTTAGTGGTAATGTGTTTCATTGCTGTATTTCATATTCAGCTCTAATTTTTCCCCATTTGAGAGTTTCATGTCACTGTGTGCCACACCAGATGATCAAACGTAATCACCTGGTATCCTTCTGCAGCTCCTATTCCAGCATGAAAAATAAAATGTATCTTGGACTGCCTGCATTATAGTGTGGCCTGAAACACTCTTATCTGCTTCTTAAAATAGCTATTTCTCTAATAGTTCCTTGGCCTCTTAGGCTCTTCTCTGGATCTAAATCTTACTTTTCAGTGCTTTTTGACTAATTCACCCTCTCTAAATGTCATGAGTTGTGTCAAATAAGAAAATGTAGATACCCTATCTTTTAAATAACTGAATATGTAACCTTCTTGAAGAATAATACTGTCAAGGGTTAATACTATTACAGTACCCTGCCATTGGAAAGGAGCTGTCAATTTTGCTAAATGATAAGAAGTTTTGTTTCTACAAAGCCATTATTGCAGCTTCCAACCCTTTACCTGTGAAAAACTGGAGGCAAGTAATGCAATTTTTGTGGAAAAAAAAAATATCTTCAAAATAAACTGCAAGAGAATCACAGAGTTTTGAGAAACGTGGGCATTTCAAGATTGCTGTCATTCGCCACCTACAGAATTGTTCTGCCCAAGGAAACATGACCAATTATCAGAGAATATACCACTCAAACTTTACTGCCATTACTTATGGCATTAACAAGACTTCAACAGCATTTAAAGGAAAATTAGAGTTACTTATATTTTATCAAATTATTTTGATAATCACGTTCTGTAAATTATCAGCTCTTGAGTACTAACAAAATGTAGTATTGTAACATGTTTCTGATTTTATTAGGACTTCAATGAAAGAGAAAAGACTTTTCAGACTATACTTTGGACACATACTTAGTGGCCTGTTGTTAGAAGAACTAGCAGTTCTACCTATATCCATTCAGGCAACCTTTCTTTACTCCACATAAGTTTAAACCATTTGAATTTGCTCACATCTATTAGCCAGACATTTGCTGGCAATTTTTTCTGCACTGATTAAGCTCTCTATCAGCTTCTCCTGAGAAACAGTAATTACAAATGTCTTGAAGGCCTTAGATTTACAGTCTACGTGTGTGAGAAACTTCTGGCTCTTTGGATTTTCTTTTCACCCCTGGCTAAATCTTGGTCCTGGAGATGTGTAGACCTGAGCAGCTTGGTTTTGCTCATATTTATTGCCTAGGGTATACATGTGGTTGCTATAACTGTCCATCAGTGTCCTCCTATCTGCATTTCCACACTGGGAAAATTCAGGCACCATCTCCTCACTACCCTTGCTAAGCTAAAGTACTGTACTCTCCTTATTTAAAAAAAAATTTTGTTGACCAATGACACATTTAGGTCATCAAATTACAAAAAAAATTTGCTTTAGTGGAAATATATTTTAAGTATCACTAATTTGTGAGACAGTAATATTTCATAACTTAAAATTATAAATTGTCTCAGCTCACAACTTTGGTTGATAATTCAATCTTTAAAATATACACATAGTTCTTCACACATTTATTTTGTTCTGTACTGTTGATCCAATGTGTCAAAGAAATCCCAAGCTTAAATGATTCTTCAGTGTGATACAGAACCTCTTGTCTAAGAAAGAAAAATGTAAAGCAGAAATTGAAGGGGGAACCAGACTTACCAGTTGTTTCATCCAACCTCCCTTTTTTCACTGTATTAAAACAAACAAACAAACCATATTATTAGTTACAGATAATATCTTAGCACTGTTTTCCAATAAGCTTTATGAAAAATAAAATCCAAGGGATTTATGTGGTATAAAAAAACTCAACCAAAAATGTAAGCAAATAATCTTTAAAAAATATCACTGTGGGAAGATATGATGATTGTTTGGAATTCTTTGGGAAATAAAATATGCAAAAACTCTTTGTACTTTATAAGAACTTAATAAATACAGAGAGCAGAATGGAGGTCAAGTGTCCAGGAAGGGTATTATAATTATTATTCATCACCTCATAAGGTCAGTTGTAAATTCTTCACAATAATAGTCCCAGAAGACTGACTGTATATAATTTAAAATAACTTCAATCATTTTACAAGTCCTTGTACACTACAGTGTACTTGTTCTGCCTGTTATGAAAGGACATACTTGAGTAAAGACCTTACCAAACAAAAAGTGAACATTTCCAATCCTGATTTTGCTCAACAACCTAAAGTTCCACACTATGGTATCTCTTCCATTAATGAAAAATGCTCTGAAGCTAACAGGATTGTGAATCAGGTAGTCATAGGTATGGAAATTTTACCTGGTCATAATTTTGTATCAAGTGTCTGAAGAATAATGTTCAGTAAATTTAGACTTTTAAACAATATTAAATATTCTTCCAATTTCCCTGCCATGTCAATACATACATCACAGTTCAGTTTAATTTGAATGAAACATCACTGCAGTCTTACAATAATCAAACCTGCTCTATGAATATATTCATCATATACTTTACTGCAATACTTAGGACCTAGTAATTGCCAATAAAACGAAATTACGAGTCCACAACTTTAAATGGAAAGGTTCCCAAGAGATTGTCATTGTTTTCCAATAGCCTTTCATTTTCTTAAGCTCCTGTAACTTCTTATTACTTATTCTTGCTTTCATCTCTCCCTAAATATCCCCGAGAATTCTATGGAACTGTACCATATTTGCAGAATATCTGTCAGCCTGAATAATTCCATCATGTCTCATGCCTAGGAAACTTTCACTTTCAATACAAATGCTGAGGGGCCTAAGCTACGAACAATGGCCAAACACAGGAGCAATTCAAGTGCACTATGGGAGGGTACAATTTACATCCCTTGAAGGAAGTACTGCAAGGAATATTCTCATCAACATAGATAAGCAATGCACAACTCCACTCTGAAGTTGCTTCTTGTAGCTACATACTAAATACTTGTCACACGGATGAAGGAGCTCAATAGGAAAAACCTACCTTTTACACAGAGAAGTTCCATTCCAGCAGAAAAGTACTTCAAAGCTCACACACTGGAATTCAGGGTTTTTTATACAAAAGGAAAAGAAATAGTTTGTCTTGAATTAAATTACTCCTCTGCTGCTGCTCCCTCATTGCATGTGCTGCATGTGTTTCAATTTTGCAGCACGCTCCTCCCATGGCTCACATGGAGGGAAGCCAATCAACTGATGGAGCAGAGATGACAAATTACTTCTCCCTCTTTACTCATAGACATGGAAGAGGAAAGGAGAAATATTACAATGGTTTCCTTACCCTCATTTCCTCAGCTTCTATCTGCTGTATGCAGCTGTCTCTAGTCTAAACACATTTCCGAATGCCATCTTTTCCAGATATAACAAATTCAGTGCAACTATTTTATTAACAACATACTTTTGGAGCTCTTAAGCTTTGATTTTGATACTTGCAAAGCAACGGATTTGGAATACAGAAAGTTTAAAGCTTTTTTCTTTTACTGCAGAGCCACAGAGAACACTTATGCTATAGCTAAGCATAAATTTTATAATATAGTATAAATAAATATTATACAAAAATTGAATTTTATTATACTTCATGAATTTCGAATTCTCTTGCAGCACTTAATAAGATAAACATTCTCATGAAATGCTAAAACATTTTACAATATTCAAATTATTATACACAATACTGAAATTATTAGAAAAACTGTGGTGTTTATGACTACTTGTTCAGATTATACTGCAATTTAAAAAAAAATTTGTTTCTAACTGTGGTTAACAGTAGATGTATTTCCACAGACCCAGAATATCTTACTTTGTACATTTTTGACTCTCCATCATATTATAATTGTAGTCTGAGGTCTTGAATTCAAGTAGGAGTGCGTCCTTGGATCAGAGGGGAGCTCAGGAGTGGCTGTCTGCAGTTTGAAGAAACTGGCTCGGGAAGATGGCCCACCTCAAAATACAGGTGAGAGCTGAGATTGTTTAGCTGGGCTGTGAGAAAGCTGGGGGAGGTGGGTGGGGTTAATCAATGTTTATAAAAACCTGATGACAGGTGTAAACAAGACTGACTCTTCTGATTATCTAATAGCAGATGAACAGGCCAGAGGCACAAACTGAAACTCACAGAAAAATCTTTTTTGTACTGTGAGAGGAGTTTAAACACTAAAATAGGTTGCTCAGAAAGGATGTAGAGGTTTTTTGCCCTTGGATACACCCCAAACAAGACTGAACCCAATCCTGAGCAACCTGCTCTTGCTGACCCTGTTTTAAGCAGGGATGTTGGACTAGATGACCTTGAGAGTTTCCTTCCTTGTGAGTCTGTGATAGTCCATGAGGTCAAACTGTTAAGTGTGACACTGAAGTAAATTTAATTCAGGAGATCATGAAAGCCTACAGTTCCTATATACAATGTGTGTGGTTTTTTCCTCTCTAGAGAGGTGTCATAAGAAGTACTTCTATTGTTTCAGGGTCCTGGTACATTATGGCAAAAAAAAGGCCACAATGTGAAGTTGTTAAACTATTACATTTTGGTCTTGTGTTTTACATTAATATGTTTGCATATCTTTCTTCTGAGCTCTGTTCTGAACAATCCTCCCACAGCAGACTGATAGTATTAGAGACAGGTTTCCACCTTATGCAAACAATGGAGTTCTAGTGAAGATAACAAAGCTAGTCTGCCACACACAGGATGAGACACTGATCACAAAGGTGCATTTGGATCATATGAAAAAAAAATATTTACTTGGAACGAAAACCTAATCACTGCTCAGTAAGGTTTGGTAAGTAGAGTTCACAGTAAGCCTTAGCATGAATCAAACTTAGACAGCTGCATTTCTGTATCCATCTGGAACTGCCTAAACTTGGCTCTTCTTCCTTTCTTCCATGCCCATTGGCAGATACCAGGGCCTGCCATATGGAATGCAGATTTTTTTCCTTGAATCCTTGGTTTGCGGCTGCCACTGTGGCCATTGTTCATTTATGTGACTGTGATACCATGATTGATTTTTACATAAGCAATTCAGAAAGATATTCTGATTTTATGGGAAGAAATATGAAGAGGGTACCTGAGCATAGGCAGAAGGTAACTGGGAACAGGGCATGTGCAAATGCTCTTTCATTTGGAAAAAGCATTTATTATATTTAACAGAAGAATAGTGAAGAGCACTGAGCTGGAACAAGCTATCAAGATGGTCTTTGGCTAAAGGGTATAAGAATAGAAGTTGCAGGACAAAATCCATGCTTCAGTACCTTAAGTACTTACCCTATTACTCAGCCATGCCTTTCCCAAGGTTTTCCCCTTTCAATATTACAGTTATTATTTAATGCCTGATATAACACTTTAGCCCTATGTGTTGATTTCAGTTAAAAGGTGCCAGCATCATAAACCCATATGCAGAATCAAGAACATAGAAAGAATTTGAAAAAAAAAAAGCAAAATTAATTGTTTACATTGCATTTTAAAACTAACCTATTCCAAAACTGTTTATAGTTTCAGTTCACTCTATTCCATAGAGGAGAGTAATTAGGTACGATGCTGTTACTGAGGACATGTCACCAGATACCTGACACTGAGTGATCTGCTTCCATGAGAGCTATGTAGTTATCTTTCAATTCAGATTTTCAGCTGATAAACAGAGAATATGGTTCTTTCAATGAGCTTATTTCTACTGTGAATCTGCCTTTTTTTTCCCTTCCTTTATATGAATCCATACACTACAATATTAGCAAATTAAAGCTTGCCAGCATCTCTCAGTTAACTCATCAAAAGCAAGGAGATTTCACTCTGATGATTCACCTATTTGGCATTAAAACTACATATTGTTCTTTTCAGGAAGTTCCTCCCCTACAGGATACCTGCAATGCAATAACTAAGGTCATGAACTCATAGATTCTGATACACTATTTTGCAAAAGGAAAACAGAATACGTTTGAATACTAACTGCAAAAGAATGTGGAAGACTACCTCCAAACTTTTACAGGAAAATGAAAACATAGGTTATTGTTGTTTAAAGATATGTCAGTTATAGAAGAGAGTATTTTTTTTAAATCCTGGTGAGTAAAAGAAATCCAAATTTCAATTGTTATTACAGAGTGTAAGAACAGTCTCTTTGTATCTCCTACATTTTTGTCTAAGACCATAATGAAACTGTCTTTTCTTGGCTAATTTTATGCCGATCCACGTTTGGTTTTAAAGAAATTATGGCTTTGGAACACCAACATTTAAATATCTTTTTTTATTAAATTCTTCCCTAAAAGAGAAAGCAAATTTACTCCTTTGCAAATTAATTCAGAGAGTGAATTTTTCAGCTGATCAACATTCATCAGAACCTCCTTAACACTTGCCCATGAAGAAATATGCCAGTCACCTGAAAGGAGTAGGTCATGAAGTGGTTTTTGTATTCCCATTGAAATCAGCCATTGGCTTAAAATGAGAACTAGTGGGAGAAGATTTTTGTCTAGTACAAAGAAAAAATGACATGTTCTTCTGATCAAATTCAAAGATAAATAGCTATATTATCATTATGTGATCCTTATGACATAGAAACCTAAAACCCATGAACAAGAATTCAACCAGCAAAGCAAGGGGGGGAAAAAAAAAATCACTTTTCCCAGGCAGTTAATTTCTACCTTTCAGAAATATAGATTCTGCATTCCCAGGTGTACACTATAATTTTCAGTAGACTTCATAAGTGATAAAAGATAGAAATAATGAACTCTGTAACAAAATATGCTATCAAGAAATACATCATCAAAGTGACAGGATAAGCAGAAAATCAATGAGTTGATTTCTGACCCTGAAATACCATGAGTAATATTGAAGATAGGAACTACAAATTAGATCAGTTTTGTCCTTGCCTCCAAAAGATAGGCACAACTATGGTTAGGGATAATTGGTGGTGTATTCTGGGCTTCACAAGAATCACCTTGATAAATGAGTTCAAAGCACTCCACTGACCCTTTTCCAAGAGGAAACAAATGAAAGGCCCTCCTTCAAAATATTATGTGTTATTAAACACCAAGAACATAAATTTTGTTGAAGTATCTGTTATTAATCTCCAAAACCGTAGTGAAGTCAAGCTGCAGCAATAAAAAAAATCCTAAAGTTTTAACACAAATAGAAATAAAAGATTCATATTCCACCTGTCATATTTGTAATAGTCAGAGGAACTAGTAGACTGTTAGACTAAAAATAGACTTATCTCATGGGCTTATTACTATATTACAGAAAAGTGATATTCAAACTAAAAAGAAGTGCCACAAATTTAAAATTTTACATAACTGAATACTTAGAGGAATTGAGAAGACCACGTAATTTTTATTTTGGTCCTAAACTTTAGAAATTATAAATAGATTATTAATTTATTAACTTTAGGAATTTTGTGTACAAATTTTGCATGTCACTTCACATCTCTCCTTCCTTGACTTCAATTCCAAAAAGACTCAGAAAACTACCACTAACCTGTCTTTTGCAAATAGTGTTGGGATTAGCATCTGCACAGTAATTTTGGATCTTCTAATCAAGAATGCATTGACAAGAAAGATAAATATTTTTTTAATATTTTTCATGAATAGAAACTGAATATGTACAAACCAGTCATTGTACCACTACACTAACTGGGCAGAGGATCACATACTCATACAGTATGTGATTATGGTCCTTACGTTTGGGTACAATTCTGCCCTCACTGTGACCTCTTGTCTCTTCAGTGATGCAGTCATCTGGACCACTGACCTCACATGGCCCAGAAACCATTGACTCCTTTGTGCAGCAAGACAGCTCAGAAAAAGTGACCTCAGGTAATTCAAGGAAATATAAATCTAGCAAAAATAAATATTTGCTTTTTTTACAATCTATTTTAAGTTAACCAAGATTTTCTAAAGTTGTTATTTTTTTGTTAGCATTGTTACTCATTGGTATGCTTTATGTAAAATTGCTTGCTCTGACATAAAAATTTAACTGTACTTGTATTAATAAAGAAGGAATAAGTTTCAAAAGAATCTTGGCTCCTCAGAGGCCAAATCAAATATTTGTGCTCAGTAATTGATTGCCACTTTGTTCCTTATGAAAGGAAATGTTTTCCAGTCTCTTTCCCTGCTGTTCCATGTGTCCTTACATAGCCTTAGCTACCTTCTTTACTGCGTTTATTTTACATTTAGGGACACCTAGTGGCTCATGTCTGATTTGCTCTGGAAAGCAGCAATGATTTTGCATTTCCAAATGCACTTTGAGGGTTTCCAGATCTTATTTACCTATTAAACCATAGCATAGTAAACAGTTGACAAAAGAAATCACAAAAACAAAGAACTGTATTTCATAGTACACATGAAAAGATTGGGACAACAACAAAAAAATTATCCCTTTTTTCATTCTTTTTGAAATTCATACCCAGGGAATAAACATGTCTTTTTTTTTTTTATACCACAGATAATGTACTTGAATTATTTTTCCCCAGAAACTTCATCTTGTGAAATTTCCCCAGAAACTTTTATTCATCTTGAGCACTAGATTTTTTCCTTTGGCCTCTGTATCTTGTCCTAAATATGCATCTCAAATAGATGCCATTTTTCATTGTTCCATGTATGTTCGTACACATCCCTTTGAACTTTGGATTTAATGGAGTGCTTGAACCTAACCAGCTCTCTTGGTGTCAGTAGTATTGCTCCATATGTTAAAAAAACAAAGGTGGCAGTACCGAGCCCCTACCAAAAATTCAGCCACGCTCAGTAATTCCTTCCTCTCCAGTCTTAAATGAAAAAAAAGGAAACAAGCAGTTTGAGTTTGACTACTTGGATACTTAGCAGACTTTTTTCTATAGCAGTTAACCCACAGTCTTATGAGTCTACTATTAGTTACATGCACTGCAAATTTAACAGACCTTTTCTTTATGCTTTCAAAAATGCTCCATTCCTGGGACACTCAAAGACTTTTAATCTACATCAGCTCTGTACCCATATTTTTATATGGGATCTTAATCCTCTCTTCAGCTCACTTTAAAATATTAGTGTTAAAAAGAAGCCATGAAACCAGAGCAAAAATAAAGAAATCTGAGGTTTCTTTATTTCCTCTGTTAAATAAACACACAGGAAGTGTTTAAATTAATATTTTTAAAGTATCTATAATAGTTCAGCTTTTCCAGCCTTTTAAAAAACATTACTTTATATGCCAAAACAACATTAAATACATACCTGCAAGAAATCCAAATTTTCCCATCCTGTTTCTATAGAAAAAAGATAGATAATCTCTTTCTCTTGGATCCTCATGTCCCACAGTAGTATTAAACAAGGAATTCTTAGAAACAAATATATATGGTCTTACATGATCAAGAATACCAGAAAAGCACAGTCATGAACCTTATAATGAGAAACTTTAAAATTGGGAAAAGTTGTTACAAAAATTCCCTTACATTTTTCCCCCTTTCCACACTTTTCCTCAGAAAAGCATAAGGAATGAATAATAACTCCATTTTATACATTAGATCTTGCAAGGCAAACGTGCAAAGTGAGGAACTATAGCAAGGAAAAAGCACTCAAAAATATTCACGAGAAGGACAAAACAAGGGGATTACTTCCACAACCTCCAAATGCCCTAAAACTGCAATTCAACAATAACAAATCACGTTATGCAGGCCGGGCAGAAAAAAGTAATTAGGGTAATTAGTAATTACCTTCCTCCATGTTTGCGCTTTGCACCCTCTCGTGGCTAAAATTGAGTATGACAGTGGTTGGTATTTACAATAAATAAGCAAACCCATACTTATTGCTCATATTTTAAAATAAATAACGTTTTGAAACTTCCTCTTTGTCGGATCTAGTGTCTATAGTTTTATCATTTTCGGGGAAAAACTCAAACAAAAACTACAGTTTGTAAATATAATAAGACAATTATTAAGATGCTGAATTCTGCATCACCACTGTCTGGCTTTATTTCCACAATGTAACAACTACAGGCTCATCTCACCCTTCTATCTGACAGCAATTTGTGAGATTACAGTTATTCCCATAAAGGTTTTCTGTTTTCATCAACAGCACTCTCCACAAGTCTAGCCAATCATGAATAAACCCACAGCTTATCTTTGCAAAACAATACCTCCATTGACATGAAATGTGACATTTTTTCATCAATATTTCATCACATTATACATAAGATAATACAACAAATTCTCACTACTTGACAGCTATCCCGTAATGCAATGTAATCTAATGCTGTTTCATATTTTAGTATGTGACAGCTGTCAACAATGTTGTTAATCACTAATTGCTCTTATTCATCTCAGAAACATGCCTTGATTGCTAATTGAGGCCAGATAAATATTTCAGCTTACTGAAATTGCTTTGCTGCCCATTCAGATAAAGAAGAAAGATCTTTAAAAGATGATGAAGAGAACTAGAGAAATTAATTATTGGGTGATTATGACAATAAAAACAGACACTGAAATTAATATAGCATCTGAATGATTAATAAAATAGTGAGTGGACTTTTTTTTTTGTGAGAAGTATGAATGTACAGGTACCTATACAGCCCCAGATCATAAGAAACTGGCCCAGTTTTTCACATTTGTATTGGATTTTTTCAAACCTTTGAAGTGCTTTTCATTATTAGTTGTCAAAGCTTTCCACAATGGAAGTAAACATAATTTTTAATTAAATTATTAATGGGAAAAGTAAACCACTGATGGGCAAATTGGCTGCACAATGTTTCCCAAGTAGATGCAACATTGCATTTCTGAATCAAGAAGTAGTTTATCAAGCCAAAATAAAGTTTCTTCGACAAAAGAATCTGAAAAATACTTTCCAAAACAAAGCTTCATTTTATGTATTCTTTTACAAAGAATTATGTTTGGATAAAATGAGATGAAGCGGTGTGCAGACCAAAAATTAAGAACAGAACTAGAATTAGAATGCAAGCTTTCTGTAACAGCCTATGAATGCAATGCCCAAGGAATACATCCAGCAACTGATGCTTGTAGCTGTGATTCAGAAAACTCACTTTGGGAAAGAAGTCTGACTTTCTTCTGAAGAGATTTTTCCCATGCCCACACTGCTCCCTGTCTCCATTTTGCATACATATTAATCTCTGAACTACCCTGCCCAGTGCTGATTCACTATGGATTTCAATTCAAAATTATTCCATAAACATCACAAGTTATTCACAAACGTTGAGCCAAGGTAATTCTTATAGTTTGTTTTCATATGAAACCCAGCAGATAGAACTTTGATGAGTCTGCTCAGTCTTCCCATAAGGCAGGCTCTTCTGAAGAACCACTGTCACAAAACAGAGAAATACAGAAGAATACCTAATCTTTGCAATTTTATCTTCCTCTGTGAATCTTGTCTTTGCCACATTTTGAACTTAACGTGCAAGTGTATTGTTATTTATGAATAAAATCTTTACATGAAAAAATATTGAACACCATAAAACAATTAAAGGATCAAATCTTTAACCTCATCTAATTACTTTTCCTACTACTGCTATGACCTATAGGGGATTTCTCAGTGGCAGAACAGCACCATTCAGTGATTCTCTTTGCACAAGGAAATGAGATGGCTAAACCAGGGATATTGAGAAAGGGACACAGCAAAGCACTATTTCACAGGAAAAGAAGAGTGATAAACCATAGTTCTGTGAACCTGATTATCATATTAACACTTTAAGAAAAAACCTGCAAAAGCTGCAATAGTGATTCCAATAATTGGTTCACCCTCACACTCAACACAAATCCATTTTTAGCACTATAACTAAAATCCTTGATCCTGTTCCTGAAACATGCTTCAAAATCTCCATTTCTAGCTTCTTAAAAGAAATTAAACAGAATTGCCAAACCCTCAACAACATTACATTAAGATCTTGTGGTATCTATAAGTCATATGATTTTTTTTCAGAACCAAATCATTATTTTTGAAATAACAGTGGAAAGTGAACAGTCAAATTTTCAGCAAAAGTCAGAAGACTACTGATTGCCTGAAGGTGGCCTACAAGGAAAGCTGCAGGGACTTTTGACAAGGGTATGTAGTGACAGGACAAGGGAGAATGAGGGAAGGTTTAGATCAGACATTAACAATTCTTTTCTGTGAGTGTGGTGAAAACACCGCAAGAGGCTGCACAGAGAAGCTGTGGATGCCCCATCCCAGACAGGATTCAAGGCCCAGTTGAAAGGGGCTCTGAGCAACCCAGTCTAGTGGAAGGCCCCATGACAGGGGCTTGGAACTAGATGGTCTTTATGGTCCCTTCCAACCCAGCCACTCTAGGATTGCACAAAACATATTTCTGTGGTATTGACGTATACTACTTTTATGAAGTGAGTTGTTTTCCCCAAGGCAACAAATACAATGCCGAAAGACAA